>NC_133776.1:92461218-92833606 GCF_003597395.2 Chelonoidis abingdonii | reverse complement strand
CTGCCAGGGGCCCTGCGCTGCGGAGGGGCCGCGCTGGGCGGTGCACGCGGGAGGCAGAAGCCGCCTCGGGAAGGAGCCTCAGGCGGCGCCGGGGGTGGAACTTGCTGCTGCCCAACGCGCAGCACTGCAGGCTCCGCCCCGCTGCACCCGCACTAACGTGCCCTTAAGCTTAATACAAATGCTGCGCTCCCGCCCTGGGCTCGAGCCAGCGTCGCCGCGCAGCACAGCGGGGCCGGATCCGGCTTACAAGGGAAAGCACGTTTGGCGCCCGGGCCGCCGGCTGCAGCCTGACGACTAACCCGAGTTCCCGCCCACGTGCCAGCTCTGGGCTCACCACGCCTTTAAAGGCAGGAATGAGCGACTCACTTTGCAGCTTCTGCTAGTGGCGGGGGCTGTAGGGCTTTCGCCTCAACAAACTCAGTTCCCGCTAAGCCACGTTTCAAAAGTCCCTCTAACAAAAACAGGCCGGGCCACACTCTCAGCAGCCCCAAGCCCTGGGGACTCAAGGGGGGATGAGTGGGGGTGTGTATACCCACACACACTGACAATGTATTTTTAAATTATTGGACAGTATATTTTTAAAATATAAAATCTTGACTACATCAGGGAAAATAATTTTCCTGACTGTCAAACGTGTCTCATTGAAATGTCAATCAATGTAAATACATCTCCCTCCATAGCTCCCACTTGCAGTCTAAACATTACAGTGTTGTGCTAGTGCATGAGAACCAGAAAGGGACACCAAAAAGTTAACCCTGGAGAGAAGAGAGTGGTCAGCAAGAAGTGAAGAGTTCTGGCTGCTTTGGGAAAATCCCTACTTTTACACTTGGAGACCAGAAGCCATTTGTTTCTGCACTTACCTCTGACTGGTGCTGGATGGTTATGGGACACTAAACCATGGTAATAACGGCAAAGGTAGAGAAAGCACAGAGGAAGGGAGGATTCCTTCACGCCTCAGGCACAGACCTAATGACCAGCGTACTCAGCACCATCTTGCAACTCCTGTACCTTCTGCCTCTTGGTTGTCACATCTCAGGGAGATCATGTCTATGCACTGAGCAACTGTCATCTCTGAAAAAGATAAAATACAAAGCATCCTAAGGGGAGAGATGGTGGTAGCAGAAACTGCATCTCTGTCAAGATGTAGGTTGAAGACAGTGATGGACTTTGACATACTGGAGTGGGAGTCAGTTACTAGCCCAAATACCTTGATTAAACACCAACTTGTGGGGAGACAAAAGACCTGAAAACTTAAGCGTCTCACATTTGCCATAGGAGCAAATTTCTGGGGTTCCAGATAATAGGCAGGTGGCTAATGTTCCCTGTATATTAAAGAGCCAATGCCTACACTGTTATTACTATACATAGCCATCAAACTGGATCCTATACATATAGGAAAGGGAACACTACCTCCATAAGAGAGACAGGCAACTTATAATACAGTGAGTAAGGGCTATGCACCCCTCCTGCAATAAATCCCATTGATGTAAATGGGAATAGGTGCCTAAATAATGCTCACTTGCTAATATGGCTGATTGCAAGATCAGGCCAGGGCCAGTGCAACCAATAGGCAAACTAGGCAGTCGCCCAGGGTGCCAAGTGGTTGGAGGTACCAAAGAGCAGTGCCCTGGCTTGGCAGGGAGAAGCCGCCTTCCAGAGGCACCAGAGAGCCAGAGCTTTGGCTTGCAGGGGTGGCGAGCCCCAGCACAGGGGAGCCAGCAGCCCTGGAAAGGTGGCAGCACCACTAGCGGGGAGCAGCAGTGCCCCTCGCCCCTCCTGCCCAGGCTGCAGACTACTGCCCCCCAGGGGGCTCCTGCAGGCTGCAGCAGATGCATGCAGGCGCCGGCTCCCATGTACCACCCGGCTCGCCCCTCCCGGGCTCTGCGGCTCCCAGGCATGTGAGCCGCCACCGGGGCACAGGGCCCTGAGCCTGCTCCGGAAGGGACGGTAGCGGCTCTCACGCCTGGGAGCTGCAGAGCCCAAGCATGGCAAGCCGGCGGGGTGCACAGGGGCCAGCACCTGCATGCATCCGCTGCAGGAGTCCCTGGGGGGGGGGGGCAACAGGCCACAGCCCGGGCAGGAGGGGCGGTGGACGCGGCTGATCCCCGCTAGCGGTGCTGCTGCCTTTGCAGGGCTGCTGTCCCCCTGCGCACTCATAAGACTGATTTAGTTTGGGTGCCAGTGAGAGTCAGAAGAAGAGCTCTGCCTCTATATTTAGGGTTCTTCAATAACTTGATATCCCATCACATTGCACTTTTGGCCTTTTGTGGTTGAAAAGCAGATTCTGTGTTCACCACTGAAAATCTTGGTTACATTCCAGAACAATGGTACAGAATTCAAAAGAAGTCCTAGATTATAGTTTATCATGCAAAATGGGAATAGTCTTCAGATTTCAGATAAAAAAAGACCAATTACATGGTTGAGAAGTAAATATAAAGTATTTTAACGTGTTTATACAAAGTGAGTTTGTTTATACTTGGGCCATCACATGTTAAAAAAAAGTCTTGTTTTACTAACTTTAATATTGTTAAAAAGTCACAAAGTAAGAAAATGACTTTGAAAGTTGAGTATGGAAAACCCCTTCCCCCCCCCCACCCTTTTCTGCCTTTTGAGGTACTATTACTCAAATACTTGCACAGCGTATTGTGAAAGTCAAATGAAAATCAATGAACTCAAATCAACTAAGCCACCCCGCAGTTAGGTTTCCAGAGGATGGTGAGAGAGAAATACTCTTTTTATATGAGATAAGGAGCCTAGATTTTCATGAAAGTTGCTGAAAGTTAGATGAGCAATCAACTGAGTGGGATTTGTCAACTGCAAAGTTGATTCTTGGTAGGCTGTGCCAAGTGACTTTATTTATTAATTTGGATTTCATTCTAAAAGAAACATCCTACAGCCATATGCACCACTGACAACCTGCCCACTTGTTTGTCTGTGCACCTGTTACATCATGTCTTTAGACTATAAACACCTGGGGACTATCATTTACTATGTATCCATTTAGTTCCTAGCACAATGGGGCCCCTACTTAGTTGACGCCTCTGGCAATATAAATCTTTAATATTAATATTTTTAAAACAGTGCCATAGGAATTGTAATACATAACTCCATCCAGAGCAGCAGCATTTCTCCAACCCCCATGCTACATGCACTGAAGCATGTGAGTAACTTTTAAGCAAAGGACAACTACTCACATAGTTGAAGTTATGCAAGTGCTTCAGTGCTGTATTGTCTAATCATCAATTAGTAGATGCAATGGCATTTGAAGTGCTCTTTAACCATAAACTGGCAGATTAGTGTTGTCTTGCACCTTAGGACATATAGTACATAGTTGCAAATAGTACTGCTTAAGGGACTCATGCTGGGTACTCTTAGTGCAAATTCCCTCAAAAGGTGCTGGGCTGCAGACTTGGTCATGTTCTCTTTACACCTTTCTCCACATTGGTTGCAAATATGGTAGCATGTCCTTTAAGGATGGTGTACCATCCACACTCCCTGTCCCTGCTCTCTGGAGTTCTTGGGAGGCAATGTGCCTATTCAACCGAAAATGAGGCATATGGGTGTCATGTTGACACAAGGATATGTCTATGTAAGAGTTAGCTCTTCTATATGTTCCTCTGAGTTGCCTTGCAAGGGAGAAGAGTGTGTGTGTTGCAGGAATTCTGAGGAAAAGCTGGGAATAGAACATGGATCTGCTTACTCCCAGGCATGTGACTCACACAGAAGATCTTCCTTCTTAGCAGCATGTATGATTTATATTATAAGAGAAAAAGATTTACAACCCAATAATAAAATATCCCCTCTGCCCTTGTATTGTATGATTATATTCATTACTGATCATTAAGAAATATCTTTTTAATAATCAAGAGGTAACAGGTGCAGTTAGAGCTATAAAAGCTCATTGGGATTTGCCCCTCAATGAACTGATGTGGAAAGGGGCGGGGGGCGCAAGGTGGAAGTTTCACCTAGGGCGCATAATAGCCTTGCATCAGCCCTGAATCCGGCACCTGTGTATGATACTCAAGAGTTATTATAGACTGTACAGAGCAATTCAAGGATGATGAGGCATCTGTGGTCCTAAGTCCAGCTCCTCAAGACAGGAGGCCTGAATATAGTTCAATAAAGCAGTATCAAGTCCTTTGCAATAAAGCTATACAATCGCTGAGGCCCTCCTGGGAATTGCTCGGCAGCAAGGCAGGTGAAATCAATCAGGGAGCAACAATCAAGGGAAATGGACATTTTAGGCTGATTGGAAACAGAACTGCCCTGCTACATGATGCAGGTTTGAAAATGAGTTGCTAATTGCAATGGTAGGCCCATTCAGAATATGTCTATCCTGCAATAAAAGACCCCTGGCTGGCCCATGCCAGCTGACTCAGTCACAGGGCTTGGAGTTAGCGCAACAAGCAGGTGCCTGGGGCGGCCAATGGAGAGGGGCGGCACGTTCGGCTCTTCGGCAGAGGGAAGGACTTGCTGCCGAAGAATAAAGCAGCATGGTGGAGCTGCTGCTGATTGCGGCTCCCCACCCCCCGCCGCTGCTTGGGGCAGCAAAAACCCTGGAGCCAGCCCTGCTCAGAGCGTAGGGCTCTAAAACTGCAGTGCTGATGGCTCTGGGCCCCCGACAAATTGTAGAGCACTGAGTACAATTCTGCTCCAACTGTATCTAAAGCCACCTCTTAAGCAATCAATCAGTTTGCTAGTCCCTGGAGAAGTCACTTAGAGATTTCACTGCACTTTTACTCTCCAGTTTAGAGAGCTCATCTACAGTTTCATAACTTTGACAGAAACAGTCTTCCCTCAACCGAGCATCTCCTAGTTTAAGCTGTCGTGTTTTTTCCCCATTTGAGAGTACTGCTGTAGTTAGCTGTATATAAAAGCAGATAAACTGTTATAAAGATGAAACACATAGTAAGTACATGACAGGTTGTTCTGGATACTTAAATACAGTATTTCGTTGCTCATTTTGGGCAATGATTCTATCCATTTGAGGTTTCATACCAACCGAAACAAAAAGATTTTTAAGGTTCAACCCAGTCTAGTTTAATCAGCCAACCTCAAAGTGCAAAAAGCAAATATCCCATAAAAGGCAAGGAGCAAATTCAATATTTACATTTTCAGTTTTAATAATCTGCAGTGTCAGTAACACACAAGGAGATGTAACTACTAGCCTGAAAAAAGGCAGCAAAACAATTCTTTATATTAAAATGCAACTGGCTAAGAGAAAATCCATGTTGAATTTAGAGAGCTTTCATCCACACTACATTTTGGCATCTAAGATAGTTCTGTATTTTCACGTGCAGTTATTATATCTCAGGTCCTAAATTAAGCAGACAGAGACCTGGGAAAAAATCGTATGCAAGATCTCCAAGGACAACCCAGAGTGTGCTGCAGAAAATGGTGCTGGCAATTTAGCAGGAGGCACTTTCCATCAAGTCAGGATTGCTCCAAAGCTTCAGCACAGAGTTAAGGGTGCTGAGCCAGAGATGAAGTATTTGAGATGAGATGTAAAAACCACACAACCTCCCCCACACCACCATTACCCCCTCCCCATCTTCTCAGTGTGTTTTCCATAATAAAGAACCTGTGATACTTCTGACAAACGTGTTAATCTTGTATCCTGGGGCTACAAAATGGCTCATCTACTAAACTGCATATATTTCCTTTGAAGAGAACATGACTGGCAGATTGACTGACTTAGGGGAAACCCTCAGCACAAACAACAGCAGGACACAGCTGGGTTTTTGCATTTTTTTTTTATTGAAAATTTACATTAAAGTTAGAAAGGTATCACGCTTAACAGTGCTGGTTCTTTAATGTTTGTCATGTAAATATATATGCAGTGCAGTCATTCACACTTTAATTTGTAAAAAGGAAACAAAAAAATAAAGGAGAGAGACAGCAGAATGCAGTTTGGAAAAACATGCAGTGAATGTTCCAAGGGAGAACGAGACAAGCAAAAAGTTCCAGAACAGGCGTCAAATGCATTTTAAGGACACTGCACTCTACTCACATGGTATTTGGATGGAGTATTACCAGCCACTGACAGCTCCACCCCTCCCATTTCAATAACTCTAAGTGTAAGATCATTCTCTAACTAAAGCACACAGGGAGAGGTTAGACTATTTGGAGCATTTTACGCAGTACATGATTTCACGTTAAAAAATCTCACTCAACCTGTGGTCAATCAGGTGATGCAGTTTAATAAGGTGGTGGAGGCACAAACAACATTAATGGAAACATTTCCGTTTTTGCTTTACTTCCTTGTTAAAATTAAAAAGTATTTTGTGGCTGTCAATGTGGCAAATCACCCCTTGTTTATATCTCCTTTGACACTGAACAAACCAACAAATTCACATACTGGAAACACCCCATCAAGCTTCCACAGATCCCTAGGGGAATCCATGATCCTTCTATTAGGCCAAATTAGAGGAAAAAACATGATTGTAACCCAATGTTTTGGAAAATTTGGCTACTGGTTAATCTAATCACTACATTTCTGTTGCTCCTCCAAGTTTTTTGTACATGATCAACTTTCCCCAATATTGTGTGGTCTTGTCACACAAAATACAAGACACTTCAATTTTAAATACCATGCAAGTCAGAAAAGAGCTTCTTTCGAAGACACTAATACTGAAGATTTCCACCCCGCCCCCGACATTATAGGATACCTAAACTCTTCTACAAGTGGCTGTCTTCTCCCTCAGACACAGTGCAGCTGGCGAGGACAGATTTAAAAAAAGCTACAGAAAGAGAGAAAAACAGGAGATTATCAAAAAGGAGAAGGACATTCAAAAAAGCAAGAAATAGAGACTCAACATGAAAACAATAGAAGAGAGATGGGCACATGCATCATTTCTAGGCAATTATGGATCTTGCAGGGACCTGCTCAAAGTGCTTGAAGAAAACCAGACAAGTTAAAATTTGTTTAAAAAATACTTTTAATAGCATTATAAAAAAAAAAAAAATCAAATGATCTAAAACAACCCATAATGCAGCAAGTAGAAGCAAGATGAAAAGCCCCTTTCAGCTAATCCCTGGAACCCCTGACAAAGTGAAACTGATCGATTTCAGAAAACATGCTTACATTCCACAGAGCTGAAAGAAGCAAAAGCTTAAAATATTTCAACTTCTAAAAAAGAAACCAATGCTTTTTTTGGGGAAAAAATTGTCTTTACAGTGAAACAGGATACCTGAGACGAATATAAATAAATTGCAATCAAGAGTTTTAATAGTCCTGATTTCTAAAACGAGGCCATACCTTAGTTTCAGTTATGGATTACTGCACGAGGTTAACTGACCACTTGAGTGACTATATGGCTGGAAAGGGGACTAAATACACACATCACTCTAGTGCGTTAAACTCAACTCCCCCTTAACATCAATGCACATCACAGAGAACAGATTATATGCCAGCCTTAGAATGATACTATTTGAAATGCCTTGTATCAGTGTATGCTTAACTACTTCAGAATGTAGGACTATGTACAGCCCTAGAGCCAGGAGTTTGCCAGAAGATTTCCGGCAGTATGTGTCCCAAAAGCTTGTACCTGAATATAAAAATCATGGCATTCAGTAGAAACAATGAAAAGTTTACCTGAGTGGTATCTATCAATGTTGATCAGTAATTAGTTTTAAAATGAGCATGTGCAGACAACTGATTACAGCAAAGCTGTCTCACACACGCATTGAAGTAACCAGCTCCCATTTAACCAGAAGGGTATTTGGGTACGAAAGGGAGAGGGGTAGGAGAGAAGAGGGATGTTTTTTTCAAACTTTGTAAGATGTGCATACTTCAGATCTTTCCAGGTAAAATTATCTCTCAGCATATAACTCTGCACAGAAATATCATTTTTCACCCAGAATGACAATGTAACTGTGCTTATCTTACACAGAGTTTTAAAAAGTTTAAATGTGTTATAAAGGCGATATTTGCCAACATGGACCCTGACCTTGCAATGTGATCTGTGCCTGCAGAGCTCTGCAGCCAGGCAGAGCTCAGCACACACAGATCCGACTGCAGGATCAGGGCTAGTAGGAATTTCAAATGAGTATTAAAATGTCCATTTTTAGGCCATATGACTTGGGAAATCAATCAAATGAGAAAGACAATTAATATTTTACAGCTATTATACAAAGCATCCAAGATACAAGGGAAGTTCTTAACCTCTCAGTCATGCCATAATCAAACCTAGGTGCTGTTGTCTTCTTAAACTCACCAATAAATATATTTTAATCTGTACTATTATTTGGACAGCACAAAAAAGCAGCACAGAACTCATTTCCACATCTCTTAATAAGGGGGGGAGGGGTGTCCATTAAATGTAGGGGAAAAATAGAGATTTAAAGTTACAACATCCAAAAACCTCATTACTGACTTATTTTACATGATTTAAAAAAAGCAATAACCATCAGTACACAGTAAAGGCAGACTCATGAGGAAGCTATCTAAGAGAGCAGTTTTGCATAGGAAGACCAGGACTGAAATTTTATGAGAAGCTGTCAGTTTATATAGAACCTCCAATTTAACAAGTAAATGAAGGTCCATTCCAGCCCATTGTATTCAGGGATTACTATTCTGTACAGAGCCATGGATTACTGTAAAAGAAGGGCAAAAAAATGTAACATTAACCAGAATTCACTGTCTGAGGAAGACTATTTTAAACATTTCCCCATCAAGAAATATACAAGACACTTACATGCAGACGGTGGTCAAATGTATACTTAGTGGTCAAAGTGTACCTGGCCACGGGGTAAAATACTGGCCCCACTGAAGTCAGTGGCAAGAGTCCCACCCTTTCTGTGCAAATCGCGCATTAAAAATATTTTGCTGAATAGAAAACTTAAGCAACTTGGCAGCATCTGCTTAGGAACACACATGCTGATCTTTTCTAGGCAATACTTTGTGTATTAAAAGTAAAAAAATGGACAGGTCCTGAAGAACAAATCACATGGAAACTTTGCAACATATCTTTCTTCATAAACACCAGGTTGTTCTAGCAAGTAAATACGGGCCCTAGCCATCCACGTTCCCTGAGTTCGGATCCAGAGTTTGTTTCAACCCACTGTAGTCATAGGGTAATAATGTTAAGAGGACAGACTAGACTGAATCAGATCTGAACCGCCCAGAAAGGGGGGCAGGGGAGATGGTTGGATCTGGCATTTTGGTTCAGTCCACCATTGGGAAACGGACTAAATCATAAGGATTTTGCTGCAAAGACTGGATCCTGATTTGAGTTTTCCCAAAGTTTGGGGCAGAGGGTTGTTCCATCCTCTGGGTTTTGTCTCAGGCCCATCCCTGAAAACATGGCAAGTTTTGTAACAGTCACTTAAATTACTCAAATTAACCAAAGCGTATCTAAATAATGATGGATTAGATGTTTATACATGAAATGAAAACAAACAGTAAAAAGCCTCTATCTATAGGCAGCCACATTTCACCAAGATGCATGACTACAGCATTCACAGGCAATCTGTCATAGGGCTCAGGAATCATGGCACTAAATGCAACCAACAAGCAGCCGTGCTCTCTTACCATGCAGCCGTGAAACAAACATGAGAGAAATAATCGTAACAATTTAGGACAGACAACACTAGTTCTGAAAGCGCTTGGCAAACGTGCTACTGATCCAGGGAACAGACAGCAGCGTTTAGCATCTCGTCAGTTCCACACAGGTTATTGCTGGCTTCTTCACCAAAATACAGCCAAGGATGCAGACTCTTTTGCTTTTTTAAGAGTGATGAGAAGAGGAAGGGAGTGGGAGGGTAAAGATGGGCAAATAGGCACAGTGGCGTAACTGCATGTTAACTGAATGTGGGAGCATTCGGTTCTGGTGCGAAGGGAAAGGTTCTACAGGAAACCCGAACTGAAAATGAAAGAAAAAGGCAGATTAATGTTTTTATGGATTAATTTAAAAATAAAAAATAATATGGTTCCTAAGATACAAAACAAATGAAAATGTTACTACGTGTTAATAAAATTTAATTTGACTGATTACAAGACATGCTTTTCACACAATCACACAAAGCAGTGGGATAAACCAGGCTTCTTTTTAAAACAATCCTTTTGTATCTCTGCAGATTGCAGGACCTATCATCAGTGGATCATTTATACCCTTGCAAAAGAGTGATACCCTGTAGTACTCTAGGGATCAGGAAGTATTGTGAGTATTTTTTGAATTGCTGAAAAAAGTACCAGATATACATATTAAGCTCAGCAAGGACAAATACCCATTCAAAAGGCACTGTCTTGCAATTGTGTATTTTGAACAAAAGAACTTTATTGGATTCAGAGCCCAGCGCACAACAGCGACCAGTTACAAGGACTGCTAAAAGCAATCCAAAACTAATAAGAATCAGTAATGTTCACTCCAACTGCATTTTAGCACTGGGGGCTTTGTACTCTCACTAGAATGAACACAGCTGTTCTTTGAGTTTATTTTTCATGTTCAGATTCCGAAAAGCAAAGAATTGTTCTTTTCTTTGTTTTACACTGTTCTCATCGGCAGCAAGAACACTCATCTGGTCAGACAGCTCGAGAGATTTCTTTGGTGTATTTCAATCAGAATAGGACACTTTCTGGATATCTTACCATTAAGTGGAGCTTAGTAAACACGTTAACTTCAATTCAAATGCCTCACTTACAGTCAAACATTTACTTTCTATTCTAATTAGGATTGTTTCCTCCCTCTCTGAATAAAACTAGAACTGGCTTTTATTTCTCTGTTTAAGAACAGACTGTGGGTTTGTTAATAGCTAGATCCTAAGAGAACTTATTTTAAATAGGTTTTAGTATGTGTGTGTTGATGGTCCATATGGATATGATCCTGATTCTCTTTATAAAAAGTGGGTAAATATTATGATTTTAAGGGCACGTTCTTACAGCAGTGCATGCAGCCTCTATTCATGTTGACAGGGCTGATGCTCCACCACCTATTTATCTAGTAGGAAACTGAAAAACTTACACGTATACTTATTCATTCCAGCTCTAAGAAAAAGTAAGTAGACAGCTGTAAACATCAGTTTATTCTTCATCCATCCCAGAGAGATCTGGGTGGCCTTCCCTGTCTCCTTCAACCAGACAAGTGCATTTCTCAAAAGCTGTCATTATATAAATTATCCTCCCCTTTACAACACAGACCCTGAATGCTGAAAGCACTTGCTGACTGTAAATTGCATTAATCCTGTTTGGCATTGGAGGACATACATCCTCATGTAGACAAATGAAGCCTCCCTAATGCTATGCAGCCCACAACATTTCCATGCTATGCATGTGGCAAGAATAGTCGTTAAAGATGGAAGAGACCAATGATCCAATGACCAATGATACTGCAGTCAAGACAAACCTACTTATGCAGGGTGAATAGTTTTGCAAGGCTGGTTAAAATTCCTTGAGGACTAACGAACTGACCCATTTAAGGAAGAAGCACTTTTGTAGCCTCTCTCAGGTTTAAGGTAGTTGGATGCTCCTGCAGTGTTCACGGCATGGGCCAGAGAGGCATGCATCAGTGCACATTTACAGGGGAGGGTTTTAGAAAATTGATTGTATCTGGGGTGCTAATCTTTTTTGCCAAAAATCCCATGTTTAATATTAAAGACTACTAGCACCCTTTGCTCGATATACAAAGCATAAATAAGGTTTCTGACCTCTTAATCTGACTTATGGAAGCTTGCAACCTGTGATTCTGGATCACTTAAGTGAAAATCCAGTTCAGGTTGATTATCTAATTTGGCAATAGCTGATTTAACAAATAATTAATGCTTTGTGATTATTATGGTGCCTAGAGGTGAATGGAGGCTCAGAGAAGTTCAGTGACTTGCCCCATATCACAGGTAAACCAGTGGCAGAATCAAGAATAAAACTCAGTTTTGAAACCAAGTCCTGCACTCTAACCACAAGATAATACTACATCCTAGATTAAAACAAAAGCCAGTTCTCACTAGCTAGCTTGAGTCTATTATCACCGTATGTATTTCTATAGCAACTGTTACCATAGTATCTGGGAGGCTTACAAGTTTAAAGAATATAATTTCTCTCTATAGGGCTAAAAGAAAACACAACTTTTAAATTAGCGACACAAGCTAAATGGCTGTGAAGCTCAAAAGGAAATGTCCTGACTTTTAATATTACAAATCAAAACAGTTCTATAGGAATAATCATGCACATTACTTTAAAGCATCTTCAAAGAACATACACGCTTCACCTATGCATTGTAACAGTGTATGCATAACAAGATTGGTAATACATCCACAGTGCCGAAAGAGGGTGAGAAAATGTACTGGCTTTAGGTTTGTTTTTTGTTGTTTTTAAGAACTGTAATTGACCCCACTGCAAGGTCTGTTTTAGTTAATAAAGCTTACCAGGACAATGTACCTCATGCACCATGCAGCAAACGGCAGTTAACTGTAAAACAGCACACAAGTAAGAACTACTGATGATGGAATGACAATAAAAAAAGAAATCAAGTCATGAATTAGCGCAATTAATGAAGTTTGAACTAAACAAAGAAGTGAGAAGTGCTGGGAAAGAGAAGGGCTAGTTTATGTTCAGCCACTATGAAATGAAAGAGAGTTAAAGTACTGTGCATATAATCCATGGCTTGTTAGAGAGATTTACGATCTAAATACTGTAACTGAACATACAGGACAATATCAACTGTAGGATTTAGGTAGACAGCAAAGTACAATATCACATTTTAAAGACAGCTATTGTATTTGAGAGCTGAGAACCTTCTTACTCAATCACACTGATCCCAATGTTGGCTCCAGTGCTCAATATCAACTCTTGATGGTGTTTTTCTGGGCCCCTAAGCTTTTCAGTGAGGATAATACTAACCCTTTCTGGCCTGACCAAGTTGAATTCTATGAATGATAAATTTTGCGGGGCAGGGGGTGTCTGAACTCAGATACACAGAGCACACCTGAGTGCTTCTGGAGCTGTTTATACTGTAGACACACATCATGTCATGGAATAAGATAATCTCTCCTTCTATACAGCTGTGGCAAGATCAATCTTAGGGCAAAAGGTCTTCAATCCATAGTGCAGATCACTGTTCCTGTTCTCCAAGTAACATTTCTATGGATGTCAGCGAGTTCTAAATGTGGAACACATGCAGCAAGGCAAGAGATTCAGGTTGGAGGACGGACTTTTGCTCTCTAGATCACTGAATTTAGTCCTGGTCACTTCAGTAACAAAGTTGTTGAGGAACTGAAGGGAACTCAAAACAGAAGTAAAAATGACTAGGAGGCTGAAGGAACCAACATGAGAGAAAAGACAGAAAAACTAATCAGTCAGCAGCCACAGCTTTACAAGATATGTTCAGCCTAGAGAAATACTCAGATTGTAGCAGATGAGAAGAACTAAGCTGAAACCTAAAATGGTATCTTAAATGCTGGACCTGGTTCTTAACTGCTGAACTAGTGATGAAACAGCTACAAAAATAAAATCCAGAACAAAGACGGGCCATCCTGTTGTGACAAGCACTCTCATCCGGCTCCTCAGGCATCTCCCGTACTCTTCATATTAACAGGACTAATTGGTTTATGTAGGACTGCTGACTGCATCCAAGATTTACTCTGCATTTGCACAGATGGTCTAGACAGGTGTCAATCATGGAAACATTAGTTATATGCACAATGCTACTAGTATACACACAAGATGGCAGTGGGCAGTGTGCAATGTACCATCACAGAGAGATAACAACTGCCCACTTCTGGGTGGAACGACAGGCTGTTTACGTATGCACGACTATGCTGCTCTCTAGTGGTTGCAGACTAAATCTTAGGGAGCTAATTCTGCACTCTGTTACACTAGTTTTCCCACCAAAGTAATACCACTGGAATCTTCCTTTCAATCTTAATCTCTTCGCCTAGTTTGAGTCAGACACCAGGTTCTTACATTTTTCTATGAGAAAATATTACTCGGCTTGTGTTGTTCTGAAGCAGCTAGAATTTATTAAGTAACACAAGTCCTAGGATCTGCATGTATGTATCGAAGGTGATTAGCTTCAATGGAAAATGTCCACAGTGTAACCAGGAGCTATAGGAAGAGCTCCAGCCAAGAGAAAACTCAGCTCTCCCTTCACTTAAATCAGTGATACTCAGACCTCAGTGGTTCAGGAGCTAAACTAATGATCAGTATTACCCAAATGAGCCACAGTAGCTTGAATTCATTATCTCATTTACTATCTATTATTCTACCAGTAAGATGACTGACCAAGTCTTCTATAATTCATAGATTATTACGGTTGGAAGGCACCTCAGGAGGTTATCTAGTCCAACCCCCTGCTCAAAGCAGGACCAATCTCCTAATCCCTAAATGGCCCCCCTCAAGGACTGAACTCACAACCCTGGATTTAGCAGGCCAATGCTCAAACCACTGAGCTATCCCTCCCCCACCAATTGGTCAACAACATAGTAACTTAGAGTGGTTAATAATTAAATCACACAGTATTTTAATATCATGTGCTGCAAACAGCTGCAGGCAACATTAAAGAGCCATTTGCGGCTCCCCAGCCTCAGTCCGAGTATCAGTGAGTTAAATAAACAGGTTAATGAAAGAAGAGAAGCTCCTCGGTTCATCTTTCGACAGAGTCGCCGCTCAAGCCCTGCTCTAGATGCATAGTACCTCCAAGTGGCTACAGGGCTCTCCTTGCTTTTATAACTTACTACGGCAAACCGCGCTCTGTATGAGACCCATCATCTTGCACCTCTCTAGACCACGAGATCATTCCCGTCATGGTGCTCACATGTTGTCCACAGGCCAACATGGGAGGTCCCTAAACAAGCATCACATCAGGTTGGATTGTTTTTGAATGACATGGCATAGATAGAGGGAAATAGAGCTGAATCCTACTCCAAAAAAAGAAAGAACTGACTAGGCCTGGTTTAAGGCACCCATTGGCTAGTGGCAATCACAACATTACCTCGCCTAGTTAGCATTGTGTTCTTTGCTCTTCAAGATGAAATGTGATGAACAGCTTCGAGCTATTATTCAGCCATACTAGGGGCTGACGGTTTGTCTCACTGAAAAGTTGGCCCTTAGGGATGCCAGGTTCTGCTGAGTGAGAAATGGTACTGAGAGAGGTTTAAATGAAGAGAATCCAGTTCACCTCTAGAAACTAATAAAGGAAAATCATTACCAGGAAGCAAACACTAGGTTAGCCACTTACTTTTTTCTCTCCTTTTCCCTTTTAAGAGTCTGTGATCCTCCAGCCTGCTGGGCCTGAGATTGGAGCAATTCAGCTGCCGTCTTCCTCTGTTTAAACGCGTTGACTTCATCGTCCAGAGATTTCTTCTTGTCCTCCAGCTTCTTTTTTTCATCCTGATGCAGCTTCTTGAGACGATCAAACTTTTCATGCAGCTAGAGTGACGAAAAGGGGAAGATCATCACAGGAGAACAAGGCATTAGCAACCATTCTATTTCAGAGAACACAGAAGTACTGTATTGATTCTTCCTTCATCTGACTCTCCCTGCGGGAACTGATTAGGATCCTATGAGACTGTCATCACAGGTTCATAACAACATGTTATACAGCCCATGGAAATCACATGCTTATTACAGCAATGCCTACAGCTCCCATTCTGCTACACAGAGTGGTAAACAGTCCTTACCCCAAAACGTTTACAGTCTAGACAATATTTTATTAATATGTCACTGAGAAAGGTATGGATGGGATGGGATAAGCAGTAGGCACTGTTTAGTTACAAAAAGTAGCTGTCAACTTTTGTTTTTTAATTTATTTTAATCCATTTATTTTACTTTCTAATGGGATTTCTTAGTTATTTCTTAAATTCGCCTTAAGTACCTAATTAACCAATTAGAGGCTTTAGGCTTTAACAGCAAGAAATGGATTACAGCTATTTCATGCCATCAACTTTATTCTCACAAACCATCACACTACAGCATTTAGTCTCCTTATGATGCTCAGGGAATTGTGTATTTAAATTCCCTGCACGTGGAGAAAACAGACTGAGGATTCAGCTTCTTTCAAGGCTTCAGTTTCACTCCTTGCATCTTGGCACACACACACGCAGTGGGGAGAGGAGTTCAGTAAAGCAAATGGGAGAATGAACCAGGGATCACAACTGAACTCAGGGCTCCAAGTTCTCCCTAGGATAGACACAGCACAGTGAAAGTGGTGCACTTATTTATGGTGCTGTGATATTGTCTGGTAGCCATCACAACAGAAGAATGTTGCATTTTTCCTATGGCATGCAAATATAACCACCTGATTTCTTCCCCCATAAAACAGACATAACACACTCCTTTCCTGAGCCAAATCTGGACCCTTCTCTCTTTACTGAGAGTCACCATGAAGTGAGGCCATGTTCTCTACACATAATGGCAATTTCAGCACCAATTTTGTTGAGGTAAATTTAATAATCCCAACAGCGGATGAGATTGGAGCCAGACAGAGCTCCCTTTACCTCTTTTTCAGCCTCTTTAAGTTCAGCTTCTTTCTCCTTGACTCTCTGGACAAACATTTGCCTCATCTCCTCTTCCTTTTTCTGCAGTTCCCCCAGAAACTCATTCCTCTTGGCCTCATAAGTCTCTTGTAAGCTAAGGAGGAAAAAAAAACAAAAAAAAACCCCATTAATAAACAGTGGCCTAAATTCTGCTCTCATTTTGTGCATCTCTATTAAAATCCATGAGGGTGATGGCTGGGGTGAATGCACATGACAGTGCAGAATTTGACCATGCTGCTCTAATGTCATCAATCATCTCAAGAGAAGGGGCCAACTCAAAACCCACATCCCAACACCTGCAGGACTCTGGGGAAGTTTGACTCCAGATCCACATTCGACAGATTAGGTCTGCCTCATTTTGCAATTTGAGTGACTGTTAAAGAACAGCCAGTCATCTCCCAATGAATGGCCCAGTACCACATGCTCCTCAGGCCTCCTGCTGGGAGCAGGAGCACTGACTTTGCTTCAGAGAAGATCGAGTGCTTCAAACATTCCAATTCTCTGAGATTCTCATACCCCCATTATAAATCAAGCACTTTTTTCTTGTGCTGCTTTTCCCCCATACCTGCCCCACCTTCCTCCTCACTCAGTCCTATTTTTCTTCTCCCACTTCTCCATTTCAGGTCCACCTCCATAGCCCTTGGAGGTCAATGGAAGGCTTTCAATTGGCTTTGGCTCAAATCTTCACCATCAAATCCTTCACACGCTGCTTGCTAATCCATACGTCTCCAAGGGCCTTTCCTTCCATGTCATCATTAGCTCTGTGCATTATCATACTACCGCCATATATTAAAAGGGCTTGAATGGATGGGCTCTCCAGCCTCATGGTTTAATTAACAAGCCACATTGATCCTCTCTGATGCAGCAGTTGGCCAGCCCTCTACCTCCAAGGACCACCACCTTATTGTTCTAGTCCAGCGGTAGGCAACCTGTGGCACGTGTACCGAAGGCGGCACGCAAACTGATTTTCAGTGGCACTCACACTTTACATACAACAATAGTTTAGTTATATATTATAGACTTATAGAAAGAGACCGTCTAAAAACATTAAAATGTATGACTGGCACGCAAAACCTTAAATTAGAGTTAATGAATGAAAACTCGGCATACCACTGCTGAAAGGTTGCCAACCTCTGTTCTAGCCTCCCCCCAGGTCTTTGCTGTTCTTGCAGGAGAGGTCTAGCTTAGCCATGACTGGGTGGAAAGAACAGCAGAGACCACCTCTGGACACTGGCGCGAGCAAACTGGCAAATCAGTCACCCAAAGGGTTTCCAGATGGACATTTGTTCAAAGGGAAACCACCACATCATGCCTAGCAGGGGCTCCCATGGGGCAAAAGACTCCTCAGTTTCATAAATAGATTATTTCCCATAGTGCTCTCTAATGTCTAGCATTCTCCTCCCCAAACCCCTCCCCTCATGTCACTCACATCCCATCTGCATCCTCCCTTTATTTGTTTACTTCCCCCACTTTTCTCTCACTTCGTCTGGGCCCACACTGAGGGGTAACTAGCTGTGGTGGTTGCTCTCCCACTCATTACTGACCAGGAGGGAGGGGAAATCAGCCAGGCTACACAGAGCCCAGTGAAGATTCCAAAGATCAAACACTTCAGGAGGCTGGAGTTTTCTGCAGAACCAGGTCACAGAGCACTAACACGGTGTTATACAGTAGCCAGCCTCCTGCCAGGGCCCACCGTCTCTCTCTCCAGCTCCTTTCTCTCCTACAACCAGTGCTCCAGGGATTGTACCTGAATGGTTTGCTGTCTGGATCAGTGTCTTTAAATCCCATTTCCTCCAGTTTGCATCGCCGGTACAGCTCGTAGTGGCGCGTGTGGGTCTGCTCACGAAGATCCTCCATGTTCACGCGGATCAGCATCTCTCTCAGCTTCACAAAGTCGCAGTGAGCTTCATTCTCAACTGTACAAAGTTGTGAGAAGGAGTTACTCAGAGAGAGAGAGAGACACACACAGATCTTCTCCATATACCCCTCAGCCTTACACAACCCCATGAAGGGACTTCAATAACCCTTTCTGGCACTGACAGCACCTTCTCTTAAGAGGAGCCCCACACAGCTATAACAATGAAAGATATGGACTGTTATCCCTAACAGGAAACTAAGGCACGGAGATGCCCAAAGTCAGCAGCAGAGCTATATCAGGGGACCGACGAGGACTCAATCGATCTTCCTATGAGATCACGCTGACTCTGGGGAGAATGGTCCCAGCACATGCAGGAAACACCAGCGAGCACCACTCACCCTGCACCGTGCCCCATGGATACTGACGGGCTTTCATCATTTTGTTTCCTATTTTCAGCTCCTCTGTGCTGCCAATCACTGCGAACGGCAAGTGGGCCTGAAACATTTCAACAGGTCTGTATTAGTCACCTTGTACTATGGCTACTTAAACCATCGGGATTACCCACAGCTAGCAAGCAAGACGTTGTTGAACACAGACCCCAAGACACCAGTTCAGTCTCCCTTCCACCCCATAAACCCAGTCACTAAAGTGGGGTGGGGCAGTGGCCTCAGCCCAAGACAAAGAAGGGCTTTTGGGACCTCTGTTGCTAATGTTACTGCTCTTTACTCACTACTTGGCTCCTCCTGCCAGACATACACTCCCCAAGTCTCAAGCAAGCTGAACTAGCTGCATTGTGACCAACTCTGCTTTTGTCCTAACAGGCCTGCTCTGCCTGAGGAGTTACTGCTGCAGGGGTGTGGAAGCAGCAAGAGACTTCTCGGAGCCTCCTTTGCTTTTTTCAGCTCTCATACGTTTCCCCTCTTTAAGACACTCGCATGACATGAGAGAAACAACTCAGTACTCATGAACGTGACCATCTTAAAAGTCCTAGAGGCTGTTCTGTCGCGCATTAGTCATAGAACAGAAGCAGCCTTCCCTGCTGACACGTCTCAATCCTGACCAGAAGGAACCCTCATGTCTATGGGGGTATGTCAGTCTCCATTCCCATTCGTACCTCAGCCTCTGCACCAAGCCTGCAAGCCAAGATGCCACTTGTGGTGGTTTGTCTCGATGTGGGCAAATAGCTATTGGGAGCTGACATAAAACCAGCAAGATGGCAACTACCTGCAGTTTTCGTGGCCTGCATGGCATTTGAACCTGCAACCTAGAAATAGAAGGCTCTGCCCATCACCAATCCTCAGAGCGCTCCAGTCTCGCACGAGAGCTTTTTGATCAAACTAGATTCTCTAACAGCTTTTGATCTGTTCACTCAGCCATTAGCTGCTTCATAAACACACCTCATGAACTCAATGGCAGCAACTGACTCACTCCACACTAGAAGGAAGGATAGATTCCCAGGTCAACTTAGGGGGACAACCAAGGAGACATATTTTGGAATAGCACAAAGGTGGGAGAACCCAAGTGGCGCTATGATTAGCTAGAATGTGTTAACTCAATTCTCCTATAAGCACATGGACTCTGGGACTTGGCTTGGAAAAAGACAGGGATTAATACAGCTAAAGCAACCCTAAACGGCATACAGCTTGCCTGCTAATCCTTCAAAGAATGCACATTTTCCCCTGCATTGGCACATTTTGCAAACTTCAAAGTGATCCTCTCTACATGGCCATTTGTCTTTGCTGTCCCGGTTTTCAGGCTTTGGACCATGGTTTTTCCCTCACTTCCCAGGTGTCCAAAAAGTTTAATGGAGGCTGCTTTCCACCCCAAGCCTGAGAGATCTGAATATTTCACCCATCTTTTCATTCTGGGATACTGGCATCCCCCGAGTAATAGATCACAGCATGGCCTAATAGACTGAGCATAGTGTTCGAAGCCAGGCACTTCCAGGGTATATCCCCAGCTCTGCTACCATTTCCTTCAGTGACCCTGCACAAGCCACATAGCCTCTCAGTCTCAGCTTCCCATTGTAAAATAAAGACCAAACCTCGCAACCTCAAAGGGTCACCGTGCGGACGAAAGGTTGAAAAACGTAAAGAGCTCTACAAACATTAAGAGTCAGCTGCTTGTTGGTACACTCCAGCCCTTTCTCTAAAATCTTCCAGAAAAACTTCTGCAGCTGAACTAAAAATGCTGCTCTCTTAGTACATCATTCTGTCTGCTGTGTGACAAACTAGATCTGAAGGGTGGGTAGAGGATTATAGCGCATTCTGCACAGCAGCGAACAAATCACACTCTGGATTTCATCGTTTAAAATAAGGAGCCAGCTCCTCTGCCCCCTCCCCAGCCTCATATGCTGGATAGCATGCAGTGACACTTGCCAGTAAGAGCCACTAAGCTGCACTGAATTTTGAGTAATTAATGTAGCCTGGGGATACCAATTACACCAGTAAGATCAATGACCTTGGCTTTGCTCACAGGAATAAATAAGGATTTAAGCTCACAAGTAGGCTGAAAATTTGTTGGATTAGTGACAAGGGTCAAGACAGGGGAATGTGGAGAGATTTGGTTTTATGTTGACAGGGTTGTATTACAGCCAGCCTATCCCACTCACTGACACACAGAGCCTGAGACCAGAGATCTGCCCCTCCGTCCTCGAGCAGATGGGAGATACGAGCATCGTGGGGGAGCAGGGGAGGGAGCACCAGAGCCAGCGCCAGCCCCAGTCAACCTGATGGATGGTCAGACATGATGCAGGGTTTTGAAAATGAGCAGGTAAGAAGGGGGAGGGAAGGAATCTCTGCACCTTGAGGATCCCTAGGAAAGGTAGGGATGGGCACAGTGGTGCACAAAGAACAGTTAGTAGGTTAGTGACTGATCCTGCCATGGAAGTTCGCCTGTTGACTTGAGTGGAGCAGGATTGAGTTCCTAGTCATTTTAATGCTGTGAGCTTCAAACAAAGGATTGGACGCTATTTTCCACCAGCGCGTGTCGGTGACATAGGAACTACAACCCTCGGGTTTAAACCAGGCTACTAACTGAACACACAAACACTATGATACTGCCTGTGAGCATCCACAATAGACTAAGATGAGCCACGCAGCCTTTTCCTGGGCCACATTGCTCTCATCCTGAAAGTCAGAATAGTGAAGACATGAATATACACCTCTACCCTGATGTAATACTGTCCTCGGGAGCCAAAAATCTTACCGTGTTATAGGTGAAACCATGTTATATTGAACTTGCTTTGATCCACCAGAGTGCGAACCCCCCCGGGAGTGCTGTTTTACCGCATTATATCAGAATTTGTGTTATATTAGGGCAGAGGTGCTCTGCTGGACCATGCAATCATTCAATACCCTGAGGATGTTCTGGGCAGACAGACACCTCTACACTCCCACTGAAACCAAGAGGCTGGGGATAAGTTAGCACAGACTTAGGCCCATTATGTTGAGGGTTAACTCCCTCTGCATGAGGGTACAGAGAGCTTTAAGAAGTAAAGTGGCCAAAGGGAAGGATCCAGCCTCTCAGCCGGAAATCAAGACATCTGCTGGAGATCAGCTAACTACAAAGGGCTGGAAATACAGTGCTGTACATTTAAAGAAAACAAACAGTTATTCATTTGTGTCCTCATTTAAAATGTATTTGGCTTTTCGGACAGAAAAATTACAAACACCCCCCTGCACACACACAGTCCAGAGACCTAAAAGGGAAACATCTACACATGGAAGTGGAATGAATTCATATTAGCAACTGCCCAGAAAAACAGGATATTACCACCTACAAAGTTATGAATGGGAAAACTGTTTCCCATAGCACTGTGTAGGAAGAGCCAAACACAGCTTCCAAAAAAAATATTTGAAAGAAAAGATAAAATTGTAACTGGACTAGAAGAGACTAACAAGGTAGATCAAGAACCAAACTCTGCCTCTGTTACACTGGCATAAATCAAGAATAACTTTGACAATATTGCTGCAGGTATGTAAGTGGCATAACTAAGAACAGAATGTGACATTTAGCCTATCTAGGCATTTACGCTGTGTTCGTCGACGTGGTACGGGTCATCGTCAGTCCACAGTGAAGTACAACTGTTAGAAATTGTCAAAGAAAATTCTGTACTTAAAGTGCAGAGACTACAGGTGTCTTTCCAGGACTAGAAAATACTCCTTCCAGAGACTGTGACACCATCTCCTAAGCAGTTGACAGCCTTCCACTGGACAGCTGGCCTGAATTTAGTCATGAAGACAAGGTGGATTCTCGTGTCGGTGTCATTCTTTTGGTTACTGTATTTCTGAGCATATGAGAGAGAGAGAGAGAGAGAGAGAGAGAGGGGATGTGTATATAATATAAATTACAGTTCACGTCCTTCCTGCTGCTGACCCTTTTCCTTCAATAACCCACAAATTATTTTAGGTTGTGACTGTCTACCGGCTCCCATCTTGAGTTTTTTCTTGCATTTCTGTTGTTCCCAGCCTGGTGGATGCTACACAAGAATTCCTGGACCTGTACTTTTGGCTTTTTAGGATCTTCATAACCACCACTCACTGGGCCTATTTTCACCCCTTTGTTTTTGCCGTTGATTTGCTTGACGTTCAGATATCAGGAAAGTCTGGCTGGGCACCACACAGGACATGTTTACAGTCCAGGCATTGCATTGCTGGAGGTTGGTCACCCTTTCTGAAGCAGGTTCAATTTTCCGATGACCAATTGGGTTGGCTGTCTTTAGAATCGTCTCCTGATGTTTTGAGAACCTTGCCTAGGAGCGCCAGCATACTGAGTTTCTGTCTGAATTCCTATTCTTCTGTGGCACAGGATGCGTGAAGCTGCATTAGACCCATGGCTTCCAATTCAATAGTTGATCGAAAACTTAAGTACTGAGTCATCCAGTTTAGAGAGACTTGGATAACTGAAGGAGACCAGTTTGGCTAATACAATAGTTCTATAAATGCCTGCCAATTAAATGTTCTTCACAGGTGTAGCACAGGCTATGGTGATTATTTCGGCTCTGACATGACTTTGACCTATTAATTCCCCAAGTCCTGTTTAAAACTTGCCATTCATGTCAGCACTGGCACATAGTTCTTGTGAGTTCCACGGCATGTTGTGCAGCACCAGGCTGAGGACCAAGTGAGAAGTGTGGTTATCTCAAGCTGCAAATGCTCAAGGTATATTACTGCCTTGAGGAAGTGTTTTGGGTGCCAGTTTGTGCAAATATGCTAGAAACACACAGATCCTCAAGCCACCAGTCAGAGTTTTTCTTTCACACTGCCCGGTTTATAAACTGCAATTACTGCACAGTGCTAGTAGTTTACGAGCCTGGGAAGTCTCAGAGCTGGCTCCCAGCTTTTCATCGAGCTTCTTGGAAAGAGTCAATTCAGAAAGATTGTAATATTCATCCAATCAGCCTTCACATTTGTTTTACAAGGACATTCTTCTGAAAGATCCAGGATATCATATCTAATGTTCTCTCATCAGAGTAGTGCTTTACATTTAACTTCTTGGCTCTTCGCTTTCTGATAACAAACCTGGAGGCTTTATAAGTTTGCTTACTACCACATCTGGATGTAAATACCCTTACTAAAATCTGTTGAACTTCTCTCTCACCTAAGTAACACAAAGCACTTTACAAACAATCAAACTTCAGAACATCCCTAGGAAGTACACAAGTGTTATCCTCATTCTACACATGAATAAACTAAAGTAGCTTTTCTAAAGTCATCAAACAAATGTGCGATGGAAGGAGGAATACAACCCAAGAGTTCTGGCTCAAAATCCTGTGCTTTGCGCACAAGACAGAACACCATCTGTTTGAACTATTTTTATCATCTGTCTGTTATTTTAATCTCAAGAGCAAAGTAGCTTCCTTCGCTATTCTAATTTTAGTTTATTTGGATTTTTACAAAACTATCGTAACAGAGTGGCCCATGCCATGCTCCTGGCACTCTTTACAAAACCTTTCAAAACCTAAACAAGCAAACAGCTTTGTCAGTTTCTCCAGATCAAATCAAGTAAGCCAGCAACAGCATCAATATAAGGATTAATTGATTCTCTCAGTTCAGAAGGGTTTTGATTTGCACAAATACGAATGATCTGATAGTTAAGAGAAACTTAATTCTGCTCTTGGTATATAGATCTGGGAAGAAATGAGAAAAGGAATGGAAAGCCTCCCCTTCTTTTAGGAAAGTCTTTCAAATGGGCTCATCTTCTTCTGCTCTAAGAGTAAAGAATCTCTCTGCTTTTGCCTTATGCACTATTATTATGGGTTTCAATCACTCTGCCAGGTTATCTCCAGCATCTGAAGTCTAAGCAGATTCGTTCTATGCAATTAATAAAATAGATTATTAGAATGCATCTCCCCCAGGTTTGATAAAAGACCTGAATCAAATCTGGATTCTTTCCTGTATAATCATTAGTCCTCATACACCTGGAAATTATGATTTCTATCGGTTTAATGTGAGGATTTAAAGAGGATATTCTCTCTCTCCATTCAGCCGCTGGCAATTTACAGTGCACTTAAAATCTGTGATGGCAACTCCCATTCAAGAGAAGTGGAAAGGACCAAGGAACAGATGGATGGATATTTACCATGGATCTTAGTATTACTAAGAAAGTGGTGGTAATTCCTCTGTCAATCAGCAGATTCTCAGAGTCTACCTTTTCCCAACATTATTTCAAATCTTACATAGCAAGAGGATCCATGCATAGAGTGAGATCCAACAGCAAAACCACTCAAATGGCAAGATCAAACCACAACAGAAAATACAGAAAGCAGCCACAGTAGGTAGCATACTTATTTAATAAAGCATTCTTAGCACTTCACATCACATTTTTCCAGGTAGACATTATCCAGATGGGAAAGTGAGGCAGAGGTTAAGTGACACACCCAACATCATGAAGCAGCCAGTGTCAGAGCCTGGGCCACAATCCAGGTTTCTCCAACGTCCTGTCCTGTGTTCCAACCTTTTGCAATGTTGGCTCCTTTTCACTCGCTCTCCTTATATAAAGCCAGAGAAAATATTGTCCAAATACCATTGGAGAGAAAATGCCCTTTCCATCAAAAGTCTTCAGAAAATGACAGATGTGAGGAGACGAGAACATGAGGGTGTCAGTTTTTAAGAGGGCCAAGGTATTTACAGGGACAGTTTGCCCTGTGTTCAGACACAGTGGCACAGATTCTCGTGTCTGAGCCACAATTCAACCACAAGCACAAAAACTGCCAACACAAGTTTTGTGGGTGCAAGAGGTGCCCACGAGAGGCAGTGTAAGGCTGCATTTTTGAAAGTCTGGCCCCTCTCTGCATTATGGTGTTTTACATTGGAAATCCAGAGCTGCACAGGAGAATCTCTGAGCCATAGAGAAAGAGCTGTTACTTGGACACAGCTAATGTGCCGCATGCCCTTTTGGGGAGGGGAACCGTTGTGACTGTTAGTTCCAGCAACAGTCCCTCTACCTTCTTGTTATGGCCAAAAACATGCCACCTTCATCAAAGCGCTTTCACTGCAGGGCAGTTAAACCACCCAGCCAGATGAGCTTCTGGTTGTGAAAGCATCAAGGCATAGCACAGAGCGATCAGAGCTAGCAAGGGGAGTTATTGCTGTGCAAAGACGTGGCAACATGAGAAGGAAGACACAGGAAAATGTATCACTCTGCAGAAAACAAGAATACGAAAGTACCAACCACTTGGGCAAAAGACCCAGGCGATGGGGTGGGGGTGGAGAACAGCAGAGGGGTATAAATGCGTCACTGTGTCTAACACAGACAACACTGATCTCAATAAAGCGTATCCCAGCACTCTACTTATATAGTAGGGCCAGATTTACCCATCTGCCCTGACCTTCCATTTCTTTGTCAGCAGCTGTAGAATACCCACGCCAAAAGGCTAAAAGGATACATTATTTCCAACTGTGACCAGCCAGTCAGAGAGGTGGTAAATAAAGCATGGGATTCTGCTGGCCTAGGATGAGTTTATGTAACCCAAGAGGGGAGTTGTTTTGAAAAGAGAGGATGGACCCCTCTGGTCTTCCCCTAACATCCAGTGACACACACTTCACAGCAGGGCCGGTGCTTTCATTTAGGCGGCCTAGGCAATCGCCTAGGGCGCCAGGATTATTGGCGGGCGGCGTTTTGCCGGAGGGGGTGGCAGGCGGCTCCGATGGAGCTGCCGCAGTCGTGCCTGCGGACGGTCGGCTGCTCGCACGGCTCCGATGGACCTCCCGCAGGCACAACTGCGGCAGCTCCACCGGAGCCGCAGGAGCACACGACCGTCCGCAGCCACGACTGCGGCAGCTCCACCGGAGCCGTGGGACCAGTGCACGGGGTGGCGAAATTGCCGTGTGCCTAGGGCGCTAAAAATCCCTAGTGCCGATCCTGCTTCACAGGCCTCGCTACATTCCTGCAGAGGCGGCCGCCCTCAGAGAGCCAACTGCCTGAAGCTAACAAAGCCCCCAATCCCACATCTATGGAGAGCATCTACCAATCCAGCCACGTTAGCAGCGTGCAGGGACAGCTGACTAGAGTCAGAGGGGCAGGGCGGAGGGGTAGATTTTAACACCCCCCCATGCCAGAATTGATAGGGGAGCCTTTCAGCCCATCACACTCTGAATCTGGAGCAACCGGACTATTGACTCTGGGCAGGAGGGGAGGGGGAAGAGGAGGCAACACACACACACACACAATTGATCCCTAATGAAATTACACTGATACAATGGAATTCCCCCCCCCCCCACAAATGAATTTGGCCCAAATTGTCACTTTAAGAACAAAACCAACCCCTTTCCCTATCTTCAAAACAGTACATCTCTTAAAACAACATGCAGTATCAGCACATTTTAAATTAACATAAGATATTAAAGGGAAGTATGAAATTGGCCTTAAAAGATATTTTGAGGGAAGACACGATTCTGGTTGTTTTTTAATATTCGAAATTCAAGCTGTATCTACCTTGCAACTCCAGGGACAACTGGGAGAACGAGTGGATTAGAACAGCACAGAGACTGGCTGCGGAGTTGGCTGTTCAACACACTTTGGATTGAACTGAACTATAAATATAAAATTGCAGGAACATCATCTTATTGCTCTTTAGAGTGAAATAAAACAAAGTGGAGATCAAAATCAGCCCTGTGTTGAATGAATCACAGCTGCTCTGTTACTTACATTCATCGTCCCGTTGATCTCAGCCACCGATTCATCGTCTGTCGGGAACTGGTAGATCTGCACCCCGTTACTGACCAGCTCACTTGTGATTTTAATTTTGAATTTTGTCAACTCACTCTTGGAGATGGCATCAGATTTGGCAATGATCGGGATGATATTGACCTGAAAGGAATGTAGGGATAAAAGGGATTGGTCTTCACTCAGTCACAATCACGAAAGGAGCAATTTTCATGTCTGGCAACAAATCTTAGGTACCCATGAAGAATTCAGGTGTGTACTACGCAGCCTTCTCAGTAATGCTGCAGGATATTACATGGGACCCCGCTAATCTGCACTAGCATGAAGGATGGAGAGGTAGGGCGAGGAGCCCCGTGACAGATTAGTGAGGTTTCACATAGTTTAGAAGAGTAAACAGATGAAAAGGAATAGATGATTGTAGTGATCTGCCCCCTACCTTACTGTCGAGCTTCTTCATCGTTACCAAGTCCAGGGATTTCAGGGAATGGCCTGTGGGTGCAATGAAGTACAAGCAGGCATGGATACGGGAGTCATGGAAGTTGTGCAAGACTCTCTTTATCTTCAGTTCCTCTTGCAAGTAGGCTTCAAACTGGGCATCAATGAACTCAACGATGGGCTTATAGCTTTATGAGGGGGGGAGAAAAGAACTGTACACCTTGCAATACAGAGCACTGTCCATTTATTACGCTCCATTATTAGAAAAGTCATCCACTGGCTACTAACCCACAGTGCAGCACCTAATCTCCTGTGAAACTTGTTCGTTTGTAAGCAATTTGCATTGTGCTAGGACATTGAAACTCCCATACCAAATGGTCTTCTTAGTCCAGTACCCTGTCTGACAGAGATCAGTACCAGATGTTTCAGAGGAAGGTGCAAGAAACGTCATGAAAGGATGGTTATGGAATAACCTGCCTACAGGAAAGCTCCTTTCTTACCCATGGCACTTGGTGGTCTGTCGACTTATGCGCTGAAGCATATCCTTATCTCACATAACTATGGATATTATTCTTATTCATATAAATGTCTAATCCTTTTTGGAATCCCACTAAAGTCTTGGCCTCCTTACTGTCATGTGGCCTTGAGTTCCATGGGTTTAACTGCACTTCTACTCTCTTGGGATGGCTTTCAACACCACTACTCATTCAGTCCTCCTACAGCAAGAAGTCCATTTCCCGCAACATGCTCTCCTACCAGCAACCAGCGAAGACAAGCAGCCACTGGACTGTAGTTGTGGTTTGCCCCCCTGGAGCACAAGACAGCAAGTGAGGAAATGCCTCAGCTCTCTCTGCTCTTTAGACAGGTGGAGCTCAGGCATCCAATGGACGGGATGCAGCAGGGGGTACTGAGTCGGGTAGACACAGCTTGCAGTAAATGAGCACTGTTTCTTGGCCAATGCTCCTTGCAGCATGGACATTCTGTAGGCTTCTGAGAAGGCCAACTGCCCACCCTCCACCACCCCATTCTGAACAGCCACAAGCAGCAGGACAGAGATGGGTTTTAAAATGGGATTCCTAAGATGTGAGAAGGCACCTCCATTTCAAAGCCACCTGGACCAGCCTGGGTGGAGCCAGGCTAGGAAGCAGATGGAGAACCTTTGTCTGGTTAAGTCAGAGAATAAAACACCCACTTACAAACAAATCTCATCCCCTTTTCTTTACCTGTCTTCTTTGTTGATCTGGTCCCCAAAGCCTACGGTGCCCACAACGGTCAGTTTCAGACCAACATTGCTCTCCTGAAGGTCATAGGTACTGGATTTCAGCTGAACTCCAGGCTGTGAGTGAGATGCTGGCTCACCTTCAAATTTAGTATTGAAAAGGGTGTCCATCAGCGTGGACTTACCAAGGCCAGTTTCCCCTTTAAAAATAAGAGAGAGAACAAGTGGTAAAACATTTTACCAGAGTTGATAGTTCGCACCAATCAGTGTCAGAAAAGTTAGCGGGGTGAAATTTCAACAGATGGAAGCAGAACCCATGCTCCAAGTGAACTGTCCAGTGAGCAGAAAGTCACGTACAATGGGAGGCCTGTTTTCGCTGGCCACTGGACTGCACAGTGTTATGTAGATCATTAAAACCTGGACTTGAAAGAGGTGAAAAGGCAGGGGAAGCAGCATTCAGACCCTGCACAAGTCCCGGCACTGTGCCTTGAACTGAAGACTTCTGTAGCATAGAGGAAATTTTCACTGTCAAACACAGAGCTCATTAGAACCTTCATTTCCAAAACAGAGGAAGAATATTCTCCAGACAGCAGCATCCTCTCCAGCATGCAGCTTCTCTGGTCACTTCCCTGTAGAGGTCTCTGCAGAATCTACAACTGAAGTATGGAAACCCACCCCTTGTAGAATTAAAGTGCACACGTGATCTACATACCTAGACCCATGCATTTACCCAGATTCAGTGGCAGGATCAGGGCGCTTGCCTGGCTAGGGACCTTGCCTGCTGAACCTGGGTCCTAACACACTGGTGACAGTACAAGTTACAAAAATAATACTTTGAAACCTGCTTCCACACTCCTTGGAACAATACTGAACAGCAACTTGGATCCAGTCTACCAATATCTGAGGACACTACCTTACCTGGAGAGCACAGACAACTCCCAGTACATAGGTTGGCTATATTGCAGAGTTTAACCCAAACTTATCTACCACACATTCTAGCAAGAGATCTATGCATTCAATTCCAAGCGTAGCCTACACTTCTACTGTAGCCTCTTCTGATGGTAAAACTGCTTCCATTACCACCTCACTCCCACTGGTTTTTAGATGCACACAGCTTTCTGGTTTTCCTCCCCGCTCCATCCCCCCAAATTCCTTATAGTTCCCATCTATCTAACAGTAGATTGGAAGCTAAATTCAGGTGTTCCAAAATTAGAGGAGAGAGAAAAAAATATGCATTACTTCCAACTCTGACTACATTTTTGCAATGCAGTTCGCTGTCAAAGTTAGCGAAATGACAGAGTTGATGCTAAAACCTGTGACCATTTCTTCCTGAGGACCGGTGACATGGCTAAATTTTAGGGCAAGAAAGCTGAAAAGTTGTGCCTGCCAACTGGCACCTGCTGACATTTCAGCAGCTTAACGGACCCTCCCACTTTGTGGCACTGTGGCAAAGGCTCACTGCTGAGCCTGACAGGCTAAGGTTCTGCTGCTGGGAGGCAGGCATGCGCATACATGCCCCACAACCAAAAACCAAACTAACTCCAGGAGAAAGAGAGGCTTCCTAATTTCTGCATGTTCACTTTTAAAAAGCCATGACATTTTCGGAAGTGTGCTGCAGCCCTGTTACCAGACTTGCTTTAATGTTACTTGTCCATTTTTTCCTCCTTAAAGAACCTCTGTATGTCACCCCCGTAAGGGCCTGCAATTATCTTCGCAGCTCTGAAGGCGACTCCTCCAGAACACAGTTGAAGTACTGTATATTAGCAAGCCAGCACAGGAAAATCCATCACTGCTGTGACCACACTCTACCTGTTCCGAGGACAGAGTGGCCTTTGATCTCCAGGGTTATAGTTCAAGCACCCAAATTCACTACAACTTTAAAATTGAAAGAGTGTATAAATATTACTGGAGACAGAGAGAAAGAGAGGTAACAACAGCTTCCCTCACATACCTCCCTACAGTACGTGCAAAGATAAATATTAGGATTGCTCATGAATTTGATTGCTGGTCTCACACTAATCTTAGATAAGAATTAGCACAAAAATCAAAAGGAAAATGGGCTAAAACACAACATCCCAGTTGTAGCCATCCACATTTTTCTTACTACTATCTTTTGTGCTACATTAATGCACTGACACAGTTTGTGGTACTGCAAATTAAAGACCATTTACCCTAAAGGAAGAGGGAATCGGGCAATCAGAGCACTACAGCTGAGCATGCAGCTGCTCCCTGGGTTGCTTGGTTGACAATCACATCAGCCTGAGGGCAGAATAGGATACCCAAAAGAAAGGGCCAGATCACATGGGGTGAAAACAGATAGCAGGAGATTTTCACTCAGGCTGCAGTAGAATGTTTTCTCTGTGGGCACCTGCTTGCCCAGCCCCAATGAATGAGCCAAACAGAGAGCAAATATGTGAAGAATGGCTGAGCGCACCAACTATTTCCAGAATTCAGATCAGGATTTTAAGACATCTGCTGAGGGCAAAGACAGCAGAAAGCACAAATAGATGCCTGTTATGACCCCACGAGGACTTTCTCAAGGATTCCAGGAAGATGGTAATTTAAAAAAAGAAAATCTAAACAGACTTTGCAAAGGCTGTGGTATTTCCAGCAATTCCTGCCAAGCTGTACTGCGTCTACTGGTGGGATAAGAATGGTGAAGTAGCAGCATGCACATTCAGATGGATGCCAGCCTCCCTGAGAAATCTCGGAGTCAGAAAGCATGCATGGTACAACAAACACGTGTTGAATCCTGCTCTCATTGAAATAAAAGGGAATTTTGCCACTGACTTCAATGGGAACATGCTCAACCAGGCAACTCTGGACTGGGAGAATAGAGAAACTAGACAGAACTTGAGCCCGGTGAACACGGTATATGAAAAATAAGGTAACACATTCATTTTTCCCATTAGTTCACACTTCCCTACTATGCATTTCCCCATTCGTGAACCACCAGTGGTCAAGTTTAAAATTCGGTAAACCTTAAATAGCTGACCATGCCCCGGAAAGCCATTTAGAAATAATTCTGATATTAAGTCATCTCTTTTTGCTGTCTTCCTTCCCTCACTATTTAGCAGTAAAAGCTTTTGGACAAAAACAAGAACTTTGCTTCTATACAGCCCACACCCGCTAATTACCGCTCACCTAAAATCAATATAATCTGGCTGCAACACAGCAGATAGAGGACTGCAGTGCCAGTGTGACTTCATGTGGGAGAAAAAGCAGGTGACTCCTTAAAAAAAAGCACATTTTCAAGCCAGCGTCTTCAGTAATAAAAAACAAAAGAAATATACAGGGCCTAATCCTGAATCCATCAAAGTCAATGGGAAAGCTCCCACTGACGTCAATGGTCCAGTATAAAATCATGTATCGGTTGCTTTAAGCAGGGACAATGTAAGTAAATTTAGATCCACACAAATTCAGGTTTTGTAAAAACAAAATCTTATAAATGTGAAAGTGACTAAATCGGTTTCTGTAGGTTTTCTTTTCAAATCCCAATTAAGACAATTTTTTGTATTTTGATTGAAAATGGACACCCACCAAATAAAACTTAACCCAAATTTAAGATAAAACTAAGACCAATAGAAATGCTACAACCAAAAACACAAGTGACTGAGTATGAGAGAGAGTGTGTGTGTGTGTAAATAAAAAAGATTTAAGTTTTTAAAATAATAAATACTTCCCTGCCATGTTTAAAAACTCAAACACTGCAGCACTAAGAATCTGAAAGCACAACTGACTATCAAACAAGAGAGAAATGAATTTCTTGGTGTAAGATGGGAGAAATACAAAAGACGAGCCGAGGTGTCAACATTAATGTAAAAAATTACATGAGATTTTCAAATCATTTTCAGTTTTTAAGGAACTCCGCTATTTTTAAAAGACGTCTGACTGAAACTAGGGAACAAATCTATTTTAAAATGAACAAGGGATAAAGTGAAGGATTATTACTGGATCTCTCAGGAGTTCCTGCCCAGCATGGAGGGAAATTTCAGCTGGCAAGAAGACGTGAATGGTGCCAATTGCTTCTTGTACAGAGAGAGAAGTCCAGATGGAACAGCTGGTATGGTAAAAAGGACAAGAGGCAAAGTAGTATGGGCTCATTCCAGCTGACGGCTTTAGAATCTTCTTCAGAAAACAGAAAAGATGGATGGGGATGAAGGGAGGTTTATTACTGTGAGTGTTCTAGTGTGAAAACACTAAGAGGATCCTTACTGGAGAAGATGCTGCCTGATGTCAAGATTACACACACCCAGAGTTCAGAACTAGAAGATGTATCTAAGGATCATGCAATACTACAGCAGTCTTTGTCCCTCCACCCCCACCCCGAATGCGTGTCTGGGAATTAGTTTAGGGAAAGGAAAGGGAGGTAGTGGTGACCTGCCATTGTTATAATTTGCTGTATCAGGAAGCTCTGACAGCCTGCATGCCTACTGAAAAGCAAAAGCAACATGACTTTGAATATACTGCATGCATCACTTAGCAGCAGCAGTGAGCATGGCTGAATTTTTTTTTTTTGGTGGGAGAAGGGGAAAGCAGTTGAACTGACCAGCTGCATTGCAATAAAACAATATTTTCTACTTCCATAGCACCCGTCACAAAAGGTTTCCAAAGAGCTTTACAAGTGTATTCTCCCTTTTTACAGATTAGTAAACTGAGGCACAGGGAGGGGAATTGATTTGCTCAAGGTTACACAACGAGTGAGTGGCAGCATTAGGCACAGAACCAATCCCTAGTCTCAAGCGTTAGTCATTAGTCCATACCACGGTAAATATTTTGCTTTGCAAATTATTTCAGATATTTCTGCTTTCTTAAGCAGTTTCCCCTAACAAACCATCTTCTCCTTGATCCTGCAACACACAGCCCTGGGCCAGCGACATCCTTGTAGTTTCAGTGAAAAAACACCTTTTCACAAATTCAGCTTCAGCAGAAGGCCCAGTAGGAGCACAGATACCCCCGATAATTGGCAAGCCTGGCACAAAGAGGCACGAGAAACACATGAAAGGTGAATGAATTTTAGCTTTTAAATCAAAGTGTTTTCAAGGACTGACAAATAAACCAGTCCGAGACCTGGAGGCTGCTAGATTCACTCCCACACCAGTACCAAAGCACTGCCAAACCGAGAGGCTAGTGAGTTTTTAGATCTGATAACTCAAGGCCTGCAAAGGGTGGCACTCCCTGGCCCCACCAGAACAAAGGTTTTCACAGCCAGGACACCACTTTTCCAAGTGCTGATCTGCAGCAAGTGATCAGAAAGAAAAAAAAGCCTAGTCACTGGGGGTGAGCATTTCCCCTCTGATAAAGTCTTTTAAAGCAAAAGCAAGCACTTCTTTGCTTCCTCCATCCCCTTCCCCTCCACACACACTCTGGTATGCTAGGAAGGCAGACTACAATCTCTAAACAACGCACTACCTGTTAAAGAGATTAGGCTACATTAGGGTTCACTGAGGCAATTCCGCATGATAAAACCATTCCCTGTGGAGAGGGGAACAATAATTCCCTTAGGGCTTGTCTGCATGGGGAAGTTTCTCAGCATAGTTAACTTGGTACAATTATTTTGCTACAGCTGCTAGTTTAAAGCTCCTAGATGGCTACTATTCCAGAATAAAAGTGATTTTATTCTAGAATATTTACTCCACTTCCAAAGTTCCATTGTAACAAAATAATGTCTGTGTGGGAAGATTTCCCAGCACACACACAATCTCTATACCAGCCCGTTGTAGGGAGATCCCTTGTAATGTGTGCGCGATTTTGGTTCTGCTTCATTAAGGAGCCTGAGGACAAAAGAGGAATCAGTTCAAGAGAGTATCATTTCAAAGGAGGTACTTTGAAGCCATCAAGAGACAGGCCGTGGCCATTTCCAGGCAAGTGAAACAATGATGAAGAAAACAAAACAAAAAACCAACTATGAGTAGGTTTTCAGGCAATGAGACAAAGACTGTACTCCTATTGGCTCGAAAGCTAATTTGATATTCAATGACACAAATTCTCCTGTGAGTTATGAGCACACAACTCCACTGAAATCAAATGGAGATGCATACATGCATGTGAAGGCAGAATTTGACCCCAAATCCAGAAAACTCCATACAATATACTTCTCTCTCCTCCTCTCAGGAGCACTCTTGTATTGTAAGCAACTTCCTTATGTTGAACCCATTCTGATCAAGACCACAGATCTAAAGGAATTACAGTTTTACAATGGCTCCTTCAAAGTCACAGCTCAGGGCATGGCTACACTTACATTTTTGCAGCGCTGGTAGTTACAGCTGTGGTCGTACAGCTGTGTAGGGCCAGCGCTGCAGTGTGTCCACACTGACAGCGACCAGCGCTGCAGTGTGGCCACATTTGCAGCGCTGTGGGGTGAGGGGCATTGTGGGCAGCTATCCCAGCGTTCAAGTGGCTGCAACGTGCTTTTCAAAAGAGGGTGGGGTGGTGTGACAGGGAGCTTGTGGAGACGAGAGAGTGGATTTTTGGAGCAGACACTGTGTGACAGCTCCCTGCCTTGCAAATTCTGGCCATTTCCCCACCCCTCTCCAATCACCTTAATGTAAAAGGCTTCAACCAGATAAGCAGCTTCTCCACAGACTCCCTCCCCTCCCCTGCCGTGCTGTTTGTTTCCTCAAGCAAACAGCTGTGAACATTCCAAAGCCTTGGCTCGCTCGCTGCAGCAAAGAGCAGCTGTGTTTGTTTTTAGATAAGTAGCTCTGGTGAGTACCTTCGGTTTGTTGTATACAGGAATTGTGGGATAACTCCTAATACCCTGGAGGCCAATAACAGCGCTGGCGAGTGTCCACACCTGATGAGCAGCGCTGGATTCGCTACACCCGTAGCGGACCAGGTGTACAGCCAGCGCTGCAGGAAGGGAGTTGCAGCGCTGGCTGAGCTCTGTAAGTGTGGACACCTGGTAAGTTGCAGCGCTGTAACCCCCTCACCAGCGCTGCAACTTGCAAGTGTAGCCAAGCCCTCAGAAACATTACTACTCTGTTATCAAGCACTGCAGGCATCTAGGGTGATTCCAGTCTCTTGGCACCATAGATTGACATGTCAGCCTTTGAATCTACCCAGTTTTGTCGTCAAATCTGCTTCCGACAAGTAAAGTGTTCTCTTTGGGAAAAGTGCAATTGAGAACTGTAACGATCACATCATCCCAAAAGCACTAGACAGAGCATGAACCAACTTCAGCCCCAGCATCCAACAGCACAACTGTTAATGGTAGCTAGACTAGAACCTCTAACACCAGGGCTCAATTTAGGCTACAAACATGAACACAGTTTCACTTCTTAGTATAGAGCTGTCAAATAATGAGACTACAACTACCCTGCATGCAAATAAGGAGAAGCATAGGCTTGTGAAACTAGGAAACACAGTTTGTGAAGAAATTAGAGATGATTCTTATCTGTTGGAGCTGGGTCTCTTTTCTCAGAGTGGCTGTCACAGATGATGATATCAAGTACCAGAGTGGGGTTTTGTCAGTTTCTCATGGCTCCAAATGCAAGAGAAGCAGATATTTTAATTTTAAAGATTCCCTGAGGGGGAGGAACCACTTGTGTACAGTGGAATACCAGTCTAACATGACCATAATCTGCACTGGCCTATACTGAGAAAGCTCAGTAAAGCTCAGCAGCCACCCAATTCTACTATCTCTCTGCATGTCACTAAATAATGTAGACAGCACAAAGGAAACAGTCTGAGGCACCAAAATATTTATCCAAGTAATGCCCTGAAGTGGAAGGCAAACAGCATTTATCACTAGAGCTATGGAAGGGAAACAGTTACACAGAGGGGTAATTATCAGGGATTCTGTTCATGAACCTCATGGCGTCTAGTAGGTTGCTCAGTTATTTTTCGTCTCAAATCAAAAATCAATTTCAGCAGAAGACAGATGAAAATTGCCCTTAATCTAAATTCATCGTTAAACGTCACTTCCAAATCGTTCCTTAATTAAATGTAATCACATTATGCGATTCAGTGAGAGCAGAATAACAGGCTTACAACCCATGTGGTATCTATTAAATATATCTACATAGTCTCCTTTTTCAAACAAAGGTTACTTGTGACAAGTGTTTAAATGTTGCTCTTTCATATTTAACTGTCTTACTATGCAATTTGTTATAAACTAGTTGAGTATCTGTTTCCTGTTAAAAGAATTATCCCTCTGTAAATACTGTGTATTAAAGAGGTTAGTAAAAAAAGGGGGGTGGGAATTAGTTTGTGCCTTTTTTTTTTAAATGTTTTAAGATGTATCAAAATTGCACAAAACTAAGCCTATTCTTTCCCTTCTTGTGTTTTTGCATTAAAATGTCATGTCTTTACTACTTTCCTGGAAGACTTTCTGGATGAGAAAAACTGATTATGCCATTATGTTAATTAAACCTGACAAATGGAGAGGTGAAAGTTATTTTTTCAGAATGTTTCAGAGTTTGATTTTATTAATATGAATTTAACCCAAACATTTATAAGAAAAACAAACATTTAACAACATGAACCATTCACATAAGGCCGAAGAAAGTTTATATTCTGCCCTTTGCCAAGTCATCTATATAATTTTTTCCTAGTTAAAGTTCATAAAAAAAATTTAATTACAGAAAATGAAGCTAAGATCGTAGATGTGTCTATTCTGTAACGATTATTGTATACGAGCAGTGTTATTAATACCTGTAACATTCACTGTGATGATATTAATCTTGATGAACCCTTGTTATTCATATTGATTAACGTTTGATTGGTATGTTAAAGTTTTGTCCTGCATACAGGAAAGAAACAAGCAGTAGCATTCAACTGCTCTCCATCTATCAAGGAGAATACATAATCTAAAGAGAAACCTGCAGTCACACCTATATCTTAGGGGAAACACTGCACCTTAACTACAAAAGAAAGAAGAGCAAAACAACACAACAGCACAGAAAATACTGTTAGAGTTCCATCTTTGGGAACAGTGTTCTTTCTAAGATGTAGACAGGGTATATCAAACACATGCATTGGAATCACCTAACAACTGAGCCAGACAATGACCTCCATTTGTTAAGGAAGTTTATCTTCTCAGAGGAATTCCATTGTAAGAGAAAGTTTTCCTCTCAGCTCCATTTGGCAGAGCTCAACTCTCACCATTCTGCTCTTCCTGTCTGAATTTTTCTCATGAACTCCACAGCGGATAAGTGCCACACACTGCACTGCATACATGGATCTTTCATAGGCACGGAGGATCGTCTGTCTACACCGCAATAAGACACCTGCAGCTGGCCAGTGTCAGCTGACATGGGCTCATAGCGTTTGGGCTGCAGGGCTATAAAACTGCAATGCAGACATTCAGGCTTGGGCTAAAGCTGCCCGAGCGTCTATGCTGCAATTTTATAGCCTGGTGAGCCCGAATCAGCTGATACAGGCCCACAAGTGTTCTGTTGCAGTGTAGACATACCTGGAGAGAACTTCACACAGAGTGAGCGCCAGCTGTCAGAGTCAAGACATGTCATTAGGATTTGAGGGGGAAATTTCGCTCTTATTAAGTACTAGAATCATCTCTTCCTTAGCCCCTGCCCTTGTCTATCAACCGTACCTTGAAACCAGAGATTTGCTTGTGCAGTCTACCTGGAACAGCAGCAGTAAAGCAGCAAACACACTTATTTCCCCACTGGAGGCTGGGCTTGGGTCAGTCAGCAGAAGTATGGTAGTCTTGTTCCATTAGTTATTAAGGAATGTTTATCCACACTGTAACACCAGTTTTCAACCTGTGCTAAGAAAGGGCCATTTGGTGCTGTAATCCCATGAAAGACTATATGGAGTCCATCAGATACTATGGTGATAAGATATAAAATCATACAGTAACTGCACAACATGACTGAGGTGCCCTGACAGATCTGTGTGAGGGCAGCTTAGACAATGCTGAGACACACAAAGACTGGTCCAAACACTAACTTAACTCCAGTGCAAACACACACTTGCTCGTGCGCACACACATGTACAGAAGAAAAGTGAATAGGGAAAAAGAAAAAAAAAAGTTTGCTTTTTAAGACCAGTACAATTATTGTTTAAATAACTGACAATCCAAAGAAGGCCTCGTATCAAATTATTTGACTTGAACAGCTTATTTTCTACTAAAAGCATTGCATTAAAATATGGAGGGGAAAAACATCCCCCTCGCCCAAATAAATAAATAAATAAAACCCCGGAATCATAGACATTATTTCTACAGTTCTTTTGCTCAATAGAATTGCACATTACATTTCCCCATAACTTCAGCAGCAGACTTCTCAGAGTGCCAGTAAATCTCACTTAGTTACTGAAAATGGATCAGATGACAAAAAAATTGCATTCTGAATAAATCAAAGCTACCGTGTTAACCCAATTACCTACACGTGACTTCTGGCTGCAGAGCAGCCTTGTTCATCAATACAATCTCCCAAAATGGAAATACTCACCCACACATAGGATGTTGAAACAGAAGCCATGGTTAACTGACTTATTAACCAGCTGGTCAGGCAAACTGTCAAATCCCACATGTCCAGAAAGAGGGACAGTTCGGCAACCTTCACCCTGGAATGATTGAAAACACATTTTTAGAAGTTACTTCTAAGAACACTAATTGATACACACTTTAAGACCTCCCAAGAGGAAGGTGTCACTTCTTCCTTCTGCTGAACAGTCCAAAAACAGATCTATACATATTGTAAATCTTTGCTTTTTGTCAGCATTCTTCTCTCACTGCTTAATAAACGGCTCCAGATAATGCAAACAAAATACCTGATTCTGCTTGTGTTGCAAAATTGCGTTGCCACAGAAATATATTAGAGAACTATGTTTAAACAGCTGCAATTATGTGTGTATACAGTTTACTTATAGTTATTAAAGTTTTGATGCATGGGACCCTCAAAACTTTCCCTATAATGGAAGCAACACAAATGACCCTCCACTGGATAACAGAAGTTAATCATCAGTAATTATAGCTATTTTGTAATAAAATGTCAATATAACTTGAGGGCTAGAAAGAATTAGTAACAAAGTTATAAGCCTACCCAATAATCAGACAGTTGAAACACAACATAGCTGTAAAGTATAAGTATTAAGAATACAAGATGGCCACACTGGGTCAGACTAAAGGTCCATCCAGCCCAATATCCTGTCTGCTGACAGTAGCCAATGCCAGGTGCCCTAGAGGAGTGAACCTAACAGGCAATGATTAAGTGATCTCTCTCCTACCATCCATCTCCACCCTCTGACAGAGGCTAGGGAAACCATTCCTTAGGCTTCCTGGCTAATAGCCATTAATGGACATAACCTCTATAAATTTATCTAGCTCTCGTTTAAACCCTGTTATAGTCCTAGCATTCACAACCTCCTCAGGCAAGGAGTTCCACAGGCTGACTGTGCATTGTGTGAAGAACAACTTCCTTTTATTTGTTTTAAACCTGCTGCCCATTAATTTCATTTGGTGCCCCTAGTTCTTATATTATGGGAACAAGTAAATAACTTTTCCTTATTCACTTTCTCCACACATCATGATTTTATATACTACCTCTATGATCCCATCCACCCCTTAGTCTTCTTTCTGTCCGAATGAAAAGTTCTAGCCTCTTTAATCTCTCCTCATCTGGACCCATTCCAAACCATATATCATTTTAGTTGCCTTTCTCTGAACCTTTCTAATGCCAGTATAATTTTTTTGAGATGAGGAGAACCACATCTGTATGCAGGTATTCAAGATGTGGTGTACATGGATTTATATAAAGGCAATAAAATATTCTCCCATCTATTTCTTATCTCGTTTTAATGATTCCTCAATACCTGTCTGTTTTTTTGACTGCCTCGGCATCATGACGAATTGCTTCAGAGAATTATCCACAATGCTAATCAAGATCTTCTCATTAGTTGTAGCTAATTAGCTCCCATCATATTACATGTGTAGTTGGGGTTATTTTTTCCCCAGTGTACATTACTTTACATTTATCACATTAAATTTCATTTGTCATTTTGTGCCCAATCACTTAGTTTTGGGAGATCTTTTTGAAGTTCTTCACAGCCTGCTTTGGTCTTAACTATCTTGGGAGTTGAGTATTGTTGCAAGCTTCGACCCTCATGTTTATCCTTTCTCCAGATCATTTATGAATAGTTGAATAGGCTGGTCCTAGGATGACCTTGAGGAATACTACTATTAACCCTCTCCATTCTGAAAATTTACCATTTATTCCTACCCTTTGTTCCCTGTCTTTTAACCAGTTCTCAATCTATGAAAGGATCTTCCCTCTTATTCCATGACAACTTAATTTACGTAAGAGCCTTCAGTGAGGCCTTCTGGAAATCTAAGTACACTGTGTCCAGTGGATCCCCTTTCTCCATGTTTGTTGACCGTTTAAAAGAACTCCAATAGATTAATAAGACACGATTTCTCTTTAGAGAAACGATGTTAACTTTTGCCCAACAATTTATGTTCTTCTATGCGTCTGACAATTTTATTCTTTACTGTTGTTCCAACTAATATGTCCGGTATTAACGTTAGACTTACTGGTCTGTAATTGCCGGGATCAACTCTAGAGCCCTTTTTAAATATTGGCGTTACATTAGCTATCTTCCAGTCATTGGGTAGAGAAGCTGATTTAAAGGACAGGTTACAAACCATAGTTAATAGTTCTGCAATTTCACATTTGAGTTCTTTCAGAACCATCTGGTTCCTGTGACTTGTTACAGCTGCTACCAACACAACCTAAATGGAGGGTGTTGAATACGGCAACATTTTCTGTATTATGGCAAATGCAAACATCTTAGTCAACCAATTAGAGTTCAGTAAAATCCTAATAATGACAATTAGCAATAGACACAATTGCTATCATTGCAGGGACCAACAGGGAATAAACCCATACTGCAGATAGATGGACTAGATGGCCTAAGAAGTCTTTTCCATGTCTACATATTATTAAACTTCTGGGATTGCTGGTGTCCAAGCTACAGAAAATACTATACGTTATTAGTGTTTGTTGGCAGACCATGTACCTTCCAGCATATTTATCCCCAAGAGGCAACAGACTGTCCAGAAAAACCCTGAGTTGAACACATTTCTAAATGTTTGTCTTCCCAGATGGAAGAGATTTGGGGGCATTCATGAGTGCTGCATCTCAATCATGGCAGCCTAGTTTCCAGTAGCTAAATCCCCACAGGCCTGCACTGGGTCAAACCCAGAAGAGACTTTCAAACAGCAGCAACTCCCAGCTGGAAACAATGCAGGGAGAGTGGCTGCCCCCAGGCTCCATCCATTCCTGGGCCACAAACAGCACAACCGCAAAACAAACTAACAGCAGCTATGGAGGCACCACCTCAGGAGCTTCAGCAGACGGGGTAGGAGTGAAAGGATGCAGGCCCTTATTCTGACTCCTACACCTGCCCCTGAAAGAGAGAGATGGGCCTGGAAACAAAAGGATTATCCACCCCCCATCCTAGATACACAGAGCAGCTAACAGGTGGCTGACTTCTCACTGCCAGCCTTTTGGAAATGTTCACCTGGCTACTGCACAAAGGTCGACTTATGATAAGCTATTTTGGACACAAACTAGAAATCTGCATAAAAATACCTAAACTATTTGCAAAGGTTCATATTCCAAGTCTGAGTCATCCAAAATTGTATTTCAGTGTTAATTCCATTTATTTGCATGCAAATGTGATAGCAAGAACAGGTTCCCCCTCACAATGACATTTCTCTCACTCAAGGCATCTCCCTAAATAAGGCATTTCACTCTCCAGTGCAGAAAATTCACGTTCGGCTTTGCAAATGCATCATTAGTTTGTCAGAAGCATTACAGTAATCAGGAGGCCAAAACCAGCGTGAGAGAATGCCACTCAATGTCACTTTTTTTTAAGTCTCAGATTTATATCTTTACATGTCTAAAATCCTTTTTAAAAGGCCATAAAATGTGTTTTTCTTTCATTGAACTAACCTATATTTTAGAACAGGGAAAATGCTATCAAGAAATGCTATTTTTTTTTTAATCTGAGGCTCCACAATACATTCGAGCCATTAGCCATATTTACAGCCTTGTTATGTGTAAATATGTTCCCCCAGCCATATTTTGTGTGCGAGTCTGCTTCCTCCTGCCAACATGTTCACCAAATATGGCGCTTGATGAATTCCAAAGCACCTTGCCTCCAAATCACATGTTTATAAGAGGAATCTATTCTAGTCACCCAAGGATTTTATTTTATCTCAAAGGCCTTCTGAGTGTGCAGCTCTGCATTCTAGTAACTCAAAAAGGAGCAGCAATTAGAGACTACTGTACACAGGAGTAAGAAGAGGGGAATCAGGTTGTAATACGCAGCCTTTGCAAGCACAAGTTAACATACGCACACTAAATAAAAACCAGCAGAATAATCTCAAGCACTGTTTTGTCTCCACTAAGTGTGAGTTGCTACCTCAGTAACCTAGTGGAAACATTCCACTGATGACTACTAACAAAAGCAACAAAGAAGAATCCTGTTTGTGATTCCTAACTGGAGACAGGAAGAAAAGTCAAGTGCATTTTCAATACCAAATCTTAAATCTGCAGTGCTGGAATACTACCTAAAACACTGAAACTCTAAGAATCTAACCCAATTGGCTACCGGGAATGTGGATAGAAGTATAGGCTCTCATTCAGAACATATTTTCTCTCTTCATCCCTAAATATAAATGTGATACAGATGGAACAAGAGGCAAGGCACATTTCACCAAGTAGAACTCTATCTACAATGCACTTCCTGTTCACTCTTCTCTAGTCACCTGTGGTTTTAAAATGCTGTTAAACCACACTGCACATCCGTTACAGACAAAGCAGCAAATACTGTGTCAATAACTGATTTTTTAATCATAGTACATTAACCTTCCCATTAAAACACAAAGACTATGTAAAAATAACTTGGCATATCAAGCTGCTATGCACTGTTAAGGAAGGAAAGTTGGAACATAAACAGCGCTGAAATATGGAAATTAGAACAGTCATAGAATAAAACCCATCACTATGAAATATAGCAGAGCTCACGTAAGAAAGCACCACTAATTTTTGTTGGCACTTTAGTCCAGAAGTTGAGAGATAAGAAGCAGTGAAACATATTGGAAAGTAATGGCTTAGACTCAGACTGCTTGGGGCATACCAGAAAATCATCAGAAATGAGAAAATCTGTGGGGAGAGGAGACTCATGGACAAAAAATGTTCTGCCTGCCCTCAGCCTATTTATGCAAATACATGTTTTCAGGACCAGAGCCTCAATGTACAAAATGAAGGCTCAGTACTCAGGATATTGTGACATGTAATGTCGAGTTCATAAACAAGGTATGAGTGAGGGCGACAAATCATACTGAGTACTTCAATGCAGATCTGAATTAATTTTGCTCAAAACTGAATGAAAATATTTCAGTAGGTGCAGTATTTTGTACTGCATTTGCTTGGATGTGCTCGAGAGCTTCTGCCATGGACTGCCCTTAATAAGAATTTTAAGGTAGAGTCCAGGACGTAAAACCTGGGTCACACATTTTCTAATGTTTCTTAACAAAGAAGTTGTCCAGAAACTTGTACAAAAAAGAGCTTATTTGGGTCAGGCCACTATCTGACTGTTTCTTCTAAGACGTTTGTCCTTTGATCACGTTGTCTAGGTAGTATCTAACTGTTTAACAGATAAAAAGATTTTCACTTCATCTTTAAGCAAGAAGAATTTTGGAGCAACTTCACTTTCTGGGAGCAAGACTCTGTATGATGATACCCGCTTAATTTAGATCCCAGTTGGCTCTGATCAGAAGACAGCCTAAAATAGCACTTTCACTGACTACTTCTGACTTGTACAAGAATATGGTTCTTTTATGCAATGACCGAAATCCCTGATGGGCAGTGTAAATAGCTATACTTAGATGCCTGCATTACATTTGTGAAGGAAGAGGTTCCATGTTTCTTTTTCTTTTCCAGTTATTACTGAATAAATCAGTAGGCGAATTTAAAAAAAAAAAAAAGTGTTTTTGAATTCACCAAGAAGAAATGATGGCAGTCTCCTCTTTAACTTGACTGCACTGATCATCCATTCAACATCCAAGAACAGTCGAGTGCTTCTGCAATTTCTGACTCAGACAGCTCCACTGCTAACACTTCTTGATGCCCGTGCCAAAGGTTGCAGAGATGTCAGACTATTTGGATATTTTCCCAGGAAAAATTCCCTCATCCAGAAAAATAGGATAAGAAAAACGGTCAGCACCCCTCCTCCCATTACTTTCAATCTTATACTATATAAATGACATATGACAGCTTCCTATGCAAATCTAGACCCTGATCCTGCAAGCTGGCCTCCTCTCCCCAACATGAACCCCTTCATCCAAGCAGAGACCCACTGATTTCATCATGGGCAGAAGCCTAATGCCTATGTGGGGCCTATTTGATCAGCTTGCAGGATCAGGATTTTGTTGCTCATGAAAGGTGTCAGATTTACAACAACTGAGACTTGCACCTATTCATCTACAGAGAAGGTAGCCGAAGCTCATCTACACTGCCCTGTTAAGGTGCCGCAACCATGAGCAGAAAGAACTGCCTCCTAGAGGTAAAGGGGGAGTTCATTCTCTGCATCTCCACAGAGGCTGACAATAACAGCAATCATTTCTGTGCTGTGGATACATGTTCCCTGGAAACCGGATCGATACCATACTTATTTCATAGAGACCACTCAACAGCCATTAAATGGTAATAATTTTCCATTACTACTGACCTGGGCTGGTATCAGAATGACAACATAGGGACGAAAAGTTATGTATCCCTACAACAAATCCCTGGTGCAATCCAACCTCTACCCTTCTTATACAATGTAAACTGGTCTCAAAAAATAACAGTGGTGTTCTTCTCCACCATGCTACGACTGACTGCACAACAAACCACTGCCTCAAATCTGGATCTACGACAGCATGAGTCATCTATCAGGATAAAGACATTTTCAGTTTGTGACATTCATTTTTTGTCTGTCTAAAAAAAAAAAATGTTTTAAAATCACACACTGTGAATAGCTAGCTGTCTACCTTGCCTTGCAATAGTAGCCATATCACAAGAGTGTTTAACAGTCCTATGCAGCATCCCTTTACGAGAATGCAATGCTGAGTTTTATTTTAGAAGGCAAAGAAAAACAAGAAGTGTGCCAATTTTCATACCATGACAATATGCCAAGGGAGATGTCCAGAAGGAAATAATGTCACTAACTGGCAAGGCAAAGGCTGCCATCACCAGTTTACCCAAGATGTGGTCATCGAAAATTTACAGCTTAGAAACCAAATTGAATATTCAACTCAAATGTTATTTCCGTCTTAACATATGGATATGAAAAAGCTGGAAATCCGCCAAAAGTACAGACAAATGCCTGAATGCCTTCAAAAGTAAATGCCACAGAAAAATACTAAGTATTAAATGAAATCAATTTATAACAAATGCAGAGATTCATCTGTGTTCCACAACCCCTTATAGCTAGAGTTATCCAGAAAAGGAGATGGAAATATTTGGGACATGTGCGAAGAATGAAGCCAGAGCAGGTGTGCCATGAGCAGCTGGAGGAAAATGCAAAAGGAGCTAAATTGAATACTACTCAGAAAGAGAAAACATATGGAGCTTAATAGCACAGGGACATGCAAAGAGCAGCCCAAGATAGTTGGGTGCGGAAGAGCCTTGTTTGCATCTTAAGTGATGTCTGCAATGCAGGAAAGATTCAGAAGTCTATTAGCAAAGTGAGCTGTTAATAAGCAAAAAACAAAAATGGTCAAGTATAGCTCTTTATGGATGGGAGACAATGCCAAGTAAGCAAGGATTCACAGCAATGGAAGCTGCACAAGACTTTCCCATTAATATTAGAAATCAACAGAAAATTTGCTAACATCCCTAATCCTCCAAATATAAAAGTTAATTCTTACTGCATTTATGATGGATTTGGCACCAGTCACTTTCCTGTGAAGCCTTTTGATTCAAGATTAGATAAATGCAACATCTCATCATAACAGGATGAGTTAGGGACAGTGCAACTATATGAACTCCCAAGTTTTAGTCACAAAGCCACATTATTTTTCAAATAACTACAGGATCAACCAAGGATATTCCTTGTTGGTAATACTACACTAGCCTTCTATTCCAATGCTCAGCTATAGCAAGATGCCCTCACAGGCCCTTCATGTCTATCCTCTAAGAGGTATTTACACAGTGTTTTGGAGCCTGTGGGAATAAGCCTCCCCACCTGGGTTGGCAGACTTGGGCTAGTGGGGTTCGTGCTAGAACTCTAAAAACAGCGGTATAGATAGCATTTTAAAGATACAACTTTGGCTCTTCACAGCCATCTCCCTCCCTAAGCTCCAGAGCCCAAGCCACAACATCACAGCTATTTCTAGAGCATTAGCATGAGACCTGTTACCCTAAGTTGGTCCACCCAGGCTGTGAGGCTTGCTCCTGTGGGCTGCAAAATGCTGTGTAGTCATACCCTGAAGTGACAGGATGAACTAGTTGCACCACCACTAGAACCATGCCTACAACTCCCTCTCATCCTCGGCAGAGGGTGGATTAACTAGGAACCCTTCCCCACTCACATCTAGCTACGGCAGGCACTTAGAGCACCCCAGCATTGTATGCAACATCACAGCACCCTTGTAAAGCAGGGATGCGCTATCATCATTTCTGCAGAGGGGGAAGTGAAGCACAGTGACTTGTGACAGGGAAGCCTGTGGCCATGCCTGGAATTGAACCCAGCCTCCCAAGAACCAGGGTAGCATCCTAACCACGGACCCATCCTTCCTGTCTGGTTCATTAGTCACTTGGGCTTTCACGGCGGCACAGAAAGCTACATGTGACATGGAGCAGATGAGCTGCAAAAACAGCAGAGCCCTGAAGCCACAGAAACTCTCCTCTTTAAACACGGGACACACTTGCCCCCTCTCCGCGACGGAGAGCTGGGATCGCGAAGTAAGGAGCGGGGGTGAAAGCCGGGATCCCCCGGGGTGGGGGGAAGAGAGGGGGGTGAAAGCCGAGATCCCCGGGGGGGAAGGGGTGAGAACTACAGAACTACCCGACGGCAGAGCTCGCCTCCAAACTTTGCCTCTGGAGCAATGGGGACGTGCGAGCCCACGGGGACCTGGGGAACGGCTCGGCCCTGCAGCCCCAGCCCGCGGGCACGGGAGCGGCACGAGTCCCGCTCGCAGCTCGGGCTCCGGGGATGGACCGAGCCGCTCGGGGCAGCCATTCATTCGGCATCGGCAACGCCCCAGCATCGCCCCCGGCGGCAGCGCCCCTGGCAGCCCGGCGCGCCGCCGGCGAGCCGCCGCCTCCCGCGGCCGGCCGAGCCCCGGCCCCGCACCACTGGGTCCCGCCGCCTAGCCCGGCCCCGGCTCACCCTGCCGCGCGATCTCGCGCCGCATGGCCCTGCCCCGCCAGGCCGAACAGAAAACGCCCCCTCGCGCGCCGGAGCCTGAGCTACCCGGGACCGCCCACTGCGCCAGGGAGGGGGAGAGGGAGCCGCCGGTGCTGCAGCTCCGCCCGCCGCGCCCCGCAGGTCGCCCGGCACGCGCTGCTGCGCACCCAGCCCCCGCGCGGCCAGGGCCGGACCCGAGCCGGCTCCCTCCCGCTGCGCGCCCCGCAAAGAGCAGCTGCTGAACCTCCCACCGGCGCGGATGGTCCGGCCCGAGCCCTGTGCCGAGTTCTCCGCTACAGGGTTCTGGGCGGCGGGAGTGCCGAGCCTGCGCGAGCCGGAGGGAGATGCGCCCACTGCTCCCCCTCCGCCCCCGCACACGCACAGCAGCTCCAGCTCTGCACCACTGCCGCGCCCGGGGAGATGCGAGGCTCAGGCACCCCACCTGCAGTATCGCACCGCCCGGGGGGGTGCAGTCCTCCTCCACCTGCCCGCAGGGACTGCACACTGCTGCCTGCACCTCTGGGCCGTGCAGCCTCCATCTCAGCCCTGCTCTGCCGCTGCGAGCAGATACATCCTGCAGCCCTGCCCCGATTCCCTCCTCAATCCTACTACATTTCAAGCCTTGTTCCCTGCCTAAACTTCATCTCAGTTACTCCTGGGTCTGTCCCTAAATAGCTCCTGCCCCAGCTCGGTGTTTACTCCCTTTAACAACTCTGCTGGCTGCTGGCATGTGCTGCGTTAGCTGGTGGTCAGCTCCTTTAATCTTTCCTCAATGTTCAGTCTCTCCACCACCACCCCTTATGTTTGGTTGCTCTTCTCTGAACTTGTTTTAGTCCCAATTTAGCATCATCGGTGATGAATTCACTGACAGACAATTCACTCCAGTCTTCCAGGTTATTAATTAAGATGTTAAATAAGGCCACCAGTTTGCAATGAGTTTCATGTCGGTGGAGCCCCCAGTGGTGCTCTGCCCATGCAGAGGGTTGCACCCAGTGCTTATTGTGTGTCAGAGCTGAGGCCCTACTCCTCTAGGCTTGACAATTCATAGCTCCAGCACCTCTGGGTGTGGCAGTTAATAGACTCTCATCAGTTATGAAATTAAGACGTTCTTGAGCCACAGCACCTCTTTTGTTACAAAGTAAACACTGAATGCACCAACATGGAGCTGGGCGCAGGATCCAGCCTGATGACTGGTGCTGACATCAGTCTCAATGACACTCCATTACATCAAGTATCAGAGGAGTAGCTGTGTTAGTCTGGATCTGTAAAAGCAGCAGAGAATCCTGTGGCACCTTATAGACTAACAGACTTTTTAGAGCATGAGCTTTCGTGGGTGAATACCCACTTCGTCAGACGCAGGACTCCATTACCTATTTCTGTTTATTGTTACCTTTGGTTTAACACCTTTTGGCCACTTTTCAGTCCATGTGCAAGTGTTCTTACCCAAGCCAACATTATTATTTTCAATTCAGAGTCCATGAAAGATGGTATAAATGCAATATTCAGATATATTATATCAACTATATTCCTTTCATCTACTAAAGGCCACCATCCTGTGATAAAATGCATGCCAGTAGATCCCAGGGCCTGTGCAAAGCTGCATTGCAGTCCGGGGCCCCCACACATGAGCAGGGGTCCATGACAAGAGCAGAGCCTCATTCTGTCATTCAGAGCACACCAGTTCTTGCAGCACTCCTGGGAGGTGAAAGCTTGGATTGACAGTGGTGGCCAGGATGGTTCTCAGGGCACCAGGATTGAGTCACCTTGTTACCATGTGCCTCCAGCAGGCGGGAGTCTTGCCTATCCTAATTCCCTAGTACAAGGATCAGCAATCTTTCAGAAGTGGTGTGCCAAGTCTTCATTTATTCACTCTAATTTAAGGTTTTGTGTACTGGTAATACAATTTTAACATTTTTAGAAGGTCTCTTTCTATAAGTCTATAATATATAACTAAACTATTGTTGTATGTAAAGTAAAAAAGGCTTTTAAAATGTTTAAGAAGCTTCATTTAAAATTAAATTAAAATGCAGAGCCCCCCAGCCTGTTGGCCAGGACCTGGGCAGTGTGAGTGCCACTGAAAGTCAGCTCGTGTGCCGCCTTCGGCACCCGGGCCATAGATTGCCTACCCCTGCCCTAGCACAACCAGCTTGTCAGCCACTCAAGCACTCTCCTTTGGGCTACACTAGCCCTGTCTTTGCCTTGCAGGTTGATAATGGATGCACCCCAATCCCTGAGCCCCTTCAGTGTAACCTAATGATCACAGAACACCCCCAGAAACCAGAGATCTTCTGCTCCCAAAGGAACAGTGTGCCCTAGTTACCAGTTTTATCAGACCTCCACTCCTGTAGTATGCACAGCACTGGAGTTCCATTACAAAACAAAAGGAAATGTTTTAAAGAAAGATCAGCAATTCAAATCAAAACTGGTGTGAGAGATGGGAACAAATAGTTACATATCAAACAAAATCACAACTCTTGAGCCAAACACAGATAGTCTGTAAACACATAACAACAAGCAGCTTGCAGCTCTGGGTGAGAAGAATTCCCTGTGGTGAGAACGAGTCTCCACAGTGCTGATGTGATAAAAGGGGGCATGTGGGGACCATGAACAGCCCCCTTGTTAAAATGTTGCTGCTCCTCTGAAGGGAGAGTTGGAGTGATTTCCCTGTCTGTGAATGAGGAATCCCCTCACTCACAGCCCCCTGCCTGCCAGAGAGCACAAATAAACACCTGACAAGTATTCTAAAGGGGGGAAATATTATCCATGTGCTCAGCACATTTCAGGGACAAAATATAAAAAAGGCTAGTACCTTGCAGGTCGGCGTAAGATGGGCGTCTCTGGTAGGAGCGGCGCCAGGGTTTTTGGCGCCCTAGGTGCAAGGCCGGCTCACCGGTCCCGCGGCTCCGGTGGAGCTGCCGCAGGCGTGCCTGCGGGTGCTCCACTGGACCCTCCGCGTCCACCGGAGCAGTTCGCCGCCCTTCCAAATCCTGGTGTCCTGGTCTCTGGCCTTGTTTCTAGTTCAGATCTAACATTCTTGTCTAAATGGGAGAACAAGTGGAGTCACTCGCTCACAGTGCAAGCACATGCCCTCCTTTTACTAGGGCTCCATCGCAGAATAAGTGGGGAATGTTTTGATGGAACCTTCTCTGCACAACCTGCCCCAACAGAAAGGAAGGGTCTGGCTAATCCTGCCAAAGATATGGAAGTTAACCATGTCGATGTGTTCCCATCATCAGCAATGTGTCTTAACACGTTATATCAGTTATGAAGTCCAGTTTCCCTACAGAGCAGCCCAAAAACAAAAACTGGGACAAATTCCTGATTCAACTGAATCTCACAGCGAAACCCCAATGACTTCACTAGGGTGTGGATTTACTTCCTTACTTTTGTCAGAGTCCTGCAATTTGACAAGTCAATTATCAGCCACTCTTTCTACCTGCCAGCCTGCAAAATTCAGATCTCTGTGCAAAGCGGTTGATGCTTTCCATGAAACAGTATTTTCATGACCATCAAAGGAGCCAGTAGGAGCCATCCCTCTGCTCAGTCTGAGAACCCGCACCAACATTTTCCAATTTGGGTGGCTAACTTTAGGCACCAACATCTCTACTTAGGCACCTAAATGTGGTTCCAGTCCTGCACCAGGATTCTCTGTCTCAGCCTGTGCCTGTATAGAGTCCTAGTGGCTTCAGTAGGACTCCACATGGGCACAAGAGAGCCCACCTTAATAGAGACCAGTGCAGGATTGAGCCTGTGACACGAGCTAGGTATCCATCGACCTCAGTAGTACAGGGAGCAGGCCCAATTCTGTAATGTTTTGAATAGCTTTAACTCCCATTGAGTCTGATCCAAAATGCAAGTATTCATCTCCTTGTGGGAATCACTAACTCATAGCACTATGGGGTCCTTTAAGTGAATGCAATCAGGTGCTTACAATATTATTTTGGGACTGCACACCCTTCCCTACTGCTGATGTGCTTATAATGCAATTAGTTCCATCACAAAAGATGTTGTCTAGATTGCCTGTATCAGGAGATACTAATTTTTTAACTCCTTTTTCAAAACTTTGTGGCTGATCTATTAAGAGTGGACTTAATTCTTAGGAGATATGAATGCAGAAGGGCAACTCACACAAGTAATGATCGGCAGCATTGAGCCCATGCAAATCTGCAAGTGACCTACCAGAACTGCAGGAGGTCTAATAATCTAAGCTTTGAGGGATTGAAGTCAATGGCAAAACTTCCAGTGACTTCACTGGAGCCAAGATTTCACCTCACGTTTCATTCTATGTCTTACACAGGGCTGTGACAGTCTCCATAACTGGAAACTTTGACATCAAGACTGGATGTTTTTCTAAGAGATATGTTGTAGTTCAAACAGGAATTAATTCAGGGAAGTGCTGTGGACTGTGTTAGGCAGGAGATCAGATTATCACAATGTCCCCTTCTGGTTTTATAATCTATGAATAAAGTGGAATAAACCAGGAGGCATTCAGCACCTCACAGGATTGTGTCCCAGCCTCATCTCCCTGCAGACACCAGTATAAATCAGGAGTAATTCAGTGGAAGTCACTGGAATTATGCTGGTGTGAGAGGAGACCCAGAATTCACATGCAGAGTAAACCGCTTCCTGGGATTTAAAGTATACAGAGACAATTAACCATGTGCAAATATGATTTAATATTCATGTGGCCCCAGAGAAAGCTTGTTAGTTTGATGATCTTGCAGAGATCACATTGACCTTGTACCACCTTTCTCTACCCATTCAGCTTTCCCAGCTCACATTCTCCTGGGAAGTTGTCGGCATAGCATGGAATCAAACCATTCATAGTTCTGGGGTAATAGTTTGCAGATAGTAATGAGACGACCAGAAACAAGAATGAGCTGCTGGGAAGTGAAGTTCTGTGTATCACTCATTTCTCTTCCTCTTTGGGTCCCTCTGTCCCTTGTGTTAATGTCATATCTAATCATTATCTATGAGATCCCAGTCATACAAATTTGCTGCTCTAAGGAAATAGAACTATTTAGACTTCCTATTGGAAAGGGTTCTCTCTGATAACACCAGAGGGAGGTGAACTCCCATCCTCACTGAAGGCTAAACTCCCTTTGAAGGCAATGAAAGTCTTGTTTGAGTAAACAAGTAGAGACTGGGCCCACTGTAGCAGTGGATCTCAACCGGCATGGAATACCTGGGCCCAGGAGTGCTGGCAGCCTTTTTGGCGCCCTAGCCGGCGGAAGGTCCCTTCCGCAAAATGGCACCCCCGACGGAGGTGGCAGAAGGTCCTGCCCCCGAAATACCGCCGATGAACGCAGTAGCTGAACATCTGGCCACCGCGGTCACCCCCCCCCCCAAATGTTAGCGCCCTAGGAGTCCGCCTAGGTCGCCTCATGGGTTGCGCCAGCCCTGCCTGGACCATTGTCTGAGGTAAGCCACCTTAGAAAGGTTTGAAACCAGGTACTGGATTTTCCTAGCATGATGAGATACACAGTAGCTAGAAACCTGTGTTCGTCCATTACAGAACGATAACCATAATTAACAACATTCTGCCCCTTCCAGCAGAATATCACCAAGCCCCATTTTACAGTAGGGAAAAACAGCGGTATGGAGAAGTTAAGCGACTTGGCCAAATTCCCACAGCTCAGAATCACCAGCAGCTGCCATTTTCTTGATTCCCTGTGTCCTCTCTAACCACCAGAGCCCACTGACTAAACCTCATAGATCCCTAAGAGGAAACCAACGGACATTTATGTTTTAATCTTCACTAGCTTTGGCTTCTTCACATGATCCAGGCTTCCCCATATAGCCTCTAAAATGGGTGCACCATATGGCCCAACCATAATGCGTAGTTGAGGTTTTCTAAAAGAAGGACGGCTTCCCTCAGTTCAATCAGATTGGTGGCAGAGTACCACCTTTCTGAAGTACTTTACAGCCCCACCGTACATTGTTCATTGTGTTTCAGCATTCCCAGGATGGGCACCATTTTGCTTCAGTTTGCACAAAGTCTGGTTCCTTGTTTAATTGTCTTTGGAGCTGCTGTGGTTTGGAGCTGCTGTGGTTTCTGCAAAACGGCTTTCTCAGCTGCCCAATCTTTGTAGGGTTCCAAGTTCAGTATTCCAGACAGAAACCCTCCTTTTTTACTAATTTCTTTAGCGTGTGCCCAGCTGCCATAGAAAACTGCTCATGTTATTAATTCAGTCCAGCAGCCTGTAAGTCAAACAGCAGCTAAGAGGCAATTCTCCCCAGGACAAACCCCTGAGGAGCCGAGTGTGTTCTGATCAGAATTGGTTGTAATTCTTCGAGTTGCTTTACACGTGCTTGCCTCCTGCAGTCTCCCACAATCACATTTACCTGCCTGTCTGTGCAGTATGTGCTGTATAGAGGTTAGTGTGTTTTCTGTTTGCAGCAGATTCCTTCCCCAGATCTGATCCCGTTGGCACAAGTGACAGGTCACATAGATGTCCTTGCTCTGGGGCTGGGCAGCCACCTGAAAAGGCAAGTCAAACAGTCTTTTATTTTTTAAATTTAGGATTTTAAGGCATGTTAACCAGTGAGATTGTATTAGAGGTGTAGCCTAAGTAAAAAGGGTAACTGGCTGAATTAGCTCTAATATAAAGTACACTCATCCTACAATGCCCTTTTTGTAGCACAGAAAAAGCAAGAGGAGGAGAAATTAGATGATTCAGGAGCAGGGAAGATGAGGAGATGGGGAGGGGTGAAGAAAGGTTGCTGGAAAGCAGGGCAAATCAAAGCCATCCTGAGATGAGGAGCACTTAATACGTAATTAACAACAGAGACCTATGGGGAAAAAAACAGGAGCGGTGACATTTCAGAGACGAGGGAATTTTGGCTGGTCGCTGCTCCCATGGAAGTAAAAGGCAAAACTTTCATTGACTTCAGTGGGAGCAAGAATGAGCCCTGTAACATGCCAGTGCAGTTAGTGTGGTGATCCTTGTTATTTGTTAAGCACCCGGAGCATGCTCAGCCCTGTACAAAATACAGAGGAAAGTTCTGTGTCTGCCCTAAGGAGCTTGCAACCATGAGAGGCTGACAGGACAGTTCAAACTGGGAGAGTCAGTGTGGGCCAAATCCTGAGCTCTCAATACAGCTAGCACCTCACAGGATTGGGGCCTGACAGCATAGCAAATTTGCATACAAAGGAAGCCTCTCTACTGCGCTTACTGAATCAGCCACTAGTCCCACTACCAAGTGCATTAACCATATTTACTTCAAGCAACACAGGGCAGCAAGAGCGACCTCTCATGTCTACTCTGCAGATCTCACCATGGCTACAGCAAAGCCCCGGGGCATAAAAGCCCGCACACATTCCCTGCATGTGCATGTCACCTCCAGCTGGCATTCCAATGCAGCCGTAGTGCCGTACACTATTTCTGTGTGGATGGATGGAAATACTCCTATCCTTTCCTAGAAACATCAATGTTTAATGTTAGCAGCCTCAGAGTAATTATTTCCTCTTCCGATTTTTCAAATATTATGACCTTGGCAGGTGTGTGTGGGCAGGTGGGTGGATTTTATGGAGGTGAGTGAACAGCAATGGAAACCCTACAGCATGGGGGTCACATGGAGAGGCTTCTCCAGGGACCAGGGTCACAGATGGTCCAGTTCCCTCCCTTTGGAGCTTTCCCACCCCTTTTTGCTCCACACCACATGGCAAAGCAGAGCAGCACGTGTCCCATAAGGGACAAACAGACATGCATAAATGGAGTCGCTGATGCACAGGAGAGATTTCAAATGGCCGTTATGCTGCTGGTCACTATAGAATGATCGGGCAGCACAGCAGGACAGAGCTGCTGCAGTGACGTCACTTGAGTCACTGGAGCAACCTATGGGATCCAGCAAGCTCATCAGGGGATTCATTTTGAAAACACAAGTGCTTCCCAGTGGAGCAGGGAGTTCCCTCCAGCTATGCTGATCTTAATGTCTAATACAAGATGACTTGTATTTCCCTCTGCTGCTAGCTGTCTGGCATCCCCTGCATATGCAGCATGCGATCAGCTGCCTGTAGTTCCCTCACCTCTTATGAGAGATGTTTTCCTAATGGCACAGGAAAGATACTCATCCGCTCATAATGCCCTGATATTTTTTACCTCTTCTGTCTAGGCACATGTTGTCATTTACGTCATGATGCTCCAGAGGACAGAGATTAAAATCCACAGGTCAAAGTCATCAGCCAGATGATAGCACAAACTTTCAGTTAGCACAGTGCTCTCTGCCCAGTAAGAGTCAGAGGAAAACAGAAGGCAAAGAAGGGCTCGTTATCTGTTGCTCCTTCTGTGCCAATTTCTGCCATGGTTTATGAGCACGTACCTATCAGTGTCTTCAATGGCAGGGCTGTGTGTGTTCTGGGGCGTGCAGCTTGGCTCTGTGTCAAATAACTAATTCAAATAGCCTGGCTTTTGGGGAACTACTAACTGGATCTAAAAGAAGTGACAGCAGAAGCTAGGGCCTGTTTCAGATCCCAATTTTAGGTACCTCTGTTCTTGTCCTTGGGACAGTGGCTTTAAGCTGCCTTTGTGCTTTCTGTATTGTGGTGCTGCTAGGGGCCCATGGTGTATCTTAGAGCAGCCCCAAGGCTACACTAAGTTATCCTCGGCTTCCCATGGTTCCCTGTTAGCTCAGTGCACTCCAGCCATACCCCCTTTCCTGCCCACAGCCTTGCCATGATGATCCCTTGTCAAGGGCGGACAGTAGGGCTAGCATGGAGTCCTCAGACCTATTTTGCCTGGTCTGTGGAACACCTCTCCCAGGGGTCTGCTACAGGAGCATAGACAAGCCTCAGAAGAAATGAGAATTAAGCAGTAACAGCAGTAGCTGCCCCAGCCTTAAGAAGCAGTAGCGAGGTATCTGTCCCATGCTGTGGTGTGGGGGCCGGAGGATTCACCTAATGCCCTGCGCCGAGCAGGAAGCAGGCTTTGGTCCGGAGGAGCTCTTAGCAATGCAGGCCCGTGTGTGAGTTGTGGAGCTCTCAGCAGTCACTGAAGGATCAGCCCTTGGGAGGCCACTCTGGGCTGTTCTGCTCATTTCCCGCTTGTCAGCTGATCTCTTACCAAAGGTGAGACGCCACCTTTGTAGGAATGAAAAACAAATAAAATAGCAGGTGTCCTGGCTCACAGCTCTTCTCGGGTTGCCAACTTTCTAATTGCACAAAACCAAACACCCCAGCCCCAGTCCCACCTCTTCTCTGAGGCCTCACCCTTCGCTTATTCCATCCCCCCTCCTCCATCACTTCCTTTCCCCCACCCCCTTTCACTGGGCTGGGGTGTGTAGGGGGAGTATGAGCTCCAGGTGGGGCCAGAAATGAGGGATCCAGGCTGGGGCAGGAGGTTTGGGGTGCGGGGGGTAAGGCCTCTGGCTGGGTTTGGGTTGCAGGAAGGGGCTCTGGGCTGGGACCGAGGGGTTTGGAGTGCAGGAGGGGGTGCAAACTCCAGCTGGGGATGTGGGCTCTGGGGATGATGGGTTTAGCATGTAGGATCAGGTTATGGGCTGGGGTAGGGGATTGTGGGGTGCAGGCTCCAGGAGAGGGTTTGAGTGCTGGTGGGGACTCCAGGCTGGGGCAGGGGATTGGGAGGGGGAGGGCAGGGTCCTAGCAGCACTTATTGCAGTTCCCAGGAAGTGACTGCTAGGTCCCTGTGGCCCCTAGGTGCATGGGTGGCCAGGGAGGCTCCGTGTGCTGCCCTCGCATCTGCAGGTACTGCCCCTGCATTCCTATTGGTCACAGTTCCCAGCCAATGGGAGATACAGAGCCAGCACTAGGGCAAGGGCAGCACACAGGGACCCCTGCGAGGCCTGGGGCAAATTGCCCCATTTCCCGCCCCCCTCTGGGCAGCCCTGTCCCCACCACCAAAAGAGAAATACAGAGTCTCTGACAGTCAAGCTTGACTGAGAGTTTCAACCCCAGGCCAGGTTAGGAGGGAGCCTTTCCCTCTCTGATTGGAAGCCCTTTGGAGGAGTGGTGGATCTGATTATCGCCCTGGTTCAGTGTGTGTAACCCTTACCTCAGAGCCTTGCTTACTCCCCAGCACCAAAAAGGAACCATGGACCAATAACAAAGTAGGAGTCCTGTTCCCAGGCAAGACTCTCTGGCCTCCAGCAGCTCCATGGGCAGGACTTTCCTTAGCTGAGGGCCTGCTGGTGCTCATGTTGTCACCATCGCTGTCTTCTTCCTCCTTCACTTCTGACAACTCCCAGTCCTCCCCCAGGATCAAGCACCAGCCCAGACCTGGGGCCTGCATTTATATTCCCTAGCTGGGACTCATCAGACCCAGTCACTTGCAGCTGTCCAGCTGGGGTGGGTGAGTCCTAGCAACTGCTCCTCCACAGAACAGAGCTGGCCACTCTCTACCCCGTCTGACCCTTAAAGGGGCAGACTGCCTGTTACACACCATCCTTTTGCCTGTGTTTGTACAGCACCTAGCCCTACATGCTATCACAACACAAGTAAGTTCTCATAACAACAGCTACAATGGCTGGCAGCCTCTGGGAAGTGAGTTTCGTTCATTTCCCAGCAAACATGTGTCTCTAACACAAAACCTCCAGTACCGTTATTGGGCCCCCTCGTCTGCAGTCTCAGTAGAAGTGCAGGGCTGGACTCGTCCCTCCGGCCAGGCTGTCCCTCCTTATCAGGGTCGAGACACAGTGCTGGGGCAACGTGTGGGGAAGTGCGCACCCTACCAACTGCTTTACAGCTGCGATGTTCTGAGAACTAGAAGTAAAGGCCAACGGAAGAAAGGACCCAAAAAGGCCATGATTTAACCAGGGCTCTGGAGAGTAGTTTCCCCCATTCTGTTGTTAACTTTTACCCTCCAGAAGTCAGCTGACTCCTGGACCGTCTGAGAGCAGCATGAGTGTGCCACAGCCTGGTCTCATTGTGTATGGCAGGCTCTGAGTCAAGAGCCATCAGCCTGACGCTGCTGATGCTGTAGATCAGGGGCTGGCAACCTTTCAGAAGTAATGTGCCGAGTCTTCATTTATTCACTCTAATTTAAGGTTTCGCATGCCAGTAATACATTTTAAAGTTTTTAGAAGGTCTCTTTTTATGAGTCTATAAGATATAACTAAACTATTGTTGTATGTAAAATAAATAAGGTTTTAAAATGTTTAAGAAGCTTCATTTAAAATTAAATTAAAATGCAGAGCCCCCCAGACAGGTGGCCAGGATCTGGGCAGTGTAAGTGCCACTGAAAATCAGCTCGTGTGCCGCCTTCGGCACGCGTGCCATAGGTTGTCTACCCCTGGTGTAGATCCAGCTCTGTGTTAACCTGGAATCAAAAGGGGCAGTAACAGCTCCCTGTAGCTTGCATGGCTGCTGGATTTCTAGCCCCCTGGGGAGGATGAGAGGTTATTGCCAATGGAACACTGTTGGCCACATTCAAGGTCTGCTTAATGAGGAGGCAAATTAACTGTCTCTCAGCGATTATACTTTTTGGATTGCTGGGTGACTTCAAATGGAAGCTTCAGCCTTCTGTGTTTCCTCTGATCTTTTTGTGTGTACGCATTTATAGCTGGGGGTGTCTCTTTGCTGCACAGAGTGGCCAGTCAGAACTTCAAGGCAATGGAAGGAATAGGACTCAGGTCCTGCTGCCCCAAAAGCACAGACCATTAGGACTTGAGTTAGAAGAATCTCCATTAGCTGCTAGCAGTATAGAGCCTATGACACACAGTCAAACAGTTTTGATTCCATCCTGTAGACAGCAGTCAGTCAATCTTTCTCTGTCTCTCTCTCACACACACAGCATATCACATTTCATCACAGGGAGTTTCCACAAGAGGGGAAGTAGGTGCCTCGCACTGATCTTTAGAGTCTCTTTCAATGGACAAATGAGGACATCTCCTTTTACAAGCTGTTCAGCCCCTCCTAGAAATATTCAACCTGTAGATTAGCCTAGCCCCTTTTGACTACAGTTACCTCGAGTTTGTGCAAACACAGATTTCTCTCACTTTCATTCCTGTGCATTGCTAACTCCAGAGATATTGCACCGTCTGGCTGTTTATGCTCGAGGTGAATCCCTTAAAGTGCCTGGCCCAACTAGTTTTACTTGCAACCCTTCTTTTGGGGCCCACAGTTGTACATTCACAGGCTGAAGGCTTTAGGGCTGTGGCCAGCGCGTGTTTTTCTGCTCTCTGGGAAGTGGGTGCATTCGGTTTCACATCCCCAATGGACAAGGTTAATGCCAGGCCTGCAGCAGAAATGAAAAGTCAGTGCAGCAGCTTAATCTATCTCAGTTGAAAAGGAGGACAAAGGTCCCGCCACAGCTTTTACTGTGTAGTAAAACTAACCAGTGGCAACCTTCACACAAAGGAACTCGGCAAGGAGCAGGCTGGTGCGGCGAGAACCAACAGGCTGAGGAGGAGTGGCCCAATTGCTGGCAGCAGCCCTCAAGGTGCCTAGCAAGAGGCAGGTTGGGAATTCTGCCCACCCGGAGCTCTATTTCCCCACCCACCACAGGAGCAATTGGAAAGGTAAGTGGCAGCTGTTGCAGTGAAAAAGTCACTGCTTGCTTTCTGCTTGAATGGACTGAGCTCCTTTTTTTTTTTTTTGGCTTCTGTTATCACTGATTTGCGTGTAGGAAGGAGGAAGTCAAACGGGTCCCGGATCTGCAGATCCAGCTGGACAGTGGGTTGTAATGTAGTTATGTTATCATACAAGCCGTCAAAATCTGGAGAGGAGTGAAAACACAGCCCCCGTCTGGGGAGTTATTGAATATTAAGAACCAGGGGGCAGGTAGTTTGGAGAGGAGGGGCTGGGAGTGGGGGGGAAATTGCTCTAGCGTTTCTTGGTAAATAAATAGCAGACAGTGAAGCCTTTGAAAATCAGTGATCAGCTGAAAGGTGTGTTGCCTGCAGCCCAGAATCTGCTGCTGCCTGTAACTTATTTCACAACAAGTGCCTTCCCCCTGAGCACAGAAACTAAATGCTGGTTCCTCTTTGCAACATTTCTAAGGCAGTCTCAGGAAGCTCTGCAGCCAGAGAGCTCAGGAGGGAAGACTGGAGGCAGAGTCTCAACGGGACAGGGAACCACTTCTCCACACCCTGGCAGCACAGAGAGCCTCGATCATGCCTTAAAGGGAGACGGATGCCTCTGGGGGAGCCACAGGAGCAGATCTTGGGGATGGTGAAGCCTGGAGGAGACATCATGGCCAGGATGCAGAAGGAAGAGAGTCTAGAGGTACCAAAGGGCACTGAGCCACATGTGTTGCCAGAGGCCTCCCAGTCTCGAGCAGAGGCACTTATTGACAGCCAGGCGCCCAACCCCAAAGTCCAGGCGTTATCATCATCCTCAGCAGCAGCAGCAGTGGGGAACGTGAAACTCCGCCAGTCACAGAAGAGGGACCTGATCAGGAGCATGGGCAGGGGTAGTAGAGGTTCAGGTAACTGGGATGTGAGCTCTGACGCAGCCAGGCTCTCCATAGGCCGGGGCAGCGCACGGCGGAGAGGTCTGAAGGAGGTTCTGCTGCAGAGCAGTGGAGCCGAGGGCGCTATGTGGCTTGCAGCTGCTCAGAAGATAGCCAGCAGCAGCAGCCCTGCCGTGGGGATGCAACAAGAGCTGGAGCAGAGGTTGGAACAGAGCCCTGAGGACTTGTCCTTAGCCTTAGACCCCCTCGAGCATGAGTGGATGCTGACTGTGGCCCAGGGGGACCCTGAGAGCATCGTGAGGTTGCTAGATGTGGATCCCAGCCTGCTGAACAGGAGAGATTTTGTGACAGGGTTCACTGCCCTCCACTGGCTGGCCAAGCATGGCCACCATGAGGCCCTGATCGAGGTGATCACCTGTGCAGAGAAGAAGGGCTACCATGCAGATGTCAACATTCCCACGGCCAGTGGTGGGCTGACACCCCTGCATCTGGCTGCCCTGCAGGGACACGAGATGGTTATCAAGGTGTTGGTGGGAGCCTACGGTGCCAACACGAGCCTGCGGGACCACAGTGGCCACAAAGCCTGGCAGTACCTGAGAGCAGATGCTTCCAGGGAGCTGAAGGAGCTGTCAGGGGCTTTAGAGGAAGACCTGGCCCAGCTTGGGGTGTGGAATGCCAACAACAACTGCATGTCATCCAGAAAGGCTGGTGGCTCTGGTGCTGAATGGAGGACCCAGGTGTTCACCAGACTGCCATCCTTCAGGAGCATGTTCAGACAGGCACTTTCATTCTTCCAAGACCTTTAAATTGTCCTTTGTGGCTAAGAATCAGTTTGATGTTGCCTGTGAACTAGTTTTAAAAAGCAGGTTGGCTGGGGCTGGGGAGCAGGGAAGGAGAGCAGGGGGCTGCAGTGGGGTGGCAAAGGGTTGGTACAGGACACTTGCTGAGCCGAGACTAACCAATGGCAGCTGGTGCACTGAGATTACTCAAGAGCCATTGGCTAAGACTTCTGCAAACCTGCACAGGCTTGGATCCTGCCTGTAGATGTTTGTGCACCATTCCCCTGGCAGTCCACTGTTTAGCAATCGTGCATGCGTAGCTGGGGGCAGGATTTGCCCTGCAGTCACTATTCTGCTTGTGCAATGGAAGCCTCTTACTGTAACATTTCTCCTACTGCCGAACCTCTCCAGCATGAATGGAGACCCGGAAGTTCAGCCTGCCAATCCCAGCCCTCACGCCAGTGCCCCGCACAGGCCCCTTTACTCAGGTTTTGCACCGTTGGCCAGGGCATGGTTCTATAAGCAGAGCATCGGGATAAGCAGGCTCCTCTGCTTTGTTTACATTGTTTCCCTGCCTGCTCCAGCGCTGTCACTGAGAACAGCGGGATGGAAAGAGGTGCTGGTTTACCTTTAGTTCTGCTCTTGCTGCTTACGGTGTCTCTCTGCCCAAAGGCACAAGTCACATGATAGAGTGGCAGAGGAAGCGCAGTCTTGTGGTTAAAGCACAGGACTGGATGGTGAACTAGGAGTCTATTTCTGGCTATGCAAAAAGCTTTTCACATGACTTTGGTCAAGGCACTTCGTCTCTCTGTGCCTCAGTTTCCTCTTTTCCAAAAGAGGATAATGCCCCTTCCCTACTTCACAATGAGGGTGTAAGATTAGCATGATTGTTGTCTGCAGGGTGCTCAGAGGGCCTTGGACAGACAGTTAGCAGCATGTCATTACACATTCCACGGTGACTCACTGAGATGTCACAGAGGATTTGGATTTCAGGTGGGGAATAAGCAGCCACTGAAACTCCAAAAACAAAAATCTTATTTTCATGACATGTCTCTGCTAAGGAAAAACACGGAGGAAAAATACAGAAAACAGGTAATGCCATTAAACTACATATGCCTTCAAAATGCCCTGGGAAGTATCATGTGCATTTCTTTTTCTAGAAGCTGTTTGCTGGGTCAAATAAATGCTTAAGTCCCCAATTTGACTCTGGTGGTGGAGCACAGAGTAAATGGTGGAGTGAGGAGGCGCAGCTTGCTTAAGCAGCTCTGGCACTCCCAAAGGACGGACAGACCAGGGAGAAAAGGATGGGAACTAGAAACACTCAAGACATCCTCTCTACACCTGTTTGAATATTTTAAAGTAATAGACGGGGAGCCTTGGGTGGGAGGGAAAGGGGGCCAGATTAGGCGGAAATTACTGTAGGTGGGTTCCATGCAGACAGGGCTGGTGCAAGGATGTTTCACGCCCTAGGGGAAACTTCCACCTTGCGCCCTCCCCCCTCCCGTGCCCCCCGCCCTGAGGCGCCCCCTTCCCCCCGTGTCAGCTCCCCTCTGCCCTGAGGCACCCCCCTTGTGGGGATTCCCCCGTGTGCCTCTCCTCCCCCTTACTTGCTGCAGGTGGCCCCTCCCTCGCTCCCCTGCCCCAGCTCCCTCCACCTAAATGCCGGCCGACCAGGGAGGCTGAAGATCCGGCCTCCGCGGTCTCTGCCGAAGAAAATGGCACCCCAATCTAGTGCCCTAAGCGACCGCCTAGATCGCCTAATGGTTGCACCGGCCCTGCATGCAGAGGAAAGAAACTTAGATCAGATTCCTACAGGAAGGAGGAGCTGGTGACACACTTGTTCTGAGAAATGGAAAAGAGTACATAGATAAGAACAACAAACTCCGGTTATAGAGGGCATGTGGTGACAGTGACACTCCAGCGAAACAAAGAAAGGCGTGGTTCCAAATCCCCCTTTCTAATGTATCACTGCTCGGATTTGTAAGTATTAAAAAGGTAAATCCTATTCTACTCACTTGTCTGAAGTGTATGCTATTCATGCTTGTTTTAAGTTTTGGGACTGCCTCAGAATGGCCTAAAACTAACAGCTGCCCCAGCCTCAGTTTCACACAGAGTCAGATGTTTTTTAACTGTCGCATTTATTTATAGTGTGGTTCTGCTTTGAGAAGTGCTGTAAAATGGCCTCCTGGAGTTCCGTGCTCATCTTCTCTAGACTTCATTTATAAGGGAAAATGATGTTTCCCTTCTAACTGCCAGCCCTAGAAATATAAGAGAAGCTCTGAGACTTAAGCTAGTTTCTTTCCTTGCTGTGCATCATCACCAGTAATAAAGATCCTGCAGGCCAAATTAGGCCCTCAGTGACACCTGGGTAATTTTAGAGATTTCAGTGAGATTGCACCAGTGTAACTGACCAGGACTATGTAAACAATGATGTGAGATAGAATCCAGCTGTCTCCTAGTTGTGTTGGGTCTGCAGGGTTAATAGAAATAATGACTTATTTTATCATCAGCACCTTTGATTACTAAACCCAACTAGTCTAATTTACTCTGCATTTCACTGGGCACACATAATGAGAACAGACTGGTCCGTTCCTACTCCACTTAGGCAAAGATTTCCGAAGTTGCCTAGGGGACTTGGACACCTGATTTCCATTACAATTAGTGGGACTTGGGCATCCAAATTCCTTGAGCATCTTTGTAAACCTCAGCCCTGATTTCCTGGTTCTTGTGCATTAGCACATTTTTGCAAAGTCCGGGTTCCCAGGATGCAGAGGAACACTTATTTCACTGAACTACGATTTATGTTGCTATAATGCAGAACAGCCTCAGTCCTGGACCAGAACCCCATTGCGTTAGGCTTGATATAAACTGGCAAGCCCTGTCCCTAAGAGCTTTCAATCTACGTGAAAAGAGAAAAAACCAAGCGGCCACTGAAATAATAATTTAGACTATGGAAATAGCCCTGTTGGCCAAGATTCTGTACAAGCTTGTTTTCACCAAACCCCAGTTTGGGCCTAAATATGTCTGGACATTGTCCCTTTAAGGTAAGGTTTGAATCAAAAGGAAGATTCAGTGGGGAAATGTTTTAAAAACAATTATAAGCAGTTATTTTCCCAAGGAAATGGCAGCTCCCTGCTGGAAGTTGCCACTGTCTGAATAAAATAGCAGAATAACAGTAGTAGCATCATAGATTTGGAAGGGACCAGTCAGTCCAGACCCCGGCTTTGAGGGCAGGACTAAGTATTATTTAGGCAATTGTCTAATAATAGCTGTACAACAAAGAATCAGTTTAACCTGTTGCCTGGACCAGCATTGCCACAAATACCTTCTGAAAGGATTGCCTAGTTCTACTCTCAAGATTGTAAAGTGACTGGTTTCATCCCAGCCCTGACCCTCATGATGGGGAGAAACTTTGTCAGCAGCCTATCCTGGTAGGAATAATGGCTTTGATCACTCCTGCCCAGGTTAAGGAAAGGAAGCAAACGAGAGGGGTGGGATTGATGGATCTAATAGGATTGATTTTCAGCCTTCCTCAGTGCTGTATCTTCTAAACACCTGCAGCCTCAAACAGCAGGTCTTTTCCTCAGTGGTTGTACTTATGGAGAGAGAAGAAATGCCAGATTCACAAAAGCTTTTGGATTAAAACAAACAAACAAAACATGAGGAAAACTTATGAGAGATTCCATGGATAAAGCTTTCAGACTCGGGGCTGCTGGATGATCTCTGAACATGAGAAAGCTCCTTTAAAAAAATTGGAGTGAGACAACTTCTAGCATGCGGTCTCCAGTTAGATTTGAAGCATTTTAATTATCTTTATTAATGCTTCGTGCTCATCTTCTATTGGAGACTTATCCTCCCCTCTCGATGAAGCAGAAATTAGACTATTACACATCCCCAGGATGGGCTGCTGGAAGATCAGATATTACTGATGTGTCCTAAGCCTGTTACTGAACACTAGCCCAACGGGTCTTACTACACATTTTTTGGTGGCCTCAGAGTGCAGCCACCAACTCTTACTGGTGGCCACCCAGACAATTTTTCTTAAAATACTTAACTTACTTTAGGAAAAACAAATAAATATACACATAGACATGTCCAAATCATTCTAATTTTTTAGGTAGGCTTTTGTTGCACTCAAAAATAATGTACAGTTTTGTCTCTATTTGTTACTAGGCCTAAACAGAATAGAAACAAAATAATGTTCTTTGCATGTTCTTGTCTTTTTTGTTGTTTCTTTTGCCTTTTTAAAGATTTACTAGCTAGTAAATCTGTTTCTGTGAAAAGTGATATCTGTATGTATGTCACCTCTGCTTTGCCCCTTCCTGGTGGCTGCATACAACTGTGGTGTCCACAGTTGATCACAGAATATCAGGGCTGGAAGGGACCTCAGGAGATCATCTAGTTCAACCTGCTACTCAAGATAAGACCAAGCCCCAAACAGATTTTTGCCCCAGATCCCTAAATGGCCCCCTTGAGGATTGAACTCACAACCCTGGGTTGAGCAAGCCAATGCTCAAACTACTGAGCTACCCATCTCCCTGATTAATTCTGCACTAGCCTCACTTGCCTTTGGTAACTAGGCTTTCCAAAATGCCTTTGGAGAGGTAGGTAGGTGTGTAAGGCCCAACAAGCTGCCATAAGCAAAGTACATGCTGCACACCTTCTCTGCCTTACTATGAACGCCAGTAAAAAGATCAGCTCCACCCTATTTATCATCTTAAAAATTGACAGCCTCTCTGCTGGCCCCACAGGGCATAGTGATAAAGGCATGCTATGGTGTGCTGCCACCAGGGAATCGAGTTTCAACTAAAGTCCCCTAGAAAGTACAGCAATTGCAGCTCACTCCTCTGCTCCATTCAGCACCAAGCTAGCTTGGTCTCAGTCACATCAGTGCACAGAAGTAAAAACACAGCTATTTCCAGAATGTACATACCAGACCCAACATGGTGGAACGCAGGGGATCAAGACAAGGCTCAGTTCCTACTGACACTGGTACTCAGTGTGATCTTGAGCAAATCATCTTGCTCTGTCATGTAATTGCAACATTGTCTAGTTAAGGGTCATTACTGCAGAGTGCAGGAATTACTGATGACTCAACCAATTATATTCCCAACCACTATTCCTTCCCACCTCCACAGAGCAACCTCCTCCACCCTTCTTAAACTACCAGTTTTTTGATTATGTTGCAACTAGAAGTATTAATCATTCAGTTGTGCAGATAACTGATCAGAAGTAGGAAGAGGAGAATTTTCAGTGTTTAAATGTCACTTAAAACCCTAACTGGAAAAATTTTCACCTCCAGTCATCCCCAACATCTCACTGTTGACTTTTTATACCCCTTCAAAATCTTGTGTGGATTAAAGTGACTATCCTAGTGCAGATTTCCAAAATTCAGTCTGGCTATTTGAGAATAAAAAATTGACTGGGCAAGGTTTTCCTAATGGATCACTTTTGGATCTGCAACATAAAACAATTTGTGCACCATAGCTGAATGTGAAGAAGTGGCCAATGCATGTGGATCGCTCTATGCTTCATTTTGGCAACATACACTGCTTGCAATTTTGGAGAATATACAACATCCCAGTCAGTCACTACAAAAGGACTTGAGGCCAGATTTTTAAAGATACTTAGGAATCTGAAGATGCAGACAGGTGCTTAAATACCTTTGAAAAATCTGGCCCTTGGTGTACAAAAGGGTTGTATCAGAATACTAGGCAGACCGTTAAATATTAGCAAAATGTCATAGATAAGAAGAATACAGCAATTTATGAGCACCAAGACAATACAGGATGGAACCTCCTGGTAACTAGGGATTTTCCAGTTTGCTTTAGAAGGGTTTGATTATTTTACTTATTCATGTAAAATCCTTTGCACATTCTACATAAGTGTGACCCTGACTAGCTACCTCTCTTTCTCAATAGAGATTGAGATTTTCTTTTAAATAAGGGCAAGTTCATATTTCTAAATTGCATCCCAAGTTTGGTTATTAATGTATAATTATGTCAAAAGGGTACAAAAGGGAGATACTAGTTTTGCCTGCTTGTTTCAAACAGTACAGAGAAGAGACTGGGATGGCAGGATCTTTTCTCACACACTGATAAATGCTCACATTAATTTCAGTCTTTATTCTCCAGATTACCCACCCATCTCAAGCAATGCATGTAATAAATTCAGCCAGAATCATTTATTCAAAGGATCAATAATGCTCATATTTATTAAATCTGAAAACTGGCAATTCAAATTAAGTCAATATATCCGAGCACAGAAATAAAGAACACTAAATGAACAGAGTCTTCATTTTTCAGTTATAATATTCCAAAAAGACTCTATTAAAGTCATCTTTCAAGACTGCAGTTTGGTTTGATTTTGGGAGGCTCGGGAAGAGAGAGGGGAGAACAAGGTTCAACACTCCAAAATGGGTCAGTGGTGGTTTTTGTGGCAATGCGTATTTCAGGTCTTAGGGCAGGAGAGACGCATGTCATTAGAGTTCCCATTAGAGCCGCTCTTTACAAGCCCAGCTTGGTCCTTCTCCAATGCCTCCTTTTGGAGTTGTACCTAAAACAAAAGCAGCACACTTAAGAAGCAATGCACACTTGACAGTCTGTAATGCAGACGACAATCACATTCAGAATTAACCCACTAGTAAGGAGCTGGAATCTCTTGTAAAGGTTTAGTTGGGAATTTGTCAATTAATTATGTTAATAGCAAATTACTTCATATTCGTTTTTTAAACTATTTTCCATATATACTTCCTTTCCTTTTTCACTAGGTATATGAACCCCTATTGGTGTAATAACATCAGCAGCTTTAAAAAAGGTGAATGTTCCCAGAAGCAAACTTACCTAGAGACAGCAGCATTGGGCATGGACATACACTGTGACACTTTTAGAAGAGAAGACAGTCACAGATAGCCTAGAATTCATGCGTTCAATGCTGGCAGTAAAGAACTGGCTAGCTCTTAAAACATCACCACTAGTACCATTCTTACCAAAACAAAACAGAAGTGGAATCCAGGAACACAGGAGAGTGCATTGCAGCATGGAGAAAGCACTTTTCCAGGGAAATGCACTAAAACATTCATTCAAAACCTGCATAACCGAAGGCTCTAAATATCATACTTGTACATGTTAATGATTAGCGGTTTCACCAACGCATAGTGAAATCAAAGGCAATATTAACAGAGTTACTCTCAGCAGGAAAATGGCAGTACTCCCACAAAATGAAGCACTGTAATTGCAGCCTGCTTTATCAAATACTTTGGGCTGAAAACTGATGCTTTTGGTGCATTAAGTGTTGGAAGACAAAAATAATTAAAATTATGCATTTTAGTAACCCTAATGCTCAACATGCCTAGAACACAGTTAGATAGGTACTATGCCCCTTTTACAAATGGGTAAACCAAGGCACAGAGCAAAGTGACTTTCCTAAGAACAGAGAGAAAATTAGCTGTAGTGACAGCAATAGAACCTAGGAATCCTGACTCCCAGCCTCCTGCTTTAACCACCAGCTACACTCACTCAGAGAAAAAAGAGGACCCAGCAGCAGAAAATATAGAAGTAAAATATAGAAATTTACACATAGTTTAACTGAAGGCGTTTTTCCTGCAAAGAGCTCAGTACTTCACTTGCAGCAGCTGAGGATATGAATAAACCTAAGGCACTTTAAGAAATGCAGCTGTTGCTCTGCTGTTCAACATCAAGTGGTGCAGACAACGTCAAAGAGAAATACACTGTGACTGTTTGTTTGAAGTGTTGTTGTAGTTTAAGTTTTATTTATAATGAAGGTTTAGATTTTGTCATGGTTATTTTTAGCAAAAGTCATGGAGAGGTCATGGGTAGTCAATAGGGCCCTACCAAATTCACTGACATGAAAAATGTGCCATGGACCGTGAAATCTGGTCTTTTACCCTACACTATACAAATTTCACAGGGGAGACTGGTGTTTCTCAAACTGGGGGGGTGGGAGAAGGAGCGCTGACCCAAAAGGAAGTTGCAAGGGGGTAGCAAAGTTATATTAGGAGGGCTGCCCTTAATTCTACACTGCCTTCAGAGCTGGGTGGCCAGAGAGCGGCGGCTGCATAGGCCTGAAGGCAGCACCCTGCCAGGAGCAGCACAGAAGTAAGGGTGGCAATATTATACCATGTCCTCCTTTCTTCTGTGCTGCTGCTGGCGCTGCTTTGCCTTCAGCCGCCGCCCTCCAGCTGCCAAGCTCTGAAGGCAGCGCTGCTACCAGCAACAATGCAGAGGTAAGTGTAGCAGTACCGCAAACCCCCCACCTTACAATAACCTTGGGACCCCCCCTCCCCCTCAACTCCTTTTTGGATCAGGACCCCTACAATTACAACACTGTGAAATTTCAGGATTAAATAGCTGAAATCATGAAATTTATGATTTTTAAAATCCTGTGACCATGAAATTGACCAAAATGGACTGTGAATTTTTATTCAAATTCACAGGAGCCTTTCTGAAAAAAAATAATGGAGGGGGGGCGCTCCCCCCAGGGCTGGGGGGTGCACAAACGTGGCTCCAGTGGGTGCAGCCAATGGGCGTCAGGGGGCACACAGCCCCAGCACAAGGGGTGGTGGAATGCACAAGGCCCCAGCCGAAGTCGCGGGGTGGGCGCACACACGTTTGCACAGTCCCGGCTCCACTCGCAGCCATAGGAGAGGGATGGACAATCCCGGCTCTAGCTGAAGAAAGTCACAGATGTCTGGTAAAGTCATGGAATCTGTGCCTGCCATGACCTCCATGCCTAAAATGTATCCTTATTTATAATGTAGCACAAGCAAGTACTGACATGCAATACATCTGTGAACAACACTGGACAAAAGCAAGTACAGTATTTCAGTCTGCATATGCATTCTGGTAATGATTTGTGGTTACAAATCGTCCAAAGTTTATGTACTAGCCGATCACCATCCACAGATCTTCAGTGATGGAAATTCTTTAGTAGTAAGGTTCCCCAGACACTGTATTTCAAGAACAGGGGATGGATGCCCTCAGGGTAATCACAGGTGGATTTTCCTCACAATACATCCATGAGAACAAGAATCTTTGATCCACCTGCCACTATTCATAATGTAGATGGAGCTTGTATAACTGGGGGCTTTGGTCAGTACAGCTGTGTCAGTCATGAACCTTCACAATCCCAACCAACACAGCTATGCCAGCAGAAGTGTATATATTTTTTTTGATCAGGTATGGCAGCGAGCTGTGAACTCGCAGAAAGCAATAGCTGTTTTTACCTGATCCTATTGCCAGTTTTCATGCGAATCCACGTTGGGACAGGCCGGTTTTGTTTTTGTTTCTTGGCAAGGAATCGCTTGATCTTGAATGTCTTGTGGGATGACTGCAGATGAAAAGATAAAGGGAAGACATTGGGGACACTCTCCCCTATAACAAGTTGCATTCAGAGACCTCCCTACAGATGCAGCCTCAGCTTGTGAGAACTTGCCTACACACAGAAATATCAGTGGTAACTAAAGGGACACAGGTAAACAGATTGAGGTCAACTGGCGCAACTGTGCATGCGGACACACTGCATCAGTTTCAACCTATTCAAAGCTGCGCCCGGTTCAGTTACATAGATTTAGTCACACACTTAAACACATGTAACCAGGCCTGACAAACACGGAGCTGACTGTGATCACAGAGGGAGCAGTAGTACCTATAGTGCTAAGTGGGACTCAGTAACCTAAATCCATTGCACAGAGCTCAGAGGGCACGGCAAACAGTAAAGACCACAAATCTTGGCTCCACTGCCAACGCTACCACGAATTTCCCGGGGGCAGGTCGCCATGTACAGGACAAGGAGCGCTCGACCTTCCCCCACCCCAAGGAATCAAGGCCACGTGTATTAGCCTAGTGCTCCCCCGCCAGCCAGCCAGCCTCCTTCCCCTACCGAGCTGGAGGGTTAGGGGGTGGGCTCCAATCCCCGGCCCTATCCCCGCAGCAGCGGGGGGCAGGAGCGCGCCCAGGACATGGGCTGGCAGCACCAGGCCCTAGGACGCGGCGGGTGACTCCAGCCCGGGCGGGACAGATCCCCTCACCCCCACCAGGGGCCGCGCTCGCCGGCCTGAGCCTCCCGCCAGGAACCCGCTCGGGAGAGTCGTGGCTGCCCCGGCTAGGAGCCGGGCAGGGGGCGGCCCCTGGCCCAGAGGCCCCCCGCCCTTCAAGCCCATCCCACCCCCCGATTCCACGCGGGGAGAGCCGGGGAGGGGGCCCCTCAGGCCCTGGCCCCGGAGCCGAGCGCGGATCAGCCCCCGCAGCAGCGGATGGGGCTGGATTGTCTCACCATGGTGCCGAACGACGAGCAGGTCACCACAATGGCGGCGCAGTCAAGGAGGGGGCGGGGCTAGGAAGCAAGGGGTGATGGGGAGGTGGCCTCGGGAACAGCGACACCCAGCGCCTCCCCGGGACTACTGCAGCCTCGTTTCTCGCTCACTCGCGCCCCGCGTCTGCCCCGTGTTAAAGAGACAGCGTCTAAGGTGCAGGATCCCAAGCTCTCTGAGCAGCCAAACCTGCTGACAGCCGCCGTAAGCCGCCCCAAAGACCGAGCCGATCTGTCTTGTTCAAACCACGCCCCCGCTCCCAAGCTGATTACTCTCAATGTTGTTTTGGTAGGACCTACCAAAATCAAGGGGACAAGGCCTTAATGCCCTCTTGTTTCTTGGGTAAGTCTTTTGTTTTCTTAAAATACAACAGAAGTCACCATCCAAAAACTGCTTTTTTTGTGGAAATTAAAAAAAGCGATACATTAGCAGTTTTTGGAAAGTTTGCCTTACACAGTTGTCATTCCATTGTGATGTTCTCAGGGCAGGGGCTGCATCTGCTGCTGGCACAGGACTTGTGTGGAATCAGCTCTTTCCAACTAGGCAAGGTCACACCAGTATTAGGATGGGCAAACTTAGGCCTTGTCTACGCTAGCAAGTTTCTGCGCAGTAAAGCAGCTTTCTGCAGTGTAACTCCTTACGTGTACACACCGCCAAGGCACTTAGTGTGCAGAAGCTGTGCAGTTGCAGCGCTGTAAAAAAACACCCACAGATTTCTGCACCGGGGCTACAGTGTAGACACCGTGGTCGATTACAGCACTGTGATTGCCTTCTGGGAGGTGTCCCACAATGCCTGTCCTCACCTCTCTGGTCATCAGTTTGAACTCTACTGCCCTGCCCTCAAGTGACCAACCATGAGCCCCACCCCTTAAATTCCTTGGGAATTTTGAAAGTCCCCATCCCGTTTGCTTGGTGAGCAGTGGTCTTAGTGCATCTTTCCAGGTGACTAAGCCTGCTCCATGTACCAAGCAATCCTCCGCTTGGAGCAATGCTGAGCTGCTGGACCTCATCAGCATTTGGGGAGAGGAGGCTGTCAAGTCTCAGCTGCACTGCAGCCGTAGAAATTATGATACCTACAAACAGATTTCACAGTGCATGACAGAAAGGGGCCATGACGGGGACACAGTGCACTGCAGGATTAAAGTGAAGGAGTTGTGGATCACCTACCACCAGGTGTGGGAGGCAAACCGCCACTCCAGTGCTGCGCCCATGAGCTCCCGGTTCTACAAAGAGCTGGACATGATACTCAGTGGCTTGCGTGCCAGTTTAGACTGCACAGAGCCAAGAGGAGGAAATCTTGGACAAGGATGTGAAGGGGGAGCAGGACCCAGAGACAGAGGATGACTAGGAGGTCAGAGATGCATGCAGCCAGGAGCTTTTCTCTACCCTGGAGGAGGCTAGCCAGTCAGAACTGTTGGAGCTTAGCGAAGCGCAAACAGGAGGGGAGGCCCCGGGTAAGTGGCTTTGATTTTGGGAATTGCTGAAGTGAGTGGATGAGGGCAGGAGGGTTGCAGAAAGTAGGCTTGTGTCTGTATGATGCATGTACTACCACATGCCTTGTCTGAGCGGCGGAACAGGGTGTTGATTGACTCCCTCACTTCACGGAAATCTGCCTCAGAGATCTCCACAAAACTCTCATGGAGCTACTGGTTCTTCGGCAGAGCGGCTTTGTTTCTTACTTCATTAAGGGTAACTTCTCTGTGCCACTCTGGGGGGAGGGGGCATTGCTGCACACAGGTGAGTCGCATTAAGGGCCAGGGTGGACACCCTTGGAGAAGACTCTCCCTTGATTCCTTGCTCATTCTCAGCAGCGAGATATCTTCCATAATGAACACAGGCTGTGGAAAATGTGGGGACAGTAAGTGATGATTATAAGACCGACACTTCCCCCCCTGCACCACACACACACCGCTGGCTCTCCCCAAAAGCCACGTGCCCAGTGTATAGTATGGTCCTGCAACACTGATTTCCCCTGTCCCTGTGGTTACTCACCAGTTTGGGGGTCTTGTGGCTCATGTGTGCTTGGCTGGGATCAGTTAGTGACAGGTATGTGAAGAGCGGCTGCATTTTTAAATCACTGATGCAGTGGTCTGTGTATTGCAAACAATACTGCTTCTGTAAAATGTTGCATTTTGGCTTCACAGATATGACTTTGGGAGCCCAGCCTCCATCTTTATTATTGCCAGCTGAATGGCTGCATCGAATTCGAAAGAGGTCATGAAGAACTAAAGGGGACTTTCTGCATGATGTTATGCACTCTGCTGCCGAAAAATAAGAATTGAAGAAGTGGCAGGACAGTGAGAAGAGGGACCGAAAGGAGAACAGGGCATGCCAGACCGAAGCATGGAACAGCTCTTAAACATTATGGAGCACCAAGCACACACACTCCAGGCACTACTAGCACTGCAAACTGAGCAGCTCTGCGCCCACCCTCATGTTGCAAAACTCTTTCCCATGTGGCCTCCAGACACTGCCAACACACTCTTATCAACCTCCTGGCTCCAGTCTGTACCCATCTGCATTTCACTCCTGCCCCGTTACAGTCCACCCCTGCGGACTCCGAGCACCTTCTGCACTCAACACTCGTCCCTCTGCAGTTTAGCCTTGATGAAGTACATTACCCGCTGCACTGTACTCCAAAGGACAAGGTTGCATGTGATACCTGGACATACACAAATCTTTAACCGTCCTGGGACCACACCTCTTCCCAGGCAGAGTCTCCCAGGATCACAACGGGCATTTAGACTTCCCCTTCAGTGATCTTCTAGTCTGGGAAGAAAGTCCCTGCTTACAGCTTCCTGAACAGGCCAGTGTTCCGAAAGATGCGTGCGTCATGCACCTTTCCAGACCAGCCTGCGTTAATGTCCATGAAATGCCCACGGTGATCCACAAGTGCCTGGAGAACCATAGACAAATACCCCTTGTGATTAATGTACTCAGTGGCTAGGTGGTCTGGTGCCAGATTTGGAATATGCGTGCCATCTATTGTCCCTCCGCAGTTACGGAAGCCCATTTGTGTAAAGCCATCCACAATGTCACACGTTGCACAGAGTCATGGTCTTTCAGAGCAGGATGCGATTAATGGCCTTGCACACTTTTTGCAACACCAGTGCTTAACTTTCTGCTTTCCTAAACTCCTGGACTTTATTTTCCAAATATAAACTACTGTGCAGTTTTGCTCTGTGCTTTGAAATAAGCTGATGTTGCACCCTTGAGCTAGCTGCTTTGCAAGAAGTGATCTCTGTGTATTCAATGATTTGGAGATCAGTTTGTGGAGTACATAAAGTGCTTTAGGATCATAGTGGACCAAAGGAGCTATGGAAATGTAAGATATTCTTAGCTGCTCTCTTGGGTAACCTATGCTTTGCTATGTGTCATATATAATTTGCTGAGAAATATCAGTGTCCTAACTGTGGTTCAGGAAAGGTGAACTTGTTACTACAACCCCTTCACAGCAGTAATCAAGTTACTGTCTACGTTTGTAGGGAATAGATCACTAATCACAGCCTTAGCATGAGAGGGGTCAAAAGGAAGATATGTTTCAAGATGAGTATTTAAAAGCTTAAAGGCAAACATTTCCTCCCTACAAAAAAAAAAAAACAAACAAACCACGGAAGTCAGGGCCCATTCCAATTTTCTACCAATTATATAGCCACTCTGAAGTCAATGTTAAGAATATCAAAATCACAACAATCAATTTAGCTTAACAAAGAGAACGTTAAGGGGTGACTTGATTATGGATCTACACAGGGAACAAATATTTAAACAGGGGTCTTCTGTTTAGCAGAGAAAGGAATAATAGGATCCAATGGCTGGAAGCAGAAGCTAGAATGGAAATAAGGCATACGTTTCTGACAGTAATCAATCACTGGAATAGCTGACCAAGCGTCATGATAGAGAATCTATCACAATACACAATTTTAAAATCAAGATTGGATGTTTTTCTAGAAGTTCTATGTCCTGTTATACAGGAGGTCATACTAGATGATCACAATGGTCACTTTCAGCCTTGGAATCTATGAAACCACACTGGGTCAAATGAATGGTCCAGGTTTCTGTCTGCCAGTAATTGTACCAGATAGGAAGTTGAAAGGAAGTATGTGATCAATAATTATGGGATAGCCTGTTGAGTGATTGTGCTAAAACATCTGGCTCTGGTAAAATGAGATCCAGCAGAGCAAATGTAAGCAAGGAAAGGAAAAGTGTTACTAGTTACAGACATTTTATCTTCAATGGTTAAAAAATAATTTAAACACAATTTGCGATGAAAATTGTTTACCTTGAAAGATTCCAACACTGACTGCATGATATAGTACCTCAGAAATAGACAGCACTATGCTTTTTCCAAAAGGTTTTGCAAGGGTAGTATTTAATTCAAAGATCTGTAGGTAGCTGTCTGAAAGGAAAGCACCTACATTCAGTTGAAGAGGATAGCATTAAGTTATTTATGATTACGGAGGTGCAGCAACACAAATGTAGAGATCAAACTTCTTCAACCCTCCTTATTCCCATGTACTAATGATTAAGAAAATATCATTAGGCCCAGTCCTCTTGCTGTGTCATCTTTGACTAAGATCAGCCAGCCAGCAAAGAAATAGAGAAGACGATTATGGATCTTCCCTAGCTGTTAACAGAAGTGGACTTTTTTTTTTAAAAAAAATGTTAAGATTCCTCTACTTTTCTCGTAAGAGGCCAAAGGTGGGGTTATTAATAGTAGTAAAGGAAGGACTCATTCTGCATCTGGGAGGTTTCTCTCCACTAAGTTATATTTTTACTTTTTTTTTTTTTGGTAAAAGTACAGTAACTCCTCAATTTAAGTCGTCCCGGTTAACATTGTTTCATTGCTGATCCATTAGGGAACATGCTCATTTAAAGGTGTGCAATGCTCCTCTCTTATGTTGTTTGGCTGACTGCTTTCTCCACAGCTGGCAGCCTCCCTATGCCCCCCCTTCCCACAGCGCCTCCTGGCAGATACCAGGGATCAGTGCCCCCCACCCTCCTACCTGCAGCAGTCAGCTGGCTTGTGGCATTTTGGGGGCAGGAGGGAGGAGCAAGGACTCAGCACGCAGGCTCCCCTTCTCCCCGCTGCCTCCCCAAGCCAGCTGATTGCCCCAGGGAGGGGACAGGAGTGAGGACTCCAGCCTGCAGGCTCCCCCTCCTCCCCTGCTGTGGCAGTCAGCTGGCTTATGGTGTTTAGAAGGGAGGGGAGAGGAGTGGAGTGGGAAGTAAGGGGGAGAAAGTGGGGGGGGGGGGAGAGAAAAGGCAGGTCAAGGATGAGGGCTTAGGGGAACTGGGCAGGCTGAGGGTTGAGTCTCCCCCTGCCCCTGGTGCTTGCAGAATAGGAGAAGCTGCTGCTGCACACGCTTCTCCTAGCCTACAGCACCTCCAGCCTCCTTCATCTCCAGTGCCAGTGGGCTGTGCCTGTGTAGGGTAAGGCAGGGGCACCTCCCAACTGTAGTACTGTACTGTATGTACAGTGTGTTTGTAAACACACAGCACATGCACACTACTCCCCCCCAGCATAATATTAAATTGCTTGTTTAAAATGTACATAATGCCTTTTGTCTGGAAAAACAATTTCCCTGGAACCTAACTCCACCTATTTACATTCATTCTTATGGGGAAATTGGATTTGCTTAACATTGTTTCACTTAGTCACATTTTTCAGGAACATAACTACGTTAAGTGAGGAGTTACTGTAATATTATGCACTGTAATTTAGCTAGTGATGTATTAGTTTAATATTCTCCACTGTTCTCAGCAGAGTACAGGGATTTTTTTGTTATGGAGTTTGAGGCCACTTGACGATATTAACTAGTTGACAATATTAGTATGAAAAGCTTTGATAAAGGATAAATACAGTACATGAGATAAGGCTAGCTCTGTCATGCCTCCAAATAAAAAAAAGTTTCACTGAAGACAAATAAGTTATAGTATCTTTAACATTTTGAGATATTTTATTGGTTTCAGTACAAAACAGCTAAGGCTAAAACTTGCTAGCTTAAAGAGGATCATTATTGGTGCAGTTTCTTCTGGGCTGTGAAATAACACTCCAATGGATCAGGAAAGATGAAGCAGAGACTGAAATGGCAAAATTTCCTACTTTTAAGACACTGAAAACAAGAAGGAATGCTTGAAAAGAATCACTCTACACAGCTATACTGAAATTTAAAAAAAAAAAATAAAAATTGTTTCAGTGTAGGTAGACAGACATTACATGACAATTTATCAAAAAAGGAAATACCCAGTAATTATTCCTACACTGCAATCTTTTAGTTCAACTACTTCATTCAGTAACCCACTTCCTACCTGGAAGATTCTTTATAAGGCCTCTCCCCACTTTCCAAACTTCCTACCGCTTCTACCTTGAAAAGGTTTGTTCTGCATAAAACCAGGAAAGGCTTCCCCAGACCACTGATGGCCCAGCTACCAGAGTCTGAGAACGCTGTTTTAGTGCTAGGATTACACTGTTTATTTGTAACTATTGTAGTCTCAGATTCAAATACCACGCAGCACAGCAATATCGGATGTTAGCTTTTGAGCATAACTGCAGCTTTAACTTTGCTCCTCTTTTTAAGTGTACCACACACTGGTTCAGGACAGCTTTACAAAAAAGCTCTGCTTTTAGATCCAGGTGTCATCCTCCTGACCACATGACTCGCATTTTTCATACTTAAGGCCACAAAAAGCTTTTCTACTTTGCAAACGGCAAACATTTTCTTCTCCATTGTAGTCTGCTGCTATGAAAATAAATTCCAGTAACAATGAGAACACATTTCAAAATTCTGAGGTTCTTTAACCAGAAACATCCAACAGCACAATGTCCCCTTTTCTTCCTTTGTTCCTTCTCTTTGAAGGCACTTCTGGATTGCGTAGTACATGCTCTTTGGCTGCTTCAATAATCAGAACACATAAGGCCTGCGTGCTAATCACTCCTCTTCTTTTGTATTACTGGTCTCACTTTCCTGTTTATCTGCTCCTTGGTCAACAGACTTTGTAGCAATGTCTTCATAAGGACACAGTCTACTTCGACTTCGAACTCCTGGCTGGTATAGCTGCATTGCTGGACGATCCTGAAATAAATCAGAAGGTATCAGACAATATGACGCTTTGGCTACAAGACAAAATTCCTACCATTTCTAAAAGAATGATACTAAAGAAGGCAAACAGAACACCACACAGACCTTTTCAGACTTTCCCAAAATACTATTAAATTATTCAGTGACACCCAACGACACAGAGTAACTGCTCAAATAGCACAGGTGAGAACGCTGCTTTAGATTATGCACCCAAGGATAATATTTTAAGGAACAATTCAGTTTGTCCTCTTCAAGCACATGAGCAAATTTCAAAGCTTCTCCCAAGGAACGTTTTTTAACTAAAAACCATGAAACACACACACACTACAGATGCTACAAATGCAGAATTAGTGCACATCTAAACTGGATGTATTCCTATCCATGGAAGGAATACATATTTGGGGGGGTATTTTGCATATAGAACGATATGTACATTAACATGGGGTCTGTGCTATGACACTGCATAGTGTTGCCTCTCTTATACCTGATGCAGCAGCCTCTGCAGTGTTTTGGAGAAGGTATAGCAGGCAGCCACCGCTATTATATCATTTTCTCTTGCTTATAGAGACGTACTTACTGGCATTAACCCACATGCAGCATCTGCAAGAATCTGGTCCTACCATATCACTTCTCTGGTGACACAAATGTTAAAAAGCCAATGTTTATGTACTGGCAAAACCAGGACAGACATTTATTCATTCACTTTTGTTCAGAACTTGCCACTAACAGCTGGACTTGTACATAATTCCTACAAAGGCAACAAGAACTTTGCCAAGACTAAGTTCATCTTAGCAGTAGCAAAGCTTACAAGATCTGTCTATTTTCCCCTCATATATGATGGCAAAGTTTACAGCTGAATTATTATATGAAGGAGGAAAAAAAAAAGTCAAGAAGGTAAGAAATAGCATGACCTTCCCCTTAATTAACATTCACCATCAAACCACAAACAAGACCTTATATAGAATGGGTGTGAATTCAAAGAGAGCCAGCACCTTATTTCTGATGCGATCTCTCTTAGCTGCATCCTCTTTTTTGTCATCTTTGGTTATTTTCTCAGCTTTTTCTATGTTGCCTGTAAAGTCTGGAAGCTCATTTTTCCTTCCTTTCTCTCTGAGTAAGTTCATCTCCTTTTTAACCTCTTCTTCTCTTTTCCTAAAAACTTTTTCCTTCTCAAAGCGTTCCTTCTGCCTACGACGCTCTTCGTCTTGGCGTCTCTGTTTCTCCCGCTGCAGTCTATCATATTCTCTCTCTCTTTCAAAGTCTCTCTCTCGGTCCCTGTAATCTTTTCCATATTCATCTTCAGATCTGTATGAAAAAAACACAGCAAGAAATTAAGCTTAGAAGACTGGATAATCAAAATCACAGCTAGCAGTAATCAATACTACAACTCCAAATTTGCATCAATATTGTTAGACGTGGATTTGTAGATTTTAGACAAGAGTTAAAATATCCTAGAAGCCTACAGTCATATCTTACTACAGATACAGAAATAAACTGCAGTGAGGATGTAATCCTTGATAATGAGCAAGAACACTACAGATAGTCAGCTATGTGACTGGAACTGTGGGACTTCCTAATTCCCTCTGTGGCCTTGGAAATTACTTAAATCTCTGCCTCATTCCTCTGACACATGGGGGAAAACCCACACCTGTATACATCATATGGATGTTGTGAGGATTAGTTATTTCAGTACATGGTTGTCATTCTGGCATAAGGATGGCCATACTTTTCCTTCCTGCCAAGGCCTCTAAAGGGATATGCATTATGAGTATTATGGACTTAAAGTGGCCCCTGTGCTCTCAGAAGCTGCTATAAAGTGCAGTCTATGGAGCTATTCTCATTTATGCTAGAGACTGCAAGCCCAAAGCCATGCCCAGAATTTGGAGGGCACAGAGGTGGCTTAAAGCCATCTCTGCCCAAGGGCTGTGCCTCCTGAATTGGGCTCCAACTCCTGAGCTTGGCTCCATTTGTAAATATCTTCAATTGAAAGCCCAAGTGTTATTGATAAACACACTAAAATTTGTCTATTAAACAAACATATGAAACAGTTCAAGTCCAGATGGACCCATCCTACTCCCCGAACATGAGTACACTCTCCCAGACAATTCAGATCAGAGACATTTCTTCATTTGAATTCAAAAGCTGTTCCTGGGCAGTGCAGCCTAAGTTTTAAATTACTAGTCTAGAAGGCTGGGTTTTTTTGGTAAGTCATTTATAGTAAGTACTGGAATACTAACTTTTTTGCCTTCTCCTCTTTAGTCTCTCCATCGGATCGTTTGGCTGACATGCTGCTTAGTGCGCCAGCCGCCTTTTCTTCCCTCACATTTTCTTTTTCCAGTTTCTTGAACCTTTCCTTTTTCTCCAAGTCTCTTTCATCTTTCTCTGGTTTCTTAAGTAGCTATGAAGAAAACACACGTTCTATTTAATCAAAGGCTCGTTCTAATTCGCAGCACAGTATAATTTAGCTACTGGGTTGAAGTGACTTCTGCTTAACATGAGAAATACACATACATGTAACTAGTTATTTCCATATTCCCTGTGCTCAGGAGGTAGTAATGTCTACAACTAAAATAATGATCCCAGTCCCAGAAGAAGATTCATTTCCCTGTACAGTACGAGAACAAGATCAAATATTGAAGATGGTAATCAAATATATCCAGTTACCCAGATTATATTAAATTCATATGTTCTAGGGAACAAAAGCATACACACATGTATTCAAATGAAAATTGTTTATTAACGATAAACTAAAGCAACTAACAATCATACAAATCCTTACTGTATGTTAACAAAAACATGAACATTATGAAATAACTAGTCTACTCCTTCAAGATCATGAGTTACTCTTGGATAAGTATTCAGTGAACACATTTTGTATGCAACTTTTACAGGGAATGAAAACAGCCTATAACAATGACATGTTCTGTACCTTAATCTTTGGTTCATCCTTTGATTTATCCCTTTCTTTCTCTGGGCATTTATCAAATTTTTTCAGTTTTTCTGCCTCTTTTCTCTTCCTTCTTTCTTCTTCTTTCCATTTTCTCCTTTCTTCTTCTCTTTGTCTTTTTCTTTCCAGTTCCCTTCTTCTCCTCTCCTCTCTTTTTTCTTCTCTCAGTCTCTGGAAAGGTAGGGAGAGAGACGAGGACCAAACAACAAAAAAAATCCACAAACATTTCCCACATTAGAAAAAGAAAAAAGTTACTTTTAAGAGTTCCATAAGATACCATGCCCTGAAATGACAAAATTCTCTAAAATATACAGCTTTACAAAACGTTTGTCTCCCTCTTTGTATCCTACTTTTAAGCAACTTATTGACAGCGTCAAAATTCACTGGAGCAGCATTATTATGTATATTTCAGAAATCATTAACTCTATATTTTAAAATGAAAACACCAACACATCAGAACCCACCCTAAAAAGTTACACACCTGGGAGAAAAATAGGTTCATAGGAGAGAAATCAACAAGAGGACATTAAGTTAAATCCTGGTAGCTGCAAACAATATGTTAAACAGAAGAATGGCTTGCCAATCACAAAGCTGCAGCTCACATCGCTCAGTGTTCCACTGTAACAAGGACTGTTATTAAACCACCATGTTAAGCAAAATATAGCTTGATATCAATACTCTGGAAGCCACCATCAATCCCTGCTAAACATACAGTTTGTTAAGCATGAACCCAGACCATACCAAGTATTTGGGATAAAGAGTACAAGAAAACCTCACCCCATTTTAAACATGATTATAATCGTTAGACTAAGGTCCTGCACACACTACATTTTTTCTCTGCAAGCAAGTCCAGCTACACTGTTAGATCTGCTCCACTACATTTACCATCTGCTGAGCAGCACAGATCCAGTTAGGCAACAGGATGCAATCCTGTAGCAGAACAAACAGTTGTAGAATATTTCCTCCCCCAGCCTCGCCTCCCCTCCCCTCCCTTTAAAAAAAAAAAAGTGTCAAGTTTCTTCTGAGGAGAGAAGGAAGCAGGAAGTGCTCCCACCTACCTGAACAATTCTGTAGCTCTCGAAAAATTATTTAAAACAAAGTCTTTAGATCCATTTACTACAAAAGAAAATCTTACTATACAGACATCACTGTACACACACAAGTTCTAAGAGCAAGTTATCAAAAACTGTAACCAAAAACTCTACATAGATTATACAGAGAAATCATACCTGTTTGTTTTTCAAGAAGTTCAGAAGGGGAGTTGTCTTTTTAGCTAAATAAACATTAAGAACATAAATATTTTTGCCTTTACAAATATCAAGATAAGTCTTTCCCATCTAACTTATGAAAACGTATCTCAGTCTATCTTAGATTTTGCTCAGTTTCAGTCTTATTTGTACCACAACTTCTCTCTCTTCTTGAAATGTAGCTATTCATAAGTAAATGAAGGGTATACATCTCCTCATTTAATGTTTTAGCTAAACTAAATGAGTTGTAACTTACACTGATATGTCACTTCCCATCCCACAGTACTAATATTAAAAGGAGCCAATGCACCCATCACTGGAATTTAACAGCACATAACCCAGGTGTTTAGTATAGGTAGCGGAGAAGACTACTATATGCTATTTAAACTAAGAAGAGGGACTAGCCCAGGGATGAATAAAGCAGATCTTCATTAGTAGTATTACTCTAAGGACTTAATGATACTAAATAATCTAAAAAGGAATGTAGAATCCCCAAAGTTCAAACGTCACAAACCTACAAAATATTGTACTTTTATGTCTTCCTATACTGTGAGAAGAGGTTCACATACAAGATATCAGTTTTCATACCTATTAATTCTTTGTTTCTTGCCTCTATTTCCTCTAGTAGTGTTTCAGGAGTCGATGTTAACTTTTCATCATCTGCACTGTAACTTTCCAAAAACTTCTTATACTCTGGGTCTGGAGAGAAAGATCGGTTTGTGCTACAAAATACACATATTGACCCCTCTTCTGGGAGTTTCAATAGTCACTCTGCATTTTCAAACTTACGAACAAACAAGAATGGGTTATATAGTCTTATGAGCTGCTCCCTGATATTTGTCTTTAGCCAAGTTAAATCTAACTCTGAGGCAGGAACCATGTCTGGTTATGTTTTGTAAAGTACACAATTAATAAGTAAAATCTTGCATTATTAACAACTTTATTCCATAGTGTGCTTATTAAGATATTTTATTGGTTTTGCAGTTGTCTGTTTTTCTTCCAGTGTACCAAGCCTGCAAAAGCTAACTGTGACAAGGACCATCTTTTCATTACACATGTGGGCATTACCTAGCACAACAGAACCCCATCCCTCGCTGGGGACCAGTAAGTACTATCATAATATCAATAATACCTTAAGTACTTTTGTTATAGTAAAACAGACAAGTTATTTTGAAAAAACAGAAGCATCACTGTTGCATGTTAAATGTTTAGTATCAAACAACATTATATTGTTATGCTAGGACACCACACAGTCAAAATAAATTCGAATTTCTGTTATCAAATACCATGCACCACATACACATGCATACAACAAACAACCCCAGTAGTTATACCATCATCAATAGTCCCAGTTTTGGCATCTTTTTTCTTATTCTTCTTTTTTGCAGATTTTTGGAAAGGTGCAAATTCTACAATGGCAGCATACTCCTGACCTGTTAAATATTAAAACTGTTTAATCACTAATGTAAAAAACAAAACACTAAATTCCTGACCGTGTATTATATTGGAGGAGGGACACTAGGGCGTATTTATAAGAAACAACATTAGAACAGATAAATAGATAGTAGCTATGGAATTTGTGTTTCTATATCTGACCACACGACAACATTCCTTATAACCTTTTCATTGCAAGAGGATCTCAAAGCACTTTCCAGCCTATACACAAAACACATACAAAACTACATTAAAAGAAAGTTAAAGTTGCAAAATATAATACTCAAAAGTTAGGAAATGCCAGAGTTAAGGTTGCTCAGGCAACCTTAATTCGGCATCCTGATAGTTACGCATTATGACCACATGCTGTCATCCCCCCCGCCCCCAATTCCTGCTTCATTCACTGGGGGAGGGGGTGCGGGGGAGAACACTGTGTGATAAACTGGAAATATGGAGAAAGGGGAAATTTCTGTTCTTGACAAAACCCAATGAGATTGACAAAAAATCCATGCAGAACAGAGAAGTAGTTTCAGAGAATCTAGGTAATTTAAATTGATGCTTGGAACATGAAACTGGCCACTCAATGCCTTCTGAATAACTGAGACTTCAATTGTCATAACTCTATTTCACAAAAAGCAACTGGTTGGTGGAAGATGAAAATTAAAAAAAAGTTAGAAGTAAAATCTCTAAAAAACAAAAAACCAAATATATAAAAATATCCAAATAAAATAAGAGTTTCAGGTGAAATTCTGGCCACACGGAAGTCAACTGGAAACACTGGCAAGACTCCCATGGAGCCAGAATTTCACCCAGAATATATATGCGTTAAAAGATATCAGCCAAAACACCAGTTAGTCTTAGTATTAGGAGCTGAATGCTCCCAACAAACCACATAACAATATACTGCAATGACAGCTAACTAAACTTAGACTATATACACATGTAAATTGCTAACGGGCTAGAATTCCTCTTCGGCAGTTTGTTTAGAAAATTTAGCACTAATGTTGCTTTAAAAAGGGGATTTTATTGTTAATTATTTTAAGCTGTATTTAAAATCTACTACAAAAAGTGTCATGAAGTTTATCGAAAAGTCTACATGCAAGCACCATGCATTTAATCTCAATATATGGTGCCCAAGTATAATTACGGCACTAAAAGAAAGTGTACAATAAGAAAAAAATTGGGAATAAACTACCTGACAATCTCCTAAATCTCATCAAATATATCTGATATACAAACATTTTAGTATATAATCAAGTTTTATGTTTACTTGCCTTTGTGATCAACAAAAACATAACCATCAAAGCGATCCCTGAACAGTACTATGTCTTCTTGGTTTTTAAAGTTGATGTATGCTCTGGAAAACATGTGAGGATACAAACTGCAAAAGGACAAAAAATTGCAATGTGTAAGGAAATGAAGCTGGCTAGTTGCTGATGATTTTAACGATATACACTATGGACAAGTGTAAATTAATTGACATACTAGAGTTATGTGAAAAAATTGAAACCTGAAGTGTTGTACCTGGAATCATTAGCAAAGAATTCAAAATAGTCATGTTCAGGCAAAGGCTGAAGATGTTCTTCAAGTTGTTCCTTAGTCAAGCTGGGAGGCAAGCGTCGAATTACCACCTTAACGCAGGAATTTTAAGAGTGTAAAATTATTGTCTGCCCCTGACTTTATTTCAGATTTCTTAACTGAAAGATACCATAGGATAACAAAGCTAAGTCAACAACTGTGGCTCATGGGGAAATCTATTTAACCATGCCATTTTTATATCCTATGTATTGAGTGACCTAGAAACATCACAATTCTTCAAGAAAGCAGAGAGAGACTGGGGGCCTGATCCAGCACCCACTTAAGTCAAAGAAAAGACTCCCACTCACTTCCCAAGGGGAGCAGTCTCAGGCTTTAAGTGAGGAAATGTGGCTCAGTGATTAGAGCAAGGAATTCAAAGGCAAGATTCCTGAGCTCCGTTCCCTAGCCTACCACTAACTGCTACGGTGAGCAAGTGACTTGGGCCAAACATTTCCCAAGTGGTGGCCAGGGGGTCCGGATGCCAGGCAGGCCTTGTTTCCGCAGAGTGCGGACAACACTCAAAACGCCACGCGAGCTCAGCACCCCGAGCAAACCATCAGATCGCGGCACCTCCCGCTGGACACCGAAAAACGAGACACCGCCGGATACGCGCCGCGTTTGTAAGTTGTTACCCCGGGCGCCCTTGGCCCGGCCCCATCCCCAGAACAGCGTCCACGAGCCCCGTTTTGAGGGTTGAGGCACTGGGGTCTGCGGCGCTCCGCACGGGCCCGGGGCTCTACTGAGCAGCTCGCCAGGGCCCCGGGCAGGCGGCAGGAGCGCAGGCCGGGGCACGGGAGAGGGGGAAGCGCCGCCAGCAGCACGCGCCGGCCCCGAGCTAGGGAGCCCCCAGGCACAGCGGAACCCAGGCCGCTCTGCCAGCGCCAGCGGAGGGGCTGAGGCCGCCCCCAGCCTCACCTTGCTGAGCGTCTCCTTCTTGTCCTTCGGCCGCTCGAGCCTCTCGGGCTCCCCGCCCCCCCTCAGGTCCAGGGGGCCCCCGGGCACCCGCTTCTCCTTAGGCCTAGTGTTCTCCTTATCCTCCTTCATCCCGTTCTCCAGCCCACCGAGCCACGCCCCCTCCCGCCCATTGGCCGCTGCGCCTCTCGCGGGATCACAGCCTTAAAGGGCCACGAACCGCCGCCTGGCGCCTCCTCAGGGATACAGCACCAAGGGAAGGGGCGCTCCCGGCATGCACTGGGGCTAACGGGGGCGGCCGCTCCCAGCAGGCAGGTCATCGGGGCCATGGGAAGTTCCCGTGGCAAGCCTAGTGCGACCCCGAGCGCGGCCACCGCCACAGTCTCTGAGGGGACCTAGCCCCGCCCTATCGCTGCTGCACTCGCGACACTTCCAGCGGGCTTTGCCTCGGCACAATGGCGGCGGAGCGCCGTCGTGATGCATGATGGGTAGGCGGTGCCCTGTCGGTAGTCCCGAGGCGGGGCTAATGCGCATGCGAATTGGTGCTGTTTGCGCGTGCGCGTTTGCCGGCCTCGGGTCGGCTCTGTCTAGCGTAGCGGTCGGTGGCGGCGGGATGTGGTACGAGATTCTGCCCGGCGCGGCCATCATGGGCCTGTGCCTGACCATCCCCGGCGTGTCCCTCATCCACATCCACAGATACCTGAACGGGGGCAAGGTCAGGCCGGGCCGGAGCCAGGCGGGGCTGGGGGCTGGGCCGGCTCCGGACGGAAAGCGGGGGGGGAGGCGGAGATGTGACGGGTGACTCGGGGGAGGGGACCTGGGGCGGGATATGGCGAGTGACGCGGGGGGGGAGAATAGCGGGCGCCGGGGGGGAGGCGGGGTGACAGGACGGACCCCTTGCCCCGTGCTTGTGCTGAATGAGCCGCTCCCTTTCTCCCGCCCCGGGAACCACTTGAGGCCTTGTCTGAGCCCAGGCTCGCTGTCCAGGCCAGGCGGCGCCCTCCTGCTCCCCTCTCCGCCCCGTGTCCAAGCCCCGTTCTCCCAGCGTGGTGACACCTTGCTCTCTGTGTGCAGGAAAAGAGAGTCGCTCGCCAACCCTACCAGTGGTACCTGATGGAAAGAGACAGGCGACTGTCGGGGGTTAATGAATATTATCGGTCCAAGGTAAATTCCTTCCGGCGTAGAGCGGAGCAGAGCTATAAATACAAGGCAGCTGGACTCTGCAAAATCCAAACGCCTCAAAAGTCAACCAGCCAGGAGTTGAAAAGGACAGTTGTAGCCCTCTGCATTGAGCACTAGCTGTTGTTTGAGCTGAGTTAGACCCTTGGCTGGGCTCTGCTCTCTGTTACTGTAACTGAGGGTAGAACTTAGCCTGCTAACTGGTGCAGACAACAAGTGCTTATTTTTAATGCGTTGTCTTACATCTAATCAATCGACTGGCTTGCTTTGATTGGTTCAAATCTGGATGCAATCTTCTTTGCAAACCCCAAGCCTGACTCTTTTAGCATTAGTGTCTTTTCATTCTCACTTGATATCTTCAATGAAGCCTTGCTACTGCTAGTACTTAAAGGTGACATGCAAAGGGCTTTTTTAAGTGCCTGTATTTGTTGCTTTATAAAATACAAGGAAAGTCTGTAATATTTTATTAGAAATGGCCTGGTCTGTTTTTTCTAGGGGTCTCTGGGATGTTTCTAAGCATATGTATTATGAGCTGTCACATTAGTAGAAGAGGTTGGAATGTTTAATTTGTTATGTCCTTCCTCCAAGCCTATTTAGTCATTAAAGTGAGAAAAGTGTTAACAAACACAAATTTTAAACAGTGACAAAATTCTTTTCCCTCTGAATTGCCCAACTTTTCACTCTACACTAAAATGATGTAATTTCACTGATTCTGCAGTTAGCATAGAGTGTTCCTGAGCAGACAAGACTTAAATGTCTAATGTAAAGAACATTCCTTTGAAAAACCTTTTCAGATCATCTTTAGTCATAATACATAGGGATGGTATAATTTGCACAAGGTAGCCTTGATGAATTGGGTCTCTTCCCTTTGTAACTTCTGTGATGCTATCACTACAGTTTTCCTAGTGCAACCACCCCACCCTTAATGGTGCTTTAGTAATTCTTTCCCCCCATTTTTTAAAAATATTGCATGCTTTTTGGAAGATGCTAACTTAAACAGAGCTGTGAGATTGGTGTAAATTCTGTATGGATAGTTAAGTGTGTTTCACTTTTTATTTTTCAGGGATTGGAGAATGTTGACTAAGAAGCAACTCATTGAGTGAAGAGTCCTAGTTCTTGTACAAAGCAGTTTAGCTCCAGTAAACATGCATGTATATTTGATGCAATGTGTTATACGTTGCACATAAACCTGGAAAATAAAGTAGGTTTCTGCACTTGTTTTATTGGTATAAACTTTACAAGGTGTATATTGAAAATAATACAGCCAGCCATAAACATTCTGTAGTCAAACGTACAAAAAGGAATACACAACAGAGATAGGTAATTATCCTAAAAGCATAGATGTGCTTCCAGCTAAGAAACATGCAACAAAATTTAGTGGCGTCTGAGGGAGAGTTAAATCTATTTTATTTATATACCTGCATAACTATCTGCAGATACACTAAGAGATTACTAAGCTGCTGTAAATAGCAAAAATAACCATTTATTGAGGTTGTGTCCCCCCTCATGAAATTGACATGCAATGAGTAATGCTGAGCCTTAATTTCTTCATTTGCAAAGCTGTTAAAAGCATCAATTTCTGCTGTCACATCAATTGTAGGATACCCTTCTCAGAAAAGAGAGGTTGCAAACAATAGCAGTAATAAAGTCATTTCTTAAGAAGCCGGTCATTTCTTTAAGAAATTACTTTTGGAGTGTACCACTACGATTAATGTACCATTAGTGAATACACTGCCATTGTCTGTTAATTCTGAAAGATGTTTTGTACTATTGATGTATAGTGAAAAGGTCTATAGATATTGTAGAGAGATCCTGATATGTACCATTCCTTGTACAAATCAAAGGTGTTTGATCTTATATAAGTTCTAATTTAGAATGCAGTTGAAGTCATGGCGTTCATTTTGTTTCTCAGATCAGTTCTAGCTGCTCTGAGATTTCACTATGGCTTTGTACTACTCAACTTTAACCTTAGTCCTAGTGTACATACAGATCATGTAATATTAAAATGGCATTGGTTAGGGGTGAGAGGGTAATACCCAGAGAGAGAACATTATTATACTTGTATAACGTGCCTGTAGGGAGTTAGCTGTACCAGTATAATTATGCACCAGAGGGTTGTATTACTTAAACTATATTGATGTAGTTTAAAAACAGTATAACATCTGTAGACAAAGGCCTTAGGCGTCCAGCATCCACTTCATGGCAGAAGCAAATGCAGTGATTGTATACAGAGTCTGTATTTGTTCCTTAGCTATTATATAGATCCTCAAACTCCAATACTTCCTGCTTTTGCCTGGCTACTTATATTACGTGGAAAGACATCATTGTCACAATAACAACTGTCCATGTAAACTTCTCAGCACCACATGTAGCTTTAGAATCTGTAGTTTGGAAAACAAAATGAATTATCTTTTCATTACACAGGTGAGGCAACATTGATACTAGCGTGGTCCTCTGTTTTCCCCCCCTTTTTTCCCTGTAGTTAAAACAGGGTTAAGCAATGAGTGGTTGCCACTTGTTCATTTCCTGTTCACAATCAGTAGCAGTACCTAGTAATCACTGTCGTTTTTCAGACAACCAACATCTATGGATTAACAAAGTCTAAGCACAGTTGATTGTGGAAGCGATGAACAGGGCATTAATTAACTTCTAAAACTTTTTGAACTACTTTGTATTTATGGCATGTTTTATACAACGATTGATATGTATGCATTGTACCTAGACTAGATGGAAAAAATAACACAGAGGTTGTATGACATGCCCCAGCTCCCACAGTAAATCAGTTGCAAAATGGAGCACAGTGAGACAAGTGCCTAGTTTCCTGCTCTAGCCATTGTATACTGCTACCCTGATGTGTTGAAGCATTAATAACCGGATTATTAATCTGACAACCATATACAATGACTTGCTCCCTCTCCTTCCTCACTCCTTGTCTGTTCTGTGTAGTTGCAGGTTTTCAAAGGGTGTACAGTTGCCTTGTGTCCTTGCTGCTAACTAGAGACATTTTGTGTCTTGCTTTTGAATATCTTTCTGACTGATAGAGCCAATCCTATCATTTATTATGTTGGTTTTAAAATATAATGCTCCTGTCTCAGGGAAGTCTTTCCATGAGTCAGACGAGAACAGATTAACTACATTTCAAAAGTGTTCTTGCTGTTAAACCAAGCAGCTACAGAATAAATGAATACCAGTAAAGAGAGCTGATTTCTGGATGACACACACTTAATATAAAATTTGTGTCAAAGAACTTCAACTAGATAGTGCTTTTCTGGTGAATTACCTAGGCTTGATGCTTAGCTAACTCAGGGGGATAGTTCCAAATCCCCTTCACTCTAAGCATTTGAATTAAGTATGATTTGTGGTTTCAGAACTTGTCTTTTCTATTTAAAATGAGACCTCATACTGTCCCTCAAACTCTTATGCAATTTCCCTATACAATCAGCATTTAAGACTTGCAGGGACCCTTAGATCATCTAGTGTAACCTCCTGTATATTGCAGGCTACCACCATCACCCAAGCATCTGCATGCAGGGGCAGATACTTAAGCGAAACAGTACTAATGACTTAAGACAAGAACAACACTTAACGGCACACTAAAGCCCTGCAACAATGATCCTTAAGCAAGCTGCTGTGACCATTAAAATAATGGCCTTTAAATTGTTCTTCCATATGAGCAAGCAGATATAAAATGAGCTTTTGTTTTTGCATTGAGGAGGAGGTGACAGTATCTTACTTCCTTTTATTATTTACTCAATAACTCCAAGCACATTACAAAGGTTAAGGAATTAAACGCCAGTATCTCTGTGAGGGGGGCATTGCCAATCCTTGTTTTACTGGTGGTGAAACTGAGGTACAGTTTACATTCATTATCCATGATCATATGCTGAGTCAACAACAGAATTTAGGAGGCCTGACTTCCACTCCCTGCCTCTCATGTGTCATAAGTAGTCATGTAATTAACAGCATTGGAGCACCTTTAGCAGACATTTGTTCCTGCATAGTTTGGATCAGTACTGCTAGGCTGTATTACTGAACAGGTTTTGAGACTAGCATGCTATATGCTGGGGTGGCCAGATTTACTGAGCTTCTGAGCCACATACAACAATCTTCAGAAGTTCAAGAGCCAAGGCACACCTGCCAGGGTTCAGGGCCTCAGCCCCATGGGAGGTGCTTGCCAGGGCTTGGGGCTTCAGCCCAGGTGGCTGAACCCTGAGCTTCCACAAGTGCACCCTGAGACCCAGATTTGAGCAACTGCAGATATTAAGTCTTCATATAGTTAACACTGGAAAAAAAATGAGCCACTATCTCTTTCATAGGCTGTGCAACAGCATGCATGGCAACCTTTACAGTAGGGTTACACTGGTATGCATCATTTGGCCCTCAACGTAGCTAAAGGTTTTCTGATTAGCTAAGTTGAGAGGAAGATACTTATTCCCTAGCAGAACCAGAAATAAAACCAGCTCTTTACCCTTCTGATGACTTGGATATTTGCATACACAAATTCCTGTTGGTGCAAGTTACTCTTCTACCCCTTTCCAGATGGAGGAGAGAGTCAGCTCTTAGAGTAACTAGTCTATTTTTTTCTTCTTCTTCTCCCATTAGCTTAGTAGCAGTGGCTGACAGTTTACTCCATAACATGAGTCATAGCTTCATAGGAGATCTGGTATACTTCATTTAGTTCTGTGCACCGTGTTAGCAGAAATACATTGTCAGACTGGAAGGAGCTCAGAGAAGAGCAACAAAGATTATTAGGGGGCTGGAATGAATGAGTTAGGAGGAGAAACTAAGAGCTACCCATGTGAATTCCAGCTTAGTGAACTAAATTGATCACTTGTATGGTGAAGAAAAATAATTTCAAAGCAGACTGCACGCAGACTAGCACTCTGCATTTCTCATACAGCAGTGGCTTTTCTCTTGGTGCATCTTTAACTGCTATTTGCATTAATGGCAGTTAGCTACACAATCTGCTGCCTTCCATTGGAATGATAAATTCACTAATTACTCACCTCTCCAGATCACTTTGGATTTGACACCAAGCCAATAAATTTCACGAGACTGTGCTACCGCTGCCCTGTTCAAAAGGAAAAGGAGCAGTGTAACGGCGTTATAAAATGGGAAGAATTCCCCCTCCCACCCTACAAGGATATGCCAGTGACCCGTTGTAGCCCTTCTGTGATGGCATTGCTGCTTTGCTCATAAATTTGTTAGCAAATGGTAATGTAAGCCTAACCTTATGGAAAAGTGAATCCACCCTTTCTCGCACACAGAAAAGTGAGCAGCGGCTGTATTTCAGATGGCTTCCCAACTGAAGATCCTTCTCCTCCCAGAAAGGATCAAAATACTATTCCTGCAGTAGAGCAACATTCTTCTGCTTTAATATCATTTGTCATCCTAATAGTGTGAATCAGCGCTCATTAGTTATGTGCAGCTTTCACATGTCTGGGGAGACCCTGCTGCTGATTGAGCCCCTAATGTATTAGGTGCATCTGAAAATTTCACCCATAAGTGGCTTAGGAGCACAAGACCCTGAAAGTCAATGGGGCTTATGCTCTGGAATCATTCAGGTGCTTTTGAAAATCCTGCCCTATATTAAACAACTGAACCTTTTCTGACTGTATTAATGTATAGGTAGAGAAAAGAGAAGAAAACATGTTTGAGATGTCCCTGGTGGGGGGAGGGGATTTCATTGAAAAGGGAACTCTCTCATGAAGTTGCTTACATGAATGTAATAACGGCAGGGCAACCAGAGGTTGGAGGCAGCCAGGTATAAGTGGTCAGGCTTGTTTTGAACTTGGTGTTAGAATGCGTAATCGCACCTTTCGGGTTTCCAGAGCACTGCAAAGAAAAGAATATCAATCCATGCATTGTTTAGTTACAATGAAAAGCGTACCTGTCACACATATCCCCAAACTGTGGAGAGCGCTCCCCTGGGGTGATACAGAGGGAACATTGGGGAGGGGTGTGCAGTGGGCCCTGGGACCAGCCCCCATTGGGGGTGGGGAGGGAACACCACCCAGCCCCATTCTGCCCCCAGCTCCGGTCCCAGCACTGCCCCCTGCCGAGGCCATGGCTTTGACTCCTGGCTGTGGCTCCTGCTTCCAGCCCCACGGGACAGATTGCATTACAGGTGAGGTGAGTTACAACAGAAAAAGGTTGGGAACCACTGCACTAGGTGCATGTACAATCAATTTGTAAACAAACAAAAAAAATCCCGTTTCCTTAGCAACGATAACATCCCCCTCTCCTCACCCAAAGCCTGGGTAATAGACATCCCATGCAACATGCCCTGATCAATCCAAATGCTCCCACCCTGCTCCAGCTCCACTGAAGTCACAGGACTCAAGCACTGGCCCCTCCATCCCCCATTCTGAGGTATCCAGAGAGCTGTGATATGAACAGAGAGCAGCGGAGAAGGAAATCCAAGCCCTGCAAACCTGTGGATTCTGCCCCGCTACATAGAGGGAACCCCTTTGGTGCCCTTCCAAGCCATGGCAGCACAGCTGGGTTGTATTGGCTGAAGGTCCTTGGTTGCACTCAGCTGCAGCGAGCACTGGGAGAGTTATTGGTTACTCAGGTTGCATTACATCTGTGTGTAGTCTACAACTCACAGTGTGTATGTGGGAGAGGGAGGCAAAGCATGCTGCTTTCCTGGGCATCCAGCTTGGCTGCTCCACCACTGAGATCCCAGGACAGCTCATTGTGTCTCTTGTTTCCCAGCTGCTTTTGCTGTTGTTTCACTCGCTACATTTAATTTCACAGTATTTATTAAGCCACGATGCCCCATAAGGATAGAAATGAGAAGCTCCCAGCTTACCTGTAGGAGCTTAGTGTTATTGGCAGGATTCTGCCAAGTGCCAAGGGCAGCAGTGGAGCCAAAGGTGCGAGCTTCCAGCAACAGACCTCTGTATCCCGGCCCTACAACCTGAACTGGAAGATAGTATATGCATCTAGCACATGTTAATCACACATAGCTGGGGCTGGCTTCTCAAACGATCAGTACCATTAATAACTCCAAAGATACACCAGATATCTTTGCACATCAGCTGTGTCTGCAAAAATAGCCCAATGATTAGTGTGCCAGCCTGGGACTTAGGAGACACTGGCTCAATTCCTTCTTTGCCACTGACTTCTTGTGGCACCCTGGGCTGGTCACTTAGTCTATCCGTGCCTTGATTTCCTCATCTGCGAAACAGGATGATAGTAGCTCCCTGTCTCAAAGGGGTCTGCAAACTGGGGCAATATAAGTACCACAGAGACCAACTGAGAAAAAGGCTGTAGATAAAATTCTGCCCTTGGGTAGCTGGGTGCAGCTCCCATTGAGATTATAAACAGGATTAGGGACAAGGAGCAAGTTTTCCTCTTTAGCTTGTTCTTGCAGCTCCTAAATGCTGCTCCTGGGGCTTCTGAGCAGGCACCTAAGGCTTCCTCCTCCTTTCCTGGCCTTGAACAGCAGCACATTCCACCTCCAGGAGGCAGCCAGGGTGTACAAGGAGACAGGACCTGAATACATCAGGCAGTGATAGTCACTCCTCAAGAAAAGATACATTAGAATTGGAAACAGTGCAGAGAAAGGCCATGAAAATCATTCAAGGTATGGAACAGCTTCCAGATGAGGAGCAACTTAAAGGACTGGGACTGTTCAGCTTAGAAAAGAGACGACAAAGGAGAACTGGGGGGATACGATAGAGATCTATAAAATCATGACTGGTGTGGAGAAAGTGAATTGAGAAGTGTTATTTACCCCTTCACATGACACAAGACCCAGGGGTCATGCCGTGAAATTAACAAGCAGCAGATTTAAAACAAACCAAGACAAGTATTTCTTCACACAACACACAGTCAACCTGTGTCACTCGTTGCCTGGGAATATTGTGAAGGCTGAAAGTATAACTGGGTTCAGAAAAGAATTAGATAAATTCCTGCAGGATAGGTCTATCAATGGCTATTACCCAAGATGGTCAGGGACGCTATTGCATGCTTTGGGTGTCCCTAAACCTCTGACTACTAGAAGCTGGGACTGAATGAAACTGGATGTATCATTCAAAATTGTCCTGTTCTGTTCATGTCCTCTGACACATCTGGCACTAGCCACATACTGGCTTAGGTGGACTATTGGCCTGACCCAATATGGCCATTCTTATGTTCTAGGATCAAGGGTTACAAAGAACCAGAAGAGGAATGGACTGGGAGAGAAGTGAAGAGAGGGAGTCTGAGCCCTTGGAAAAGGAGGGGAGAGAGGGTCAGATGGTAGCCATAGAGAGAGGTGAAGAAGAAAGACATCAGAGACATATTGAGACTGAAAGGAAATAAAGAAGACACCACACCATATGCTAAGCAAGTAACCAGGCATGAGTCAACAGGGGGAAGGATGGTCTTGTTACTAGTATACAGAACAGGGAGTCAGGCCTCCCAGCTTTCATACTCAACTCTGACACTGACTATGGGACGTAGGAAAGTCACATCTCTTCTCTAGCCTCAGTTACACATCTGACCACCAACTCACCTCACGTGGGTCACCAAAGAGCTAGCAGATGTTAATTTCTGCTTCCAGCCTTCCTTGGTACAGAAACAAATCACTGAACTATCGGTGATAGCTCTGCACCAGTGAAAAATTCCCTTAGCATCTGGTGCCTGTTAAAATCACCCACTGATTTCCTGGCATTGGCCCAATCCTGCCAAATGCTGGATTCATCCTATGAGGGGCAAACCTTTGTCTGATTCATCCCTAGATTATCAGCGTCACTTAACAGAATGCAGCCATATCATAATTATTTGCTTGGCATATAGATCTGGCAGACTTTAAAATAACTTGCATAGTATTTGTAATGTCAGCTTCTCATCTCTATGTAGCTCTCAGTTTGTTTCTCCTGATCCTTTCCTGCTGATCTGCTCTCAGTTGTTTTAATTCATTTAACTAAACAGAAGTTTACTAAACACATTTTAGGGAGAAAACATGGTGAAAAAGAGACGCTCACTAATAATACTGATCCGTTTACACAGAAAGCATGCCAAATGCAAACAGCTATGAAGAAATCATGGATTTTAAGTGAATCTTACCCATCCAGTTAAGAAGTTGGAACTTAATTACCATTAATCGGCTGCCTGTTCACGAAGGAAGATGCATCCACCTGGATCTCATAGGGGGCTGGACTTGCCTGGGGCTGGACCCCCGTATGCACAGGCATCATATTCTCACAGGCTGATGCTGGGGCTCCTGTTGGAAAAGCAACACAGAGAGAAATAATGCTCCAAAAGATGATGTAGCCAAGGAGAAGTGAAGGACTCCAGTGAGCCATGACTAGCGGAGAAGAGGTTGCCTCTCCTTTGAATCAACAATAAATCCTCTCTGACTGAGACAGAGGAAAGACGAGCAGGGCTCTGCTAAGTCACTTACCCTCAACCAATTAATTTTCTAGCTTGGGTTTTGAATGCTTTTTGCGCACAGGGCCTCTGAATGAGGGCTGTGTTCAGTGGTTTCTAGCTATTAGCTATCTGCATAAGGGATCTTTCAGAATAACAAAGGGTATTTTGCTTTCATTTCCCTCCTTACAACCCACTTCTTCCTCCTGCTTCCCTATGTTAATTGCGTTGCCAATGGGTCTCCAACCCTCCCTGTGCTGAGGTTGTTCCTGGTTTTCTATTGGTCTGAGTTATACTGTAAGCAGCTCAGGGCAGGAGCCTGGTCCTTCAAGTGTTGTGTAAAGACCAAGACTCATGATGCTGTAGGGATAAATAACAAGGTGAGCTTCCTGCTTTTTGCTGGAGATGGGTCTGAACCAAACTTCTAGATCTGAGCTCCTGAATCCAAGTTTCACACAGTTGGCCCCTCTCTATATAGTTAGCATTAGTTGGGAAAGGAGGACAGTTCCCCTATTAGTTCTGCTGCTCTGTAGGAAAGCAAATAAAAAACATAACCCATCCATCTCTGCTGCCTTTGTCCGCCCTACCCACTCCCCATTCATGCATTCAGGACTGCTGGGCTCTCCGACTAACCCCCATGTCGCTCCTCCACTTCTTAGGTATTTTTCTGTAAAATGTCACTGAGCAGCTATCAGATTGTAGTAATTTTTGGCCACTACCAGCCTGGACTGTAAACAAATCTGTTCTAGGGATTAAAGACTCTATATCCTCATTATCAATCCCCTGAGCATCCATTCCCTACATTCTGTGTCCTAACAGCTCGCTTTTTGGCATTAATCTTTCATGAGTAAGTGATGCCAGAATGAACCCGTGGCCTGGAGATCTGAAGGGTCCATGACTTTCTCTTTACATAATCACAGTGAAATTACCTACAAATTCACTGATCACAATCTACACCTTTAGAAGTGACATTTTTCACTGAATTGCTATTACTCTGGTTAGACTCACTTACCGAAACAAAATTGCTTTCCAGCCAAATAGGAGTTAGTACTAGAAAAATGCAAGGGAGCTGCTGAAGATGTGGGAGTCAGAATTCCTGAACATTATCCTAAGAAAGATTAAAGAGCTTATCAACTTTCCCTTCAAAGCCTCTGCTTATATGGCAAATGCCAAGGCTGGCCAGGTGCTCTCTGTACTGTGACAAGAACAAATGGGCATTTGTTCACATTGCTGGTGAGAAATTTACAGCAGCCTTCACAAGGCTAAGAGAGGAGCGATTAAAGAGCCACAAAAAGGGAAGGGAGTTTGTTGTAGGCAGAGGCAAGCAGGGAAGGAAAGAGAAAAACAGCCCTGACCCTTTTGTGGGGCATCAAGAATGCAAAACAGGAAACAAAAGCCATTAAATAACAGAAGATTCGATCTACTCTGCTCACACTGGGGGTGGAGCCAGCGTGAGAGAAGAATCAGGCCCTCCCTAGATACATTCTTCCTGAAGGGAAGGGCCAGATTTTCTGAAATGCTAACACTTCAAGACCCCACTGAAGTCAACGGTAGCTAAGGGTGCTTAGCACTTCTGAAAATCAGGTATTTTATGGTTAACATATGCATGCTGGGAAGCTGCCTTGCCCTCTGATATTATAATGACTCTATTTCATCTAACTGATGGCTTGGTAATATAACTGCTTCAAAATTCGGTTTCATGCAGCTTTTTAACAAAAATGAAATAAAAGTACACGTACTGAAGTAAATGGAACTCCCCTGATCCACTGCAGTATTAAAGAGAACTTTGGCCCAAATTAGACCCAACATTTAGATCTGCATTTCCCACATTTGGAGGGGCTCTGATTGGACCCATCTCTTTTCTGTGTTTTAAAATATTGTTTGTGTTGCTAAGCACTGAGACCCCAATACTTTTCTAAGGACACCCTGAGCGGTAGCTAGGACACGGTGTTCTAGGTTAGCTGACATGGAGGGTAACTCAGGTCCTGTGGCTTCTTTTTCAGTCCATGACCAACTCATCACGCTTCCTGCCTCAGCCTATCTTTTGAAAGATGGAGACAGCTTGGGAATCAATTAAACACAAAACCCAAAGATCCTGTCACAAGCCGGTCAGTTACAACACTTGAGGGGGAGTGGAAAGGGAGGAGATAGGACAGATGATGAAAAAAGGGACTGTGTGTGTGAAGATCAGGGAGAGAAAACTGAGTAAGAGGGCACAAGGGAGAGAAAGAAAGGATGCCAAGTCCCCTGCTGCTGCTGATGTGAAGCTCCTCGCCATCCCAGCTAAACTGTGCAGCTGGTGAAAGGCTGGAGAGGGCCATTTTGGGTCCGATCACCCTTAGTCTTCCAGAAAATCAACATGCCAGTGTTTGGGACCCATAGACTTCCCTCCAACCCCCACCACAGGCACTGGGACTTTAGATGCTAGGAGATGGAGTGAAAAGAAATAGATAACAGGGTGAATTTCTCTGCTTGGACCATGCCTGTCACCCGGTTCCCTTGCACCCAGCACATTGGTGCTGCTCTGCTTTGCACTGGGAGAGAGACACTTCCACTCAGGTAGTGGTCTGCCCCCGAGTGCTTGCAAAGCTCCTTTTAGTTCCCTATCACAGACCTGATCCAGCGCCCTCCGTTGGCCACTCACGAGATTTCTGAGAGATTAATTCAAGCCTTTTGAAACCCCTGCTGTTGTCAGCTTCCCGGGGGTGGGGGGCCGGCAGCTCAGTTGGCTGTAGCACATTTCCTGGGCACCAACTCTTACAGTTACCCCTTCATAGAAATGGAGACCCTCAGCCCATCTGCCTCATGCCCCCACCTCCATCGCTGACCCCCTCGATACCTCAGTAATTTAAACACACCATCTCCCAGAAGCCCACTGAAGGTGCAAGATTTCTGGGTTACACACACAGTCACTTTGCACAGGGCTCTACACTGCAGTTGCTCTTGACTTAATCACAAGAGATATATACAGAGCCACACAAAAATAATAAAAACCTACATGCTCTTCCCCTCACTGTAGTTCAGCCTTCCCTTGGGACTCCTTGGAGAACCATCTGTGTTCAGGTTGGCAGGGTTCCCTCTACCTCACCCAGCACCTACAGAAGCTTCCCTTACCTTAAATAGGAGAAAGAAGGCTGGAAAGAGAATGACTGCACGCAAACAGCAGCTTTGGCCCTTTATATTCTTCCAGCCCCTTCAGAGGTAACTCCCTGGTCAGCCTTAACAGGTGACCACAGAGTCCTACCAGGATTTCATTGTTAGGCAACTTCTCTCCAACAAACTAGATCTCCTGGCTGGGAGCCAGTCTTTGGTCTAGAGCTATTACATTTCAATGGTCAAGCATTGAAGTTAACAATCCTCTTTTGCCAGCCACCTTTGGAATTCTAATTCAAGTGGGAGACAGAGATGGCCAACTGTTGCATGTTTAAAATGGGAGTTTGCAGCTTGGTAAAGACACATACAGAGAGGTCATAATCTCACATCATTCATAAATTGGACAGGCAGCTTCCCCAGATCAACAGAGCCTACCTGAGAGGGCAGATTTGGAACTAGTGCCCAGACTCTGCCCAGACCCATGAAGCATGTGGGATCCAAAGGCTGGGTCCAACACAGCAGCTCAGTAACTGTTCACATGGGGGAACCCAGCCACATTCCATGGATAAGGTTGCCACCTCTGAAGTTAAAAAAAAAATGCAGGGGTAGGAGGGACTTCTGGGATTATCCTGAGCCCATAAACCTGAGAGCTGGCAGGGTGTACTGAGCACTTGTACAGATTTTCCAGAACAGACAGCTACCTCTAAAAAAATAACATAAAATAAAATAAAAAGGATGATCATGGGAATAGCAGGACAGGTGGCAATGCTATCCATGGGCAATATTCTCACTTGGTCCTGGTGGGGCTCTTTATAATGAAAATCCACTGACAGGACTCTTCTCACCTTATGGAGCATGACTTGATGGAGAACTGGAAGATATTCCCTCTCTGATGATTACCATGGATATACTACAGCATATGTCTGGAGAGCAGGGTGGACAAGGTCTGCCTCTTGCCAGACAGACAGTAAGTTTTTCTGGGTTGTCCATCACAAGCCCTATCCCCCTCTTTGGTTCTGGTGTGATCTATCCCTGCAGCTCTTGGGCAGTTCTGCAGCATGTGTCAACACAGCACCTTCCACTTAGTTCCATTTGTTCCTGCTTCCCTCTTTCTTGCTCCCAACACTTGTCTTTTCAGAATCTCTCTACCTCTTTCTGTGAAGGAGTCACTGCTCTGGCAGTCCCCCTGCCCAGTGTTTTGAAGAGGCTGGAATTCTCTTCATTGGTGACTCAGAAAAAATCACTATGCACTCAAGCTTCACTGGCTGGGGTCTGGCCTGAATCTTGGTTCAGGGTCTTTGGCCTCCTCCAGAAGGCTACCTAGCATCAAGCTTTGAGAAGTCAGGGTCATCCATCTTGCCTTTTAATACAAGGAGCTCTAAAGCGAATTAGACGATGTCATGGTAAAGCTGCTTAACTTCAATGGGCCTCTTGTTTATGCTACAGCTTCTGCTGTTGCTACTGCTCGTGGGGGAATTACAGGTCTAATTTTTGCAGCCTTAGTAGAACTACTAGTCTGTTAGAATGGATCAAGTTCTGCAGTTCAGCTGGGACCCTTAAATCCAATTTCCTACTAAAGACCACAGATGGGGCTGTTACATTCCTGAACAATCTACACAAAGAAACAGGGATTAGTGCAAAGTATTGGGCACAGCCCTGTGTGACTGAATGAGGGGCAGGAGGCAAGACACCATTTAAGAACACAGAGGCAGACAGTGCTAATGCTCAAAACAGGGTTTCATTGACTGTTCTCTGGTATTTAGCTTTTATTTAATTTTCTTGTCTCCCAGAAGCAAGCTAAGCACCGGTGGGTCCCTCTTACTTCTTACTCACAACTACAAGGAACAGTCTCTAGTGTACCTGCTGGACTGGCTCGTGGACTATGCAATCTACAGGGCATGGTCTCTAGGTTTCCACATTCTTCCGTTGCTGAGCTATTCTTCCTGTCTTCTCACATCCCTGCCTACTCCCACACTGCTTTAGGGGCACCCTGCTTTCTCTGTGCCTCTGGCATGTTTAATCGTAATAACAACAGCCTTTCCATAACATCTGGTGTCACAAACATCAATCTATACACCCTGCAACATCCTGTGCAACAGGTATTGTTGTTATCCTCAGAGGAGCTGGGGCCGAGATACACAAAGGGGTTAGGGTCACGTTTTCAGAAGTGGCCTCTAATTTGGGTGCCCACTTCGTTGCTGCCAACCCCAAGAGTTACAAAATCTGAGTCAGTCCCCCCCTCAGAATCATGAGTTGTTTTTTTTTTGTTTTTTTTTACAAATCTATTGTGGATTTTAGCTTCTCTTTTGATGTTGAACCCTTTTCCTTTCCCAGGCACATGTACCAATTAGCATGGCCAACTCTCCCAGACGTAGTGAATGAGGTGAGTCTCACCCTCGCTGCAGGAGCTCTGCTTGCTGCCTAATTGATTGACGGAACTTCCAGCTTCTCCCCAACCCCACAATTCTAATTAGTGAACTCTGGCTTTCTCCAGCCCCACACTCCCCAGCAAGCAATTCTGCTCCCTCAACTCCAAGTCAACACTGACCCCCAGCCTCACTGCTGTTCCCCCAGGGGTTCTTCATTCCTGTTACCCCCTTCCCACACCTGGTATCTCTGGGATGGAGGGGGGAAGCAGACTGACCCATTTTTCACAGGAGAGGAGGGATTAGAGCCACATGGTACTGCTGGGCTCCACCTGCTCCCTCTTCCAGGAGGGCAAGTGGAGAAGGCAGCCAATCAAAGAGGGTTTTCCCCAGGTGGAGGGGACAGGAGAGCTGAAATTTGTGAGAGGGCTGCAGCTTCTCGTGTCATCATTGGCTCCAGCCCCAGACAAACTGCATCATTGACAAGGAACTAGCACGTTGGCAACACTAGTTTAGACATCAAGAGCCAGATCCACCAAGATATTCGGGCACCAAATCTTATTGATTTTAATGCCTAAATGCCTTTGAGGATCTGGGTCCAAGAGGCTGATCTTCAGAGTGCTGAGAACCTGTAGCTCCCATAGATTCCAAGTGGGGGTAAGACAGAGTTTGCTCCATGGACCTCCAGTCTAAGGGCCTGATCCCACTCAGTGGGAGCAGAGCAGGGACCCTCTTGCCACTGTCAATATCTGCACAGCCATGATGCCGGTGCTGAATGGCTAAACTTTAAGCAATTATTTTTCTTGCTTTAAAACACAATGGAATGCCTGTACATAGACTCTGTTTTTCTATTGGCTGGCACCAGTGTTGCCTGGGTGATGGCTGTGTGCAAACACTCTTTTAAGGAACCCAGAGAGCCAGCTGCTTAATGAACCCTGGGAATCTGCAGGCTACAGGGGATAGAGCAGATCCCAGCACTAAGGAAAAAACCTGTAAAGTGCATTCAGACAGGTAGGCATGAGAGCAGTTCCATTGTCTCCCCCTTGGACCTGAAGAGTTCAGTGCCACATCTGAGGCTCTGACCTGATGCCCCAGGAATATCACCACTCTTGTCAGTGGGACGTGCCAGCTAAATCCCTGAACTTCCCTCTGCATATTACTGCAGTAAAGAGCTCAGTCCAATGCAGTAAACCTACCTGGCTACCTTCTAATATTGGCAGGGAGATATTTTACGACTAGACTTTGGTGTGGGTATATACAGGAAATGAGAGGTCAGGGGCTATTAGGGTGACCAGGCAGCAAGTGTGAAAAATTGGGAAGGGGGTGGGGGGTAATAGGAACCTATATAAGAAAAAGACCCAAAAATTGGGACTGTCCCTATAAAAATCAGGACATCTGGTCACCCTAGGGGCTATAAGGGAATTGACCAATTAAAGCAGCTGCTGTTTTGCTATCTCTTTCCAGATCAGCTGAAGGTCTGTTGTGGGTAGATTAGGTGAGAAAGCCAAGCTTTACCCAAGTTTCATGTATTGACTTTCTCTTAGTGAACTTGTCAATTTCTATCTCTAAAGCTGATGATAATGGATGTGGGAGATGATGGTGCCATCAAGGAAAAAGCGCACATTTTAATTGAGGATGTAATCAGGGATGCAAAAGAGTATCTGCGAGATTTGCAAGAAAAAAAGAGAGGTATTGAAATACAGAGATGCCTGCATTCAAAGTCCTTTAATGTATCAGAGCCCCATCAGGCTGCTTAAGCAGCATGTTGTCTGTTTGCAGAAGCTGAGTACATCATCCAAAACATTCAGTGGACCTCATGCAAGGACTTTACAGTGGAGAGAGGACAGCAGCAAATTGAGGAATACATGTCAGTAAGTTACAGAGCCAGTCTTTCATTCAGTATAGCTGTAAACGCACTGAGCCAACATGGCCTGCTCCCTCTGACGTTGAAGAGCGAAGTTGTGATCCATTATTTATTGCTGGTAGTACTTACAATCTGCTTTCCAAACGGAGGGCCAGCACCCTGTGTCCAGATGTGTTAGTAGAGCAGTCTACCTTTACAGTGCCCCTTAAGTGTGTGTGTGTGTAGGGGGCAGGGGTGGGGGTGGGGGGTTGAACTTCTCCACCTAACTCTCAATGATGGCAGCCAAACACCCACTGAGATGTCACTTGAGTCATGCAGAAAGGTGCTTGGACATTTTCTGGAGCTTGGTTCTGTTCCCTGATAGCTCCAAATACTCCTTGTGTGCTTCTGAAACCCTTCTCACTATCTTCCAAACTTCACTTACATGTCCTGCCCCCAATTTGCTTCCTCAGCAGGCCCTTTAACTACCCAGTGGCACCCTGGGGTGGCTTTCCAATTGGTCGGAAGGCCCTCTCTCCTCACATGCTTGGGTGTTCTCCGTTTCCTTATTGTTCCCATCTGCAAACTCAGTGTCCTAATGGCCTTGGGATGAAACTGAAATATGTCCATGCAGTGAGATTGTCTTTGGCACCTTAGGCCCAGCACCTCAGATATTTATTTGAAATCAATGGGAGTTAGGCACCTAAACCTTTCTGAAGGCCTCAGTTTAGACTATCTAATAGCTTCTTTTTAACTGTCACCTTCGTTAGACAGCTTTACACAAATATTACATGAAAAATCCAAGAACCCAAGTAGAGCTTAAAGTACAGCTGAGGTCCTAAGGGCATATGAATACAGGAAATGCCAAAGCAGAAGACAGCACTGTTTCCTCTGGTCTAGTGGACTGCTTGCCTCCAGCAGTGACCTGTTTAAATCCCATCTCTAATGCTGATTTCTTGTGGCCTGGGACAAGTTACTTAGCGCCAGTACTTGTAAGAACCTCTAAATTTTAGGCACCCAAATTTTGAGACCGCTTGGGTCTGACTTTCAGAAACACTGAGCACCTGCAGTTCTCATTGCATCCCTCTGGAGCCGAGGGAGTTCAGCAACTCTGAAAAACCAGGCTTTTGGTATCTAACACTGCCCCCACTAAACCTGAGGCATCCAAAATTAGACACACAGTTTGAAAACTTGGACCTAAAGCTGTGTGTATTCATGTCCCCATCTGCAAAACAGGGAAAATATTACCTTGCATCACATGATGTTTATGGTTTTTAAGGTGCTTTGTATATGAAAAGTGGCACAAATTAGAAGTGCACCTAGTCAACTACTAGATCAGGGATTGGCAACTTGTCAGAGGTGCTATGCTGAGTCTTCATTTAGTCACTCTAATGTAAGGTTTCGCGTGCCAGTAATATATTTTAATGTTTTTAGAAGGTCTCTTTCTATAAGTCTATAATATATAACTAAACTATTTTTAGTTAAAATTGTAAAATTTTTAAAATGTTTAAGAAGTTTAATTTAAAATTAAATTAAAATGCAGACCACCCTCAGATTGGTGGCCAGGACCTGGGCAGTGTGAGTGCCACTGAAAATCAGCTCGTGTACCACCTTCGGCACGCATGCCATAGGTTGTCTCCCCCTGTACTGGGGGTATCCATGTTAGTCTGTATCCACAAAAACAAGGAATTGTGGGTAAAAATCCAAAAGCTTATGCCCAAATAAATCTGTTAGTCTTTAAGGTGCCACCGGACTTCTTGTTGCTCTAGTCAACTACTGTATGCACTATTGAATGAAGAAAAATCCTTCTGAACTCTACAATCAAGCTTTTTCTTAAAAGCATTAGAATAACCCAGCTACCTTTAACTTGCCTTCTGTTATTGCAAATGCTGCTCTGTGTACGTTGAATCTTCTAGGAATCTTGTTAAAACTATTTGCCCCAGTAATATGCTGCAGAAGTAAGTCCTTGAGGTGATTCTGATTAGGCAGTGTTTAAAAGTAGCATTCCCTTTTTACCATGTCCCCATAATCTTGATTTGCGTGGCAGAGTTAAACAAGAGCAACTCAATCTCTTTTTTTCCCACTTCCCTTAAGTCGTCTGTACTAGAGAGTGGAAGTCTTATAGTGTGGTGTATGTTCAGCAGACGTGGGAGTTTCATGAAAGCTGGCTTCACTGGTCAGACTACCTCCAGGAAGAAGAACTGAAGTACAGCAGGAGGTACCATTACCGGGTTCGCTGGAGCATCCCAACATGTAGGAAGCCCATTCCACGAGCAACAGCATGCATTTATTTCATCATCGAGATCTCCAAAATTAAACCACCTGTACGTATTCAAAATATTATTCAACCATCTCATTTTTCCCTTTGAAAAAGTCTCACTTTGCTTACCCTGTGGAATGAGACAGTGGTAGATTAAATTATTATAATACTGTATGTAAGATGTGGGGTCAAAATTTGTCCAAGTGAAGTTCATACCTGCACAAGTGCTTTGATCAGTACTTGATTCCTGTCAAGATTCTGTTTTGAGTCTGTCTCTCTGAAAAATGAGAAAACATCCTGTAGTGTGTGGAGACAAATATTCCAGGAAGGGACCTGAGATATGAATACTACAACCTGAGACTCTCACTAAAATGTATAGTTCTTTGGCCTTCCCTCCCCTTTGCTGCTAAAATGTAACCTTAGGACCTCAGTAGCATGCAGTCTTTCATGCATTTTACAGCGTTTGCCAATGTGCTGTAATACTATGAAGAACTATCACAAAACTAAATGTCAAAATAAACGATGTTTGCACTGAACCATCTGACTTTCTATGATGGTTTTTACTTATTCACTCAGTTGCAATTCTGTGGTTTGTCCAGTAGATCACCCACTCTGTTGTGCAACTGGGTAAAGTCGAGCTGCCTGGCTTGAGGGAGACTTAGAATTGTGTGTAAACGAGTACCTTCTGCTCTGACTTAGAATAAGATAACAGATTACATTGTTCTAGCCATGCAACCTATTTAAAGAGAGAATTGTGATGGGTAAAAATGCCTATTTTACCTGTACTCTAGTAAATGTCTGATCTCTAGCCCCACTTTCATCTATTGCAGACCTTGCCGGTTGAGGTATTCTTCATTTTGGAGTCAAATAGACTCATTCACAGGTATATTTTGTTCTGGATTTTTTTTTTTAAGCAACAAACCAGTTTAGAGGGGCCCTAGCAACTGTGCATAAAACATGGTTAATTTCAGGTATGTCCAGCTATATTCAAAATGAGTACAGATACACTCAGCTATGGTGGGGTGGGGCCTGTCAGGGAGTTGGTTCCAGCAGGTTGACACTGTCTGGCCCTGCCCTGCTAGTGGCTGCTCTAACTTACACCAGCTGAGGATATTGTGCTTTGGCCATACCCCCCACCAGGGCTGAGTGGTTGTGACATAAGTCAACTATGGTGGCTCTGTAAATGCTGGGGCTACTCCCCAGGGGGAGTTCCAGGCTGTTTCCGGCCTTCGTGGCACAATACGGGCGAAGCAGGGCTAAGAGTCTAATCCGTGATGTGTATGTGAAATGCAAGTAACAATTCACAGCCTTATACAAACTGGGAGCCCAACCCTAGCTCCACCAGCATTTGAACAAGATCTACGTAAATTTATCTTTTTATATCCCAAGCGAGTTCTCGGACAGTGCTACAACAGAGGCAGGAAAGTGATCTGGCTACAGCCGAGTTCTTAAACTCCTATCCATGCGACTCAGGGAAACCACACTAAAATCCAACCAAGCAAAGAAAAAAAAACAGCACTTGAACCACATTGAGCTAGAATAGTTCCTTATCCCAGCATGGCCATGTTCCATGGGTGTCTGTTTCCTGCCTACTAATTAGTGATGGATTTACACAGACCTGTAAAGCCTCATTCTTCCAAGGGATAGGCTTGCCCACTTCAAAGGACTGCACTGATTCCCAGATGACTGCTATCTTTGTTCTTAAACTGTTTGTTCTGTTTTTTTTTCTAGACCAGGACAGTGTCGGTTTAGAGAAAAGTGGCTCAAAGACATCATTGAAAACAAGAGGATTCTCATGGACAGCATAACTTTCTAAATAAACATTTGCATCAGATTAAATCCAATTCAAACATGCACCCTCAAGCTGTTGGCGTTGTATGGAAATAAACTGCAATAGGCTTTTTTGTTTTGTCTTTCTTTTACTAGCTCTTCTGAATTAGATCCTACAATAATGGTACCTGCGTACTATATTCTGCACACAAGTTTTTAATTAGGGTAATATTAACATTGACAGTTTAAGGACCTGATCCTGCAACTGGCTCCCCACAGATGCATGGATAAGGCTAGCAGAAGAGAGTTACAGGATCAGGATACATAGTTTAAAGTTGATGAGAGGTAGATTAAGACTAATGTTACGTTAAAACAAGGTTTATAAATCCAACAGAAGTAGATAACTGGATTTCTAAAGTTTTTATGGAAACCTACGCAGGGTGTAAGTATTTCCACCCCTCAGACCTACAAACCAAGGATTTTAAAAGTACATCCAGACACTGTTTTACTTTTTTTTAAGTATTTAAGAAAGAATAAGTTAAAGCATACACAGGATACTCAGTGTGGAAATAAGCCCGATGACGATGGGGGAATACTGGATGAGAATTGATCAGGAGTAGGCCTCTAACCTCAAATCTTAAGAGACTAATACTACTAAAAAAAGGAAATTATAATACAAGGAGTTAAAATAATAAGGGTTTAATCTAGAAGATTTCCAAGAGCAAAGAAATTCAAATTAAATTAAATGGAATTAAAATCCATCCTCAGTTATTACCTATGTACTTCCAGGACTTCCAAACACTGGTTCGTACTGCACCCCACCTGAGAGAGAGATCTATGTACAGCTAAGTAGAGAAGCAGACAAGCTCTTAGTTCTTTCATTCAGTGTCCTGGGCTTTTAGAGGTTCTAGGCCAGACCCTTAATGTTACTACTTCTATAATATACACTGCTTGTGCTCTTTTTTAAAATAGTTGAAGCCAACATCTATTAAATTACAAATATATTCCTATTTACAAATGAAGTCTGACCCACAAACCATGAAGTGAGTGTTCTTCATCAAAACAACTAAAAGGAAACCCTAAATGTAAAGTGTGTAAAGAACTTTTCACAAGTACATCATAAATGAACAGTCATATTCAAATCTAAATGGACATTTAAGAGTTCCTTAATTTCTGCTACTAGTAGTAGCCTGTTCATAATGGTGAAGTCTAGTCTGATTTTGTCCATGCTGATTAACCAAAATAAATGGCAGATGGTTGTTTCATTTCACCAGCAGCAGCTCAGCTGATGATGGTATCCTGTTGCATCCATATCGAGGTCTAATACAGTGCTTGTATGATCATGAACCTCCCTGAGTGCTCCTCAGTCTCATTCAGGATTCTGTGCTTCCCCTAATGGCAGTTGCCCACAGCTGGTGAATGAGTTGTCCAAGAAAGCCTGCTAAGGGTAACTGTTTCTTTGATACAAAGGATCCATTCCTGAGAAATGCGTCCCATCGGGTGGAAGGCACTGCAGCACTTTACAGCTGTTTCCATGTCACAACAAGAGGTTAGTCACTGTTTACTACAATCCGTGCTGTACAACTGGGGGGAAAAAGGGAGTTATTTGTCTTCTTTGCCCTTAGTCTTTCTGTAGACCATCTCCCGGAAGCTAGCCAGGATCTTGTTCTCTCGCTTCCGTCTCTCCTCCTGGTTGAAAGATGCCAGAGCTCTCTTCTCATCTGCACTGTAGATCTGGTTCTCTTTACGCAGACGCACAGCTTCCATTCGGCGATGCCTGAGGAAAACATTGCATTAGTCAGGAAGCAAAAAACTGTTTACCCTCTTTGGGAGAATATTTCCCCACCTCCCATTGTACAGCCTGCATTGCCTTTCCTATTATCCACTATGCTATCTGGAACTCACTGACACTGCCGTCTCTATTATCTGAACAGCAGGCTTCCAGTGATCTCAACTCAAACGATATTTACATTTTAGTGCAATTATAAAATCTAGCTCTTATATAGTGCTTTCCATCCATAGACCTTAAAGAACTTTACAAAGGAGGTCTGAATCAGTATCCCCATTTTACAGAGGGGAAGATGATAGGAGAGCGGCAGAGCATTTTTGCCCTTGGGGAAAACATACATTAACAAACTTGCAGATCAGCAGAGATTAATAAGTATGTCTGTAGTCATAGGCTGTTTAACCTTTTTGACAGTTGCATAAATATACACACTTGGCAATTTCTCTTTGGTGCTTTCAACTTGGTCTCCCACGCAGTTGTAAATCTCACTCTAAGTACCATCATGAAAAAGCCCCCTACCTGCTACCACTCATTACATAACCAGAGCTCTCGAATGCTGCAATCTCTTCACTGGTCAGGCCAATTTCACCTCTTCGAGGAATGCGTTTTCCAGCCTTTACGTACTCTGCCATAGCTGCACCTTCACCAGGCAGCAAAGCATGGCCATAGCTAAATTTAAAAAAAAAAAAAAAAAAAAAAAAAAATCAGTTTCAAACTGAAGAGGTCACAAGAGTAATTAAATCACGAGCTAACGCAGAGAAGACTGGATAAATCTAGCACTAGGAACTCAACTAAGTGATATGTATTTCCTGCAACTAGAGCAGCAGCATATTTAATAGTTTGTTCAACCTCTTGGACACGACACACTGGAATACTCGCTCCCATGCTGGATTGCCAGACTAACCGAAGCAAGGAAGTTTGTAATAAAAGCTTTCATTTGCTGCAGGACTGGCTTCCTCTGGGCTGACACTTTACTAAAGCATGACTGTTGCTCTGGGACAGCTAGAGCGGAACGGTCACTAAGAGAACTCACTTGACCTCTCGCTATTCATCACCCTATATAGCCATCTTCTCTTTATTGTGGCAGTTTCTATCAGTGAGAGAGATTGTAAGTCATTATAATTAATTCATTTTGATTAAGCTAATGGAGAATTTGATTTAATGGCAAGCTGGGATAAAGTCACCACATTGCAGAAAGTATTTGAAAAAATAACACTGTAACATGGCCATTCTATTGAAAACTATGTAACAAATTGTCTGTAACAAAATTTACCAGGTACACACACTGAAAGTTCTATCTGATTTCAGTAGGTTTTCAGTTTAAGAATAAAAAACAGATTTAGTGCCCCTAACAAATGAAAGTCTGAGAAAACATCAGCTTCACTCATGGGTACATGTACGATGTTTAATTTCCTTGATTTGATCTGTTCGTGTAAATCATATATGATTACTTACTTCAAAGGCCTATCATCTTGAGATGCATGCATTTTTGGAGCTTCTGGTCCAATTAAATTATCAGCATCTGTATTTTCTGAAATACAAATAATCAGATATTGTTGTTGTACCTTCTGCTTTGCACAAATCTGTCACACACCTGACTAAGTCACATCAGTTGCACAGGACATCAACATATCAGCAACTGATATTACTGAACAGAATACCTAGGAGTTATAACAGAAGTGTTAAATAGACAGAACCTACTTGATCTCTCAATCCAGAGATCGTCCCCTTGAAGTGCTTCATCATCAGAATCTTCACTACTTGAATCACTGGATTTCTTCCTACTCCTCTTACTCTTCTTTTTCTTAGACTTTTTTCTGTTATGAAGTTAAAGATGAGACAGACAGATGTTTATACGCCTAATGGGGAAAAGGGAATAGTGCTAAAGGCCAGGCATAATTGATCCATTTTTCAAGCAGCTTCCCAGTGGAGGGTTCAATCGGTATCTATCTGTTAAAAATTTCATTCTACAGATCCAGCAAGTACCATTATGGGTCTTCCACGCACCATTCTTTGGCAGATGCCTCTTTCAGGTTTGGACTGGGCCCTTCATCAGCCAGAATTCAGTTAGTCTGAGATAGAGTCATGAAGATTCTGAAGTGAGGCTATTACATGATACCGTGGGCCCCTTAACTACAGGAGATACGGAAGCGTTGGCTCTTCCTTACTCATCAGCTAGGGAATAATACCATAATAGAGCTGTCCCCTCATGGAAGACACATACAGATTTAAAAACAGCATTGTTTTAAATGCAATATTTTAGAGACTGCTCTTACTTTCTATGTTTCTTTTTCTTCTTTTTGGTTTTCTTTTTATCTTCCTCATCTGAAAAAAACCGAACAGACAATCACCAAAAAACCCACAGTAATAAAATGAAGACAGTACTGAACTTTATTGGAAATATAACCCGCCCCCCACAACAGCAGCTAAGGTAAGGTGGAGAGAACTAAAGCCATGCAACATTGAGCTACTCACCTGGGATAAAAGTAGAAATGCCCCAGAATTCCTCAGTTCATCCTACAGCAGAATAGCTTAGTGATTAGCTACTACTACTGGGGGCTGTGCACATGCAGAATTCATGTCTGGCACAGAATTTTTCCCCTCACAGAAAATACATTCTGCTGAGAAGTGCTGCAGTTATGTCTTTCACCCACCACAGGCCACTGTGGCACCAGAACAGCCAGCTGCGTTCATCACAGCACCCTGCCAGTGGCACCAGGTTAAGATAGACAGAGTGGGGCATATCAAGCTGCCGGGGCATGGAATGGGAGGGAATGACTGGGGCATGGACTCAGGAGCTAATGGGGTGACTGCACGGAGTATGGGTCTGAACTCGGAGGGCCACCCAGGGACAGGGGGTATGTGCAAGGACACACGGGGACAGGGGCAAAATGTGCCTGACTGAATGAGAGAGGCTTGGGGTTGGCCAGAGTCTGTATAGGGGAGGCTCCCCAACACCCTAACAATCCCTCCCACTCCAATGTTTCGTACTTCTCTCATCTACACCTAACCCTCCAGGTCCACTTCCAGGCTCCTTCCCTTAGCTTCTCTGTTACCCCTGACTCCCCCAAGCCTTTGTATTGCTTCTGAGGGGTGTGGGAAATACATTTCTGTATTGTATTTTAAGGGAGTTACTTGAAGTTCTGTATTAATATGCCTAGTAAGGAATCTATCTGTCAAAAAAACATTATCTGAATTTTTTTTGGTCTGTATTGTTACAGACATACTTGCTGACAGGTATTTTGAAATAAATTACCATCATAATTGAAACTGGCGTGATTATATATTGTTATTTTGACAAATAAAATATGTAGAATTTTGCAGAATTCTACAATATTGAGTGCAGAATTCCCCCTGGAGTAACCATGCATTAGATGGGAGGGTCTCAATTCCAGGTCATTTACAACATCCAAGCAATGTCAAAACAATATTATTCAATGTACTCGTATACTATCACCACCTGAACTGAAATGCCTGATGGATTAAATTCAGGGTACCATTCCCTGATGGCCAAACCAACTGTACAGAAACAAGAGACACTGCAAACTCCACAGATCAGTGAAAGAATTTGAAATATAGGATTAGGGATTAATTTCTATGGGAATGGCTCTTGAAGTCCAGGAACAGAGGCTATATATTGCCTCTGGGCTAGAATGTTGTGATTTCACATTCTGCACAAAGTGAATTAGGGCTGAGAGACTTCCTAGCGGATGTGTTTTAAGGAGACATTTGAGTAGAGGGAGTGGTGATTTGGTGCACAAGAACAGAGGCTATTCTAAATACAAGAGGTGGTACCGAGATGGGAATGGGAAAAGGGCACAAAGGGAAACTGTTCAACATTAGTCTTGAGCAGAGTCAGAAAAAATTAGAGCTGAATACAGATACAAGTGGAATTAAAAAAGCTTCACTACAGTTTATATGGCTACTAGGAAAAGAGAAAAATTTGTCTTCAGAATGTATTCTGCAGTCAACAGATTCACAGATTTTTTTTCCCCATAATGAGCAACTAATGTACAAAATCCCAGAATGTCGTGAGGATGCCAGCACAACAGATGCAATATTTAACATGATTATAAAGAACACATACAATAGAAGGTTTCAGACCATATAGTTTTCTTACCATTGGTGTTTAGCTCAGACTCAGACTCGCTGTCACTGTCCCCAGAATGCTTTCTGTGTTTTCTTTTGGACCTCTTTCTTTTCTTCTCCTTCCTCCTCCTCTTCTTTTTTTTCTCTTCTGTAAAGATTTGAAAAGAGGATGTTACCTGCAAGGTGAGTATAGTCTGGCACTTGATTAATATTTTTGGTTCTTATTCTTCTAGCATCCCCCTCTCCTGGAACTCTATCATGCTGGCTTTACTGAGTCCTACTGAAGTCACTAGAGTTCTTTGTAAGTAAGGTGAACAGATTCTAACCCTCAATCTTCTATTAGTGTGCAAACAACGTCTATGGTTGAAACAAAATACCTTCTGAACTGGAATCTGAAGAGCTACTCTTCTTAGATTTCGCCTCCTCATCTTCTGCTGGGGTATGCTCATCGGAACTGAACAGAAACAAAAAGATCTTAAATATTATGAAATATGATTTGAAGTGCAGATTGTTTATCCAAAATCAAACACATGTATAATTGTTTGCAGATTCAGATCCTGTGTTAGTAATGAAAGAAACCATTACATAGTAATATCTGAGTCACTCTCTGAACCACAAGACAATGTTATTTGATCTACAACATGCTGAAACCTCATGCAATTGATCAGTTGGGATTATATGAAAAATTATATCCAGTTCTGACTGTTTAGTGATTTAACTTTGCAGATGTGTAATCTGAATTACAAAGAATAAAGAAAGCAGAACGAGAACATTTCTGTAAAGTAATAGTAACATTTATTATCAATACTGTTTTAGCATAAGACTCCAGCCCAGAGTTCCAGAGGGAGAAATACCCCCCAAGAAATTACTTACTCTGGGTCAGGAAACTTTGGTGACAGTCCCCAGACTTCAGGTGCTCCCAGTTCACCAATCCTCTCTCTCTCATTTAATCTCCTGTAAAGGTACATAACTGCATTAAAACCTACCGTGCTACTCCCACCAAACAGACATTCAAAACCTGAGTAGTTTGTGTTTTAGTAGGATTTCTAGTCTCTGAAATTAGATTTGGTGAAAGGATATTTTCTTCACGCTAGTATTTAAAATTTGTTTATTCTCTCCAAAACCAAGATTAATTCAAAGTTAGTTTTCTCAATCACCAGGGAGACAGTAACCAAGGAAGAAATTTTAAAGTGGACCTCTGAAAGCTTCAGTTAACCCTCAGACTCTATAGCCCGTAAAACAGGATTTTTGGCCACATCTGTAATGTTCCAAATTAATTATCTTAGGAAGCAGATATAATCGTTACAGTTTGACACATTATTTGTTATGATGAAACTAAAATGCAAAGATAACTAATCTGTGGCAGATTATTGCACGAGGCATCTCTCTGGCTACCCTTATCTATAAAATAGAAGACAATCTGCAGAAACGACAAATTCCAAAATGTGATGCTTTGTTTTGATCAGAACAATCCCTTGCATGTTCACACTTCTCATTGCTGTAGGCTGTACTATTTGCAAGCCTCTCAACTCTACAGGTTACCCAAGATAGTTTAATGCACTGGGCCCTATCATATCTGTGGGGCTGCATCACTACATTAATACAGATGACTCAAATCTACATCATTTCATATCCTTTGGGGCTCCTAATTACTTCCCCACATAGTTTCTTTAATGGGCAAAACTGACAGAGCCCCCCAAAACTAAGGTGGAACAAGCAATGAACCTAGTCGCTAAGTGGTGAGCAGCCATGGGTCATTTAAAACAAGACTGGAGAAGGCACTAAAAATGCACTGTAGGGAATACTCCTCCACTGGGAAAAAGGGATGGTCTCATGTCTGTGGGACCAAGGACAGCGGACAGAAAGAGGCGGCGGTAGGGACCATACAGCCAGAGCGTGGGTGGGATGGACCCAGGGTGCGCTGCCAGGGTTGGGGGCTGGCTCTTGGCGTGGGGACCAGGGCTGGGTGTCCGATGATCAGGGATGAGGGGACGGCGCTTTCTGAGGTGTCTGAGGCTGGTTCTTGCCTCTGCCTCTCCTCACAATTCCCTGGCTCGGGTCGGGGGCCAGCCCGGGGCGACAGGGGTTTGGGGCTCGCCTCTGCCGCAGGATCTCCTCCTTCTCCTTCTCGTAGTAGTCCGGCCACTGCTTCCCGCCGCCGCCGTGGTGGTGATGGTGCCCGTGGTGAGCGGAGGAGGAGCGCGGCCCGCCCGGAGTGCGCTCCCGGGAGCGGGACCAGCTGCGGCTCCGCCGGTGGCCCGAGTGCTTCAAGCCGTTGCGCTCCCGAGACCGCGACCTCCTGCCCCGCTTCTCGGGAGACGCAGGCCGGTGGGGGCGGCTGGGTCTCGGAGGGGAGGGGCTCGCCGAGGAGCTGCTGCTGCTGCCGCCCTTCCGCCGGGGGCCTGGGGTCCCCTGGGGGCTTCGAGAGCGGGACACCGGGCCCATCACGGCCTCCCGGGTTGCTACCCTAGGGCCAGCAGCAACCCCCAGAGTACTTCCGGGTGGCGCACTACTGAACCTCCCCCTGCAACACCACTTCCGGTCGCTGCACGCTTCCCTCGGGTCACTGACAGTACTTCCGGGTACCGCCATGGACATCCGCCCCCAGGGAAAACAACTTCCGAGTGTTACAACCAAGCCCTTCCGGTACTCGTGTCGAGAGGAAAGGAACCTCGGAGTGCAGCACAGTAGGTCGCCGCACCGCAACGAAGCTGTGTCGTTTGGTTCCTACGGCAGGTTGCGTTGCGGGATGCACGAGAAGGGGCAAGCGGCCGAAGTGCCAGGTAAGGACACGGACACGGACACGGACACGGTGCGGGGAAGGAGGAGAGGAGCGCAGCCGCTACAGCGCCCCTCCGGCCCCATCTGACAGCGGGGCAGCCTGGCCCCCCACGCACAGGAGCTGCCCCCTCGCCCCCCACGCGGATGCAGGGGACTCGGCGCGCCCTGTGGCGAAGGGAAGGGACGGGAGCTCAGCCGGCCCCCTGCAGGAGATGGGGATCCCTCCACGGGTTCCAGGGACGGGGCAGGCCCCAGCCCCTCTGGAGGAGCAAGGCTGAGAAGGGAGAGTCAGTGACCCTGCTCGCAGTGGTGAGGATGGTCTGATTCGCCCCCAGGGAACCGGCCTGAGGCCAGTGTCTCCCCTGGCATAGCTCACAGACCAGCCATCAGACGGTAACAGCTTTTAGTCACTACTTGAGGCAGCCAAGCAGCAGCGAGAGGCTCTGTATCCCATCCCAGCCCCTAGTTCCCTCCGCTTCCATTGCTGTAGTGAGGCACCACTGGGTCATGTAATCAGTGGCTCCACAAAGGTGCCATTAAATAAGGAGGAGCCGGAATCTGCCGGAGATGGAAGTGCCCAAAGAGAACAGGAGTAACTGCAGCCACAATCTGTGTTGTGCAGCTGTTTTGGCATTGTCATCGCCACCCTGTCCTGTGAAGCTCTGAGCTGCACAGTGATAACTGGGCAAGCTGCTCATAGTGCTTCAGTCAAAGGGATGAATAATGGGTTTGAGTGAAATAAAAGTACTGTAATAAAAAGACTTTGCCTCACTGATCCATGCTCTATTGTGCTTGCTTTTCGTAATTACAGTGCCCTCTACATGGGAATGAATATGCAAGTTCTGGAAAAGCCTCACAATACAGCAGCCCATATTATTGGCCAACATCAATAGGCAGAAGTGCATCGCTGCAATCTAGCGCCTTCAGCAACTTCACAGACTAAGCTTTGAATGCCAGATAGACACTTCAAAGTCACAGTACTAATCTCCAAAGTTTCTCTTCAAACGGGATGTGTCTCATCTGCCTGAATTAACACCCGTGACTTCTATGCCAGTTGCATTTCTCAGGAATGATGGAGCTGTCCACAACAAGGACAATATTTAGAATGAGTAGAAACAGCACTTTTTCAGTGGACAGCTCATGGTTATGGAACTCCTTTCCCCAAGAAATTAGAATGACTGAATCTTCCTGCTTTCATGTGTTAAGTGCAAGGTCCAACATTTTCTCCTTAGTTTTCCCGCAACAGTTAACACCCTCCCCTACATACACACACACACCAAACAACCCTCTTCCCCAACCAAAGAGCTGGTGCCACAAACGCCTCTCTGTAAGTGGACATAGGGGAGAGAGAGAATCTGCAATTTGCTATCTGCTTCCATTTGCTTGCAATGAACTAAGATGCACTGTGGTAAAAATATGTGGATAGAAAGGTTATTAAAAGTAGGTGGCTTTAAATAACAAATAGAATTTTTGAAAACTTGACTTCAGGGGCTGGCTGGTTGAGGGCATTTATAAGTGGTATAGAGTCTTTCATGTATAGGTCAAACCCTAATTGGTAAAAACTAAAAACTGTTTTCATCTGATGGTTGTTATAGTGGCTTTGATCCAGTTCTCAAGGGACAGGTGTCTACATTAGGAGACAAAACCAGCATTTCATCTCATACTGTAAGGTCTATGGCATCTTATGTAGGCCAAAATCAAATCAAACAGAAGGATATATCTACATTTTGTTTATAGTTGGACAACCGTTCCAGTTACCAGATCTATAATGTGTGGTATGAGCAGCATCTGGAAGCAGCAAGAAATCTGTTCAAATTGTATATTGAAATTGGTAATCATATAGCCTTACATGAGACTTGCTTGTACAAAGAGAGTTACTAGAGAGCTGCACTATGCACTATTCTTATATTATGTCTCTATGCAGTTAGGTTGGGATATCTTTTCCATTGCCAGAAGTACTGTGGGGATCAGGACAGTGAAAACATCAGGGAACATCACTTGCCTTATGCTTTTGAGTAATCTCTAGTGAAATTAGATAAGGATACTTTTTTTAAAGGATGTTACGTATGGTGGTGGTAGGGCTCACTAAATGAGTCCAGGGAAAATCTAACCAAGCTGCACTGTGTTCTGCTGAACCTGGACTTCATGAGGTAAGGCTCAGTGGTACCAGGAAGCTGAAGGCCGTCAGAGTGGAAGGAAGACCCTGAAATAATATAGTGGAAGCACTGCCCAAGTTAGCACAGCAAGAATAGAAGTAAACAACTTTCATTCTGATACTGAGAGTGAGGGGGGAGAGGTGAATTGAGTACAGGTCAGTGAGCCTGAGTTCTAATCCCAGCTCTGACACAATCTATCTGTGGAACTGGACTAACTTGTGGCCAGAATTTCAAATCAGCTGAGCACCTCCAGCACCCAGTGAAGTCAGTTACTCAGCTTTCAGTTGCACTGAAGGCAGCTCTGAGGTTGCCCTTGCCTCTAAAACTAAAACCATGAATCTCTCCTTTATTTTTTCTGTTGGCAAAATGGTGATTAAAATACTCACCTACCACTCAAGAGTTGTCTGTGGATTAATTAGTTAACAGTTATAAAACAGCATGTGGGCCGGATCCAACTCCTAACATTAACAGAAAGCCTTCCACAGACTTTAATGGGAGTTGAATCAGGCTTTATAACAATATCAAAAGCCGACCAACACATAAAATACTGCAATACAAAACAAAAATTAGACATGGAAATTAGTGTTCTACTGTCTTTCTGGCATCAGTAGTGTTTCCAGCATAAAAATATTCCCCTTTGTATAGAATATCATTTCTGTCCCTAGAGGTAGTCCAGGCTAAAATGATGGTCATATTTTCATTGTTCCTGAAAATTCAATCTAGGTATTCAGTGTAGTTATTTCTGGCTCCTGACATGTTCAGGAAAGGTTGGTTCTGTTATTTAGTGCCTGTTTATCAACATTTATTTATTCTTTTAAAATAAAGTATAAATCTTTATCATGACTGCAGATTTTTTCCCCCGGTCTCCCAGAATTAAGTCTTTAAAAAAGCTCTCTTGTCTCTAAATATTTTTGTCTTGAACAGGTTTTTTTGAAAAAGAAAACTACTCTTAAAGATGGTTTAATTTCAAACTTCCCATGTATTGCTCAACTGTAACTATTTCTTTTTCTTGCAATAACTTATAAATTGATTCCTTGAATTTGTACTTTACAGTCACACTTTCAGCCTCTGTTTCCAAGATAAAAATTAGTTTCAGTTGGACCATTTATTTACATATAAACTAGCTGTTGCCAGTGTATTTAACATTTTCCTTTTCAATTCCAACAATACTATCTGACTCTCAGTTCCGTACTTTAGATCCAAGACTAATCTTCCCCATCAAATACTCTAACAAAATTGTGCACAGGATCCATGTCTATGTTTCATCTAATGCATTATAGTACTACTTTCTTTTATGCAGTTCTTCATATACAAACTACACCCCAAAATGCTTTCTAGATTTTAATAAAAAATCATGTGGAAAAGCAAAATTAAGAGGCAAAGAAAAAAGAGAGACCTTTCTAATTTGGAACTTCTGCAAACAGATGGTGAATGGGTGAGGTGGATAGATATATTAAAGCTTTTCCAGATGGCAAGAGCTTCAGAGGCTCTGTCCCAACCGTGGCAAGATTATAAAATTCACAGCTGTGAAAAATGCATCACGGACTGTGAAATCTGGTCTTTTGTGTACCCTGTACTAGTCAGATTTCACAGAGGACACCAGCATTTCTCAAGCGGGGTGTCCTGACCCAAAAGGGAGAGTCGCAAGGTTATTGTAGTATTGCCACCCTTAATTCTGCACTGCCTTCAGAACTGCGTGGCCAGAGAACAGCAGCTGCTGGCCAGGTGCCCAGCTCTGAAGGCAGTGCCTTGCCAGCAGAAGCACAGAAGTGGTTCTTTGCACAGGTGCCCATCCGAGCTGGATGGTGAGAGTGTTAGTTGCCGGGCGAGGGTCCAGCTCTGAAGGCAGCAGCACAGAAGTAAGGGTAGCAATACCATACTTACTTCTGTGCTGCTGCTGGCGGTGGCGCTGTTTTCAGAGCTGGGCTCCCAGTCAGTAGCCACCATTTTGCGGCTGCCCAGCTCTGAAGGCAGCGCCGCTGCCAGCAGCAGTGCAGAAGTAAGGGGGGCAATACTGCGACCTCCCTACAATAACCTTGTGACCCTCCCTCCCCCAACTCCTTTTTAGGTCAGGACCCCTAGAGTTACAACACCATAACATTTCAGATTTAAATTGCTGAAATAATGAAATTTACAATTTTTAAAATTCTGTGACCATGAAATTGACCAAAATGGACCATGAATATGATAGGGCCCTAATTATGGGGAGAGGGATAGCTCAGTGGTTTGAGCATTGGCCTGCTAAACCCCTGGTTGTGAGTTCATTCCTTTAGTGGGCCATTTAGGGATATGAGGCAAAAATCTGTCTGGGGATTGGTCCTGCTTTGAGCAGGGGGTTGGACTAGATGACCTCCTGAGGTCCCTTCCAACCTTGATATTTTATGAAGAGGGTCAGAGAGGTGGCTAGTGCTTCTGTGATGTAGTCTTTACTATGTGAAATCAGAAGGTATCACAATAAACCTTCTGCACAAGTTGAAAAAGGAGAAATTGATGCTGGTTTGGAAGAGAAACTCATTTCAGAGCTAGACAATAGATTTAGACCCCCATTTTTTTCTTTAGAATGGCCAGTGATTTTGGGTGCCTAATACAAAACATCTGGAACCTGATTTTCAGGAGCTGTGGATGCTCAGCACTTTTTGAAAATGAGGCCCAAGGGGGCCAGCTCCTCAAAGGTATTTAGTTGCTTAACTCCCACTGATTTCAATGGGAGTTAGGAGTCTAATATCTCCGAGGAACTGATCCAGGCAGTTCAAGTGGGGCTCCCAAAAACAGGCCCCGCAAATCAATGACCATTTTATTTTTGAAACGTTGGCTGTTAATGCTTATGACTGAAAACAGGTGCGAAAGAAAAGAGATTATCTCCTTAAGGGAGAAAGATGAAAGGCAGAAAAATGATTTGGTTTAGACCATCAGTTGTTCTTTTGACAAGAAACCGATGGTGAGTATATTTAAAGTAATCCCCAGTCATATAGTAAGTAAATCAGAAGATCCTTTCACAGAGAGAAAAGTGATTGAAAAGCACCATTTTAAGGTAGATGCTAAGACGGAGGCTTCCCCCCCCCACTTTATCATTTACTCTGTTAAGACATCTGGGTTATAGATAGGACAGAGCAATTGGTTCCAGTATAGGTTTTTATTGATGTATATAGTTCCCATATTGCTGTCATTGACAATAAAAATGTGAACACCAAAAACATACATCTAAACTGACAACACATCAAGGATAATCCTAAAAGAACTCTTCCCTCCCCCCCCCCCCCCAAATCAAGCCTCCTCACTCAACCCACTTGCAGGAAGAGCCTGAGTAAACAAATAACACAACTGCTCTGTTGCACTAAGCCGAGGAAACAAATTTCTGAGTTGAGTTCCCTCCACACAGAACACTGTGTCATCAGATAAACGAACATAGGGACTGTCAACACACGTATTCAAGGCAGTTTCACCTGCTGGGCAGGATCCAATTTATCATTGGTGCATGCAGCAGTGCAGCTGCACTTATGTATGCCAGTGACTAACTTGGCCCCCTGTGAATTTCATAGAACAACATTTGATTTTATATTGCATTTTTCAGTCTTTAAATAACAATAAAAGACAGGATCTTTGTGGCAAAATTCACATCTGAGAGGAAAAGGCACAGCCTCTTGGCCAACTGAAGATGGATAAAACATATTTAGCCCCTATTTCTTTCTGGATGTCTCTGAACAATGTTGAGTCCAGAGGGACTCTGAGGTTGTGCCTCACTTAACTGGAGGGCAAGCATCCTGTACCGATGGCAAAAATCATAGTTTGTCCGGGATCCTAAAAATGCTTCTCCTGATCCCCCTCATCACCTTCATCTTTCCTGGATTCAGCTCAAGCCAGCTAATATTTGTCCAGTTCTCTTTATCCCTTTTAGCCACTAGGATAGCAGAGACAGTATAGTAAGGGTTTTGTCAGCATGTCAATGCCCCTAGCAGCTTACAGTCTTCCCCAGTAGTCTCATATAAGTTGTGCAAAAGAGGTGACACCAGTGAGCTCTGCATGACTTTATGGGTGGGGACCCTCTGGTTGATGAGGAGCTGCCCATCACAATTCTTGAGGGTCTGAATGGAAAGGCATGTTAGTACAACTCTCTCTACACCTGCTAGATGCCAGAGATGAAGCAGTAGCATCTCATAACAGTACTGAAGGCCACTAGTATAGCAACCAATAGGTCAAATCTTGAGATGAGCTGAAAGTAGCTATGTTTGCACAGCATCTGGGTGCTACAGTAATGCAAATAATAAAAATAAATAATAGTCATAGGGCGTGAGGGGGCTTAGTGCTATGGTTACGACATACAAAGAGAAATTAGATACAAACATAAAATACTCTTGCTGCAAGGTAACATTTTACTTTATTGCTTAATATTCAGAATGATAACAGACAAGAACCCCAAACCAGAGAGAGACTAAACAGGCTCTTCCTAAAAGAGAGAGGCACAACTCAACTGAGCTTGCTGTGGGGTGGCTCTCTGCAGAACTTACAGCATAGGTCTAGCCATCAGGAAGGGCCTCCTCAGACACAAAGAGACTTGCTGTTAGGCCTTTTACCGCATCCACGTCTGTACTACATACAGTTTTGTATTTTGCTGTCACTCAGGACCTTACAAGATTTGACCCGTTATTGGTATGGGTCCATAGCCATTAGATCAGTGCGATCAGGACAGTAACTGAGAGGCTGTGGGAGATAAGCTACTGCTGTAGCTGGCCTATGAGCAATTTCTCAGCAGGCTTACACAGGAAGATTAGAGACAATAATTTGTTGGGGAAGTGGTTAGAATCAAATAGTTTCCATTTTCACTCTGTTTGAACATGCTTAGCATTTGCTGAAATCTTTGGGGCTATAATCGTCCAGGCTTGGTTTCTGCCTGAAAGTATTAACAACTCCCCTTGCCTAGTATTTGTGTTAGGAGTGTACTTGCCAACTCCAGCAGGGTTTCCAGGATGCAGAAGAATGCATAGAACTGTAGGACTGGAAGGGACCTCAATAGATCCAGTCCCCTGCACTCAAGGCAGGACTAAGTAACAACTAGACCATCCCTGACAGGTGTTTGTCTAACCTGTTCTTAAAAACTTCCAATGACAGAGATTCCACCACCTCCCTCAGCAATTTGTTCCAGTGCTTAACTGCCCTGACAGTTAAGAAGTTTTTCCTAAAGTCCAACCTAAACCTCCCTTGCTGCAATTTAAGCCCATTGCTTCTTTTCCTATCCTCAGAGGTTAAGAACAACCTTTCATGTATTTGAAAACTGTTATATCCCCCTCAGTCTTCTCTTCTCCAGTCTAAACCCAGTTTTTTCAGTCTTTCCTCATGGGTCATGTTTTGTAAACCTTTAATCATTTTTGTTACTTTCCTCTGGACTTTCTGCAATTTGTCCGTATCTTTCCTGAAACGTGGCACCCAGACCTGCACACAATACTCCAGTTGAGGCCTTATCAGTGCGGAGTAGAATGGAAGAATTACTTCTCGCATCTTCTGTGTTGTAACCCTGTGGCTCATCACTATCTGAGGTTTTAAAGTGTTAGTTCAAGCCTCTAGCAGGATTAGCTCATCACAAAATCACTGATTCTTCACAGGATGTTATAAGTTATAGCCCCTAAATAATGTAAATTGAGAACACCCAATTAACCATTGCACTTCATCTCTTGTGATCATTCCCACATTGCAAAGCAGGTACAGTGGAGTCGCATCTTACACGGGGGTTAGGTTCTAAAGTCAGCGCGTAAGGCGAAAATGGTGTATAGTCAAAATTACCCTTGAAAATCCCTTAAATTGTCCATAAAGTACAGTATACATGGTTTTGTGTACAGTATACAACCCTGTAAGTAATATGTATAAATGTATACTGTAATGTACAGTATATAATAGAGTACATGTGCAAAATATAATTTTACAGTACTGTATTTTTAATTACATGAGTGTAGGGGACCGTGGAAGACTGTGTTACGGCCTAGCTAGGGTATTTCTGCTTTCTCGGCGGCTGGTCACTGTAGGACACGGCATGTCAGTATAATCCGCTCCTAGCTGGTAAGAACTGCTTTGTATGGCCTTAAGCCAAGGGGCGGACACTGCCTGTGGAAAGCCCCTATTTGTTTATGTATAAGCTGTTTCTGCATTTGGTATATATAGCTGCAAGGCTTCGATCCCGCCTTCGAACTCCATACCAGGCCGAGCTTCGGTGCGCTGGGTTCCCCACCTCCGTGACAGCAACGCCAGGAGTCCCCGTTGCGGGTGTGTCACTTTACCTTTATTAAAGCCAAGTAACTCACAGTGTGTGTGGGCCTCGTTCTTGCAGAGCACCCTGGGTAGGCCCGTAACCTCCCAAGAACCTTACATTTGGCGCAGCGAACAGGGTGCTCTGGGAGATGATGCCGTTTTGGCCGAAGGTAGGGGAAGTAGGGAAGCCGTCGCTGTCCCTTCAGTGCATACCTGGGTGGCCCCAGACTGAGCGCTGGGGGCCGGTAGCGCGGGTTCTGGCCGGGTGGGCTGCACCGGCCAATTGGCCGGAATTTCGGTAGGCAGCTGGAGTTACCCCCGCACAGCTGATGGAGGGCTTACAGTGGCTGCGGGCGAACCAGCATTCTGGGATGGAACGGTGAGCCATGGGGGAGCTAGGGTGGCTCCTCCTGACCGCCTTCCGGGCCCAGGATGAGGAGGTGCTCCGCTTACAGCAGGCCCTGGAAGAAAAGACGCTGGAGTGCACAGCCCAGGTGGAGACCCGTACCATGGCCCAGGAGGTCGTCACCTCCCAGGCGGAGCGCGCCCAGGAATTGACGAGGCATTGTGAGGTCTTAGTGGCCCGGGTTGCAAATAAACGAAGTCTCAGACTCAGGCGGTGGCCGGTAACCAAGGCCCAGGTATGTGCGGTGACCGCTGCCCCCTTCTGGGACCCCGAGGCCTGGGACGGTAACATCTGGGGCTCATCCTCCTCCTCCAATGATGAGGAGGAGCCAAGGCCTCTGGTGGCGCACGCCCATCCTGTGAGAGAGCTATGAGTCGAGGGCGGCGAGCTGCAACCGGAAGTTGTTCGAACCTTCAAAACAAGTGAATTGCAAAAAATCGTAAAGACATTTCGCCAGGAGCCCGGGAAAGGTGTCCTGCGCTGGCTGATCAGAGCCTGGGACAATGCAGGCAATACAGTCATGCTCCTCCGGTATGAGCTGTAACAGTTGGGTGTCCTGTCACCAGATTCATAGGTACATGCCCAGATGTCCAACCCCCCGCAGCCCCATGGGAATGAGGAGTCGCCCTCCCTGTACCGCTGGTTGGCAGCGGCTGTAGGCGCGGCCTACCCATCGGTAGGGAAATTGGAGGCACAAGCAGACCCCTGGAAGACCATCGTCGAGGGGGTACAAGTACTACGACAGTTGGGGATGGCCTGGGCCATAGAGACGGGTGGTACGGACGGACCAGACGACATGCCAGTCACAAAGTTCATTAAAGCTACCCTGTTGCGCTTGGCCCGAGACGAGTTGAAGCCCTCGCTCTTTGCGGTTGTTATGGCAGCGGATGGGCGGGTCGGAGATTTAGCTGCCACCGTTATGCAATTGGAGACCACCCTGGCCAGGGCACGGCCTAAGGCCGTCCAAGCTGCAAAGGGGCAGCAGAGCAAGGGACAGGCTGGCAAGGACAAGAAAAGGGAAAGCTGCAGGTGCCCCAGAAGGTTTTGTGGTTAGATCTCTTACAGGCTGGAGTCCCTCGAGAAGAAATCAATGGAAAGCCAACTTGTATAAGTGATGGATGCAGCTGCCCGCCGCTAAACAAAGTACCGGAAGCGAGGGGAAAAGGGCATGGAACGAAGCAAACCAGTAGAGCCCTCTGCTACACCGGCAGAGTGGCAATTTCTGTGCCCCTATTGAGGGCGTGGCAGATCCTCTGTTCCGTGTGTGGCCACAGCCACATACAGGAGGGTGGCGGGGGATCAACGCCCCTACGTACCCCTAGTAATCCGCTGGCCGAGGGGAGGGGTTCAACATGTCTTGGCGCTCCTCGATACAGGTGCCAAAGTCACGATCTTACATTCTGCGCAGACCCAGGGCTGAACCACCCTGGTGAAAGGCCTTGGAGGAGCTGAGACCCCGGGGTATGAGGTCATGGTCACCTTGACCCTGGGGAAAGCCCCTCCGTTCCAGGCCATGGTCCTGGCAGCTGCCACAGAGGAGTACATACTAGGCATCGATGTCTTACGGGACCATTCGGTGGACACGCAGTATGGCCTTTTTGCATTCGGCCATCCCCGGTATGTAAGCGCAACGCGAGCGCGGACGGTGCGGACATTAACGATCATGCGGGGCACCCCTCGGTGGGAGCCCGTGGTGTTGCCCCGCCCAACCGCCGTGGTCTCTAAGAAGCAATACTGCCTCCCGGAAGGGGAGGAGGAAATTACCCAAACAATTAACGCGCTATTGGAAGCCAAGATTATCTGGCCCATCCTAAGCCCCTACAACAGTCCCCTCTGGCCCGTACGGAAACCGGATGGGACCTGGCGTATGACTGTAGACTATCGGGAGCTTAATAAAGTGATCCCCCTGCTGACAGCTGTTGTACCAGACATGGTAACCTTGATTGAGCATATTGCAGCAGCTGCCCAACCGTGGCATGCTGTTCTCGACTTGGCTAATGCCTTTTTTTCCATCGCCATTGCCCCGGGTAGTCAAGAACAGTTCGCCTTTTCGTGGCAGGCACGCCAGTACACCTTTTGTGTGCTGCCGCAAGGTTGAAAGCACTCCCCAACCATATGCCACCAGCTGGTCAGCGCCGACCTGGCCCGGATACAGTTGCCACCGCTGGCCCACCACTATCATTATATCGATGATGTCATGGTCTCCGGCCCCTCTCGCGAGGTGGTGGCGGACACCTTACACGCCATTGTGGAGGGCCTGGAGTGGCGTGGGTGGAGTCTGAACCCGCAGAAGATACAGGGCCCCGCTCAGATGGTGGTTTTCTTGGGCATTATGTGGGCGGGGCCAGAATGGCAGATCCTTCAGAAGGTGCAACAAACTGTGCAGGGCTATCCCACGCCCCAGACAAAAAGGGAGCTGCAAGCTTTCCTTGGTTTGCTTGAGTTCTGGCGCGCATTTATCCCCCATCTTGCCTTCCTCATGCGGCCATTACAAGCCTTAGTGCGGAAGGCGGCGCCCTGGCAGTGGGCACGCAGCCACCAGACCGCCTTTGATCTGTGCAAAGATGCCCTGCTTATGCACGCTTGGCTCCACGCCCCACAGCTGGGGGTCCCGTTCGAGCTTGAGGTCACCACAGTGGCGGACGTGGCCTCCTGGGGGCTCTGGCAGCCGGCAAGGGGCCAGCAAAAAGAACCCATCAGCTTCTGGTCCCGGGCCTTGAAGGGGGCGGAGCCCGGCAACACCCCTCTGGAAAAACAAATCCTGGCAGTGGTCTGGGCACTACAAGACACCGAGCGCGTGACAGGCCCTATGCCAGTCGTGGTGTGCACGCCCAGTCCCTTAGGGCACTGGGTGTGGGAGGACCCCGCCCAAGTGCAAACAGTAGTCGCACAAAATGCCACCCACTTCAAGTGGAAGCATTACTTACAGCAGCGTATGCTGTTAGGCCGGCCCTCTATCTCCACCCCCCACGCCGTCTTGCTGGGGGCGATTACCTTTGAGCATGTGCCTTCTCTCACGGACGAGCTGCCACCAGTGGAGGACCCTGTGCCCCCCCTCTGGTAGGAGAGGCCCCTCCCGTGGACCAGCTGCCCGCCGAGAAACGGGACTACGCATAGTCATGCCTACACCACCCAGGGGACCCGGCAGTGGAGGGCGATAGCTTACACCCCCTATGCGGATGTAGTAGCCATGGCGTGGGGGGCAGCCAGCTCTAGTCAATGGGCCGAGCTGCGGGCCGCCACCCTGACCATCGAAGACTCCCCACCACGGGCGTATATTTATACGGACAGTTGGGCCCTGTATAAGGGCCTCTGGACCTGGGTGACTGCGTGGGAAGCCAAGGGATGAGAATTGGCAGGCCGGCCCCTGTGGGGAACTGCACTATGGCAGCAGCTCCTCCACTATGCCTGGCAGGCCCCCCTGGCTGTGCGACATGTGGACGCCCATACAAAAGCCCAGACCGCAGAGGCCCACTGGAATGCGGCGGCTGACGACATGGCCCAAGAAGAGGTCGTGCAATTGGCCAAGCGCTACCATGTGGAGGGGGGCTATCGCGGAGCCCGTGCAACGCAGTATGTGGCCCTGTGCCAGGGCACTGCCCTTCCCCTGGCAGCGTGCCGCACTGCCTGGGCAGGCTGCCCTATCTGCTCCCGTTTGGTGCCCATTGCCCTTCCAGGACCGGCCGGTTGGATCCCGAGCCACAGGCCCTTGCCAAGATTGGCAGGCCGATTACATAGGCCCTCTGCCCCAGGAGCGGTGCTGGCTGTACGTCTTCACGACCGTGGACACCTATACTGGTCTGTTGTTTGTACATCCAAGTACCACTGCGGCGGCGACAACCACGCTGACGGCACTGCAACAATTGTGATCCCGTTACGGGACACCACGTACCGTGCAGAGTGACCAAGGGATCCACTTCACAGCCCAATCGGTTCAAACCTGGGCCGCTGACGTTGCCGTGGACTGGCACTTTCACCTTCCCTACACACCAACAGCCAGTGGCCTTATCGAGCACCTAAATGGGCTCCTGAAAAACCAGATCCGTCGCCTTATGCCCACCCACACACTGTGTGGCTGGTCTGGGGTGCTGGAGCAGGCTGTCTGGCTATTAAATAACCGCTTCTTGGGTGAAGGCCAGACACCCGTCCAGCGTCTCACCATGCCCCCCCCCAGATGCCAGCACATCTGCGGGTAGATCTTAGGCATGCACCTGGGGTAGTTGATTTGGCACAAGGTGTAGTAACCTTATATGCATTGCCCCCCCACACTTTGCAGGCAGAGCAAACAGTGACTCCTTGGACCGCCCAAGCACAACTTTGGTGCAAGCCACCCTATTTGTTTTGTGTTCTTCCAGTGAGGGAGGGCCTACGGCTGTATCCCCCATATTGGTTGAGCTCAGATCACTCTCTAGCCCTCCTCTCATGCACCAACGCGGGCGCCGAGCCGCTGCAGTGGGAGCGAGGGGAGGGCCTCTGTAAACTTGTTCCTTTACCTCCTGCAGGTCTGACAAGCCGCAGCCCAAGTAAGACTGAATGGCACGTACTAGCAAACGTCTGTTGGACAGTGCCGCAGCGAAAACTGCAAGCTGCCATGATCCTGGCCACTGGGAAAGAATGGGCCTATGTGCTGCCAGAGGGAGAGGACTATCCCCATATGGCCTCGCTCTCCCGATTGTCGCAGCGCTCCTTGTAAGGGGAGTTACTGCCCAGGAGGCTGTCGCCTCCCCAGTAAATGCATGGGTAGTACTTGCCCAAACTGCCGTTAATGCAACGTCTTTTTGCCTCCCCCGAGTGTATGCTGTGGGCGCCCTTATGGAAACCTGTTTTATTGGCATTTGTGCAACCCCGGCCTCGTTGCAGGAGTTTTCCCTGTTAAAAACAATTGTGAAACATATTACGTATGGGGACTTGTATGCATTGGGCCCCACCCAGTATGCTTTAGATACAGCCATATATTCCTTTTGTCTTACTAATGTTACCCCTGCCGTTTTTTGTGTATATTTTGTAAATGCCACCGTAGATCATACCAATAAAAAGTTATTTTGTCAAAGCAGGAATAATGTTTCTTTTGCTTATGGACATATAAAATTGCCTGTGGGGTGGTTTTTACTTTGTGGCAGGGTCGCGTACACCTACGTCCCTGCCAATAGTTCTGGGGGCCCCTGCGCCCTCGGCCGAGTAGCTCCCCTTATGTTGCCACATCCCCCAGTGGGTTTTGCCTGCCACCGGCAAGAAACCATCCCTTTAAATTCCACCTGTAAGGCTGAGGTAACCCTTTTCTCCAAAACGGAAGCTGCAGCCCTTGTGTTTTCCCTGGTGGGCATACCGGGCCTAGTGGCGCATAATTATCATGCGGTAGCACACCTTGCATGCACTGTTGCCAAAGCCATTAACTTAACCTCCACCATTCTTGCACTGCTTACGCAAAAGCTTGAGGAAGTACGCCAGGGAATGTTACAAAATAGGCTGGCCGTTGATTACTTGCTACTTCGACACAGCCACCCCTGCCAAGACTTGCCGGCATGTGTTGCTTTAATGTTACCAATGCTGGGCCCTCTGTAGAAGCCGCTTTGGAGCACCTTCACCAGTTAGCAGAAGGCATTCGCCAGCAACAGGGAGAGTCCTGGCTCTGGTCCTGGCTCACCTCCTTACGTGGTTGGGCTGCACACTTGGTGCAGGGCCTTTGTCTTGGCCTCCTTGGTTTATTAAGCTTATATGTTTGTTGCATGTGTGGTTGACGTTGTTGCCCCCGGTGCCCCACACCTACCCCTTTGGGGTCCTCGTGATCACTGGCATCGCTCGAGAAAGCGAGGGGAGAACTGTAGGGGACCGCGGAAGACTGTGTTACGGCCTACCTACGGTATTTCCGCTTTCTTGGCGGCCGGTCACTGTAGGACACGGCATGCCAGTATAATCCGCTCCTAGCTGGTAAGAACTGCTTTGTATGGCCTTAAGCCAAGGGGCGGACACAGCCTGTGGAAAGCCCCTGGCCCTAGGCCAAGGGGCGGACACTGCCTGTGGAAAGCCCCTATCTGTTTATGTATAAGCTGTTTCTGCATTTGGTATATATAGCTGCAAGGCTTCGATCCCACCTTTGGACTCCATACCAGGCCGAGCTTCGTTGCGCTGGGTTCCCCGCCTCCGTGACAGCAACGCCAGGAGTCCCCATTGCGGGTGTGTCACTTTAACTTCATTAAAGCCAAGTAACTCACAGTATGCGTGGGCCTCGTTCTTGCAGAGCACCCTGGGTAGGCTCGTAACCTCCCAAAAACCTTACAATGAGAGAGAATGAGAGATGAAAGAATAAAAAAGGAAAACAGTAAACCTAACCATTCATCCTGGATATTCTTGCTAGTCTACAACGACGATGGCACTATTGGGGAGTTGTCAGGGCTTGATGTCGATCCAGGTGACATCTGCTGCTGGTTGTTTTTTCTTGAAAACATTGTGATCGGCAACTGTTGCTGTTGTCTCTTGAGATGCTCAAACATTTCTTGATATGGTCTCAAATCGTCCATAGTACTATGTGTGATTTTGAGGCTTCGTTCCACTGAGGGATCATATTCAGGAGTTAAATCATTCAAGTGTTTCGCTGCTTGGAACACTTCAGCAAATTTATGAAGATTCCAATTTCCTGGCTTTTCCTGTTCGTCGTCATCATCTTCGTCTTCTGTAGACGATTTTATCAGTTCCTCTAACTCTTTGTTAGTCAATGTTTCTCTGTGGCTCTCAATTAATTCTTCAATTTCTTCCTCAAGGATGTCAAAGAAGCCATCACCACCCACTTGCCTGGCCACCTGAACAATGCGTTTTACTTCTTTGTCAATGGTCAGGAGACCCTTAAAATCATTCACACATTCTTTCCATAGGTTTCACCAACATGCACTGACTGTTTCAGGCTTGATTGCATCCATTGCCTGTTTAATATAAGTGATGCAATCGGCAATGTTGAAGGACTTCCAATACTCCATAATGGGTTGGCAACCTTTCAGAAGTGGTGTGCCGAGTCTTCATTTATTCACTCTAAGGTTTTGCCTGCCAGTAATACATTTTAATGTTTTTAGTATGTCTCTTTCTATAAGTCTATAATATATAACTAAACTATTGTTGTATGTAAAGTAAATAAGGTTTTAGAAATGTTTAGGAAGCTTCATTTAAAATTAAATTAAAACGCAGAGTCCCCCAGACTGGTGGCCAGGACCCAGGCAGTGTGAGTGCCACTGAAAAACAGCTTGCTTGCTGCCTTCGGCACCCGTGCCATAGGTTGCCTACCCCTGCTCCATAACATTAAGATTGGGATCAGCATACATAGCGCTACGTATTGGTGAGAACGTAAGCCTTGTGTATGTGGCCTTGAAGCAGGAAATCATGCCTTGGTTGAGAGGATGGAGGTGGTACTGGGGGGGAGAAAGATGACTTCAACATTGTTATACAAACCGGAGTGCCTCAGGGTGACCAGCAGCATTGTCTACGATCAGCAACACTTTAAAGTCAAGTCCTTTCTCTTCGAGGTCCTGCTTGACCTCCAGAATGAAACATTTGTGGAACCAATCCAGAAATAATAGTGCTGTCACCCAAGCCTTTTTATCTGATTGCCAGAACACAGGCAGGAGATTTTTGTTCTTGCCTTTTAAGGCACAGGGATTTGCAGCCCTGTAGAGCAAGCCCGGCTTTATTACATGCCCAGCTGCATTGCCACAAAACAACACAGTCACACGGTCTTTAGCTGCTTTGAAGCCAGGGGCATGTCTTTCTGATTTTGAAATGTAAGTGCGGTTGGGCATTTTTTTTCCAGAAGAGCCCAGTCTCTTCAGCATTAAAAACTTGTTCCAGAAGATAGCCCATTTCTTTTATGATTTTCTTTAATTGTTCGGGGTAAGCTTTTGCTGCCTCTTCATCAGCAGATGCAGATTCACCAATAGTCCGCACGTTTTTGAGGTTGAAGCGGTTCCTAAAACTGTTAAGCCAACCTTGGCTGGCTTTGAATTGCTTCCCATCAGAAGGCTGTCCCTCTTTGGCAGGAGGTTTGAACAGCACATAGAGGCTAAGAGCCTTTTCTCACAATGTGTTGCCATCGATAGGCACATATTTATGATTCATATCTTCCAGCCATAAGTTTAATGCCTTTTCGGCCTTCACTAAAGTCTTATCTCACACCTGGCTCGTCACCTTAGCAGTTATTGGAGCACTTGATGCCACGGCTTGACAAATTTCTCTTTTTCAAATCTTGATGGTACGGATGCTAGATTCGTTGTGGCCATATTTACATGCCACTTTGGAGACCGACATACCGTCTCTCTAAGTCCAACACAGCCAGTTTTTCCTCCAGCGTTGGAACAGATTGCTGTTTCTTCGGTTGAGCATGAGATGAAGTAGTTGGCTTGTGTTTAGGGGCCATCTTGTCCAAAAAATACATATCTTTAAACTCTAGAATCACACTCAGCATGGTGAGATGCTCACACTATGAGAGGCACACAGGAACTGAGACCAACTGAGGGACTCATGCTCATGCTCACTCCGGGGGCATACACTCATTGTGCGCGTGTAGTTGAATTCACGTAAGTTAAATGTGTGTATGATGCGACTCCACTGTTTGTGGAATTTTTACACCCACTTTGGGCTGGTGTAAGTGATCACACAAAGTGCAGGGCAATGGTGAATCTCATCACTCGGTCCCATCCATCGCTCTGTTCAGCTAAGTCAAAATGTTTCTTCATTACAAGAAGACATCTCCAGATGCCCTAGCCTTTCTATCTGAAGATGGCCTGCAAAGGAAAAACACAGGCTATTCACCCTTTTGCTTCTTTATGATGTATAAAGACCTGAAGTTATTTAAAAAGAAAAATCAGCTTGTTTTTACTTTAGCAGGTTCTGTTTAAGATGAAAGACTGTGATGATTGAGGAGTTAGTAATGGTGATGTCACAAGAGATTACAAAGCGAAAGCTGAGCTAAGAGGGGAATGGATTTTTATCAGACTGTTTAAAACTCCTTCATTTGTTGATAAAACCTATTTAGGTGACTAACATTTTCAGTGGAGAATGCCTTTGTTAAAGATCCTTACACACTTCTTCAAATAAAGTGTTGAGTGCTCATAATTAGAGCTGGGAAAATAGATTTTTTTTTGGTTCACGTGCAATTCTGAAAAATAAAAAAAAATTCATTTGGGGTCAAACTGAAACCATTTTTAAAATTTTTTCAGTAAAAGTTGAAGAAAATGTGGGTTAAATAAAACATTTCATTTTGATTCCGTGCACTTAACTTAAAAAAAAAAATTTAGAGGAAATTTCAAAACAAAAAAATCATTTTGAAAGAAAAATAATTGAAACATTTCATCTTAAAAATGTCAAAACAAAACATTTAGCTTTTGGGTTTTTTTCCAACCAGAAAAAAAAGAATCACTATATGTTCGGGTGTCACCAAATTTGCATTTTTCTCCAAAACAAGTTTTGAGTTGAAAAGTTTCCTGTAGCCCTACTGACACTAACTTAGAATGATTTCCCTTTGAACCCTTATGGCTCAGCAGAGCCAGGGAAGACTAGACTGGACATTCTTGATTAGGGCAAGTGCCTTTGTTGGCTGGAAATAAGGGAAAAACCACATGAAAAAATGAGAGACTGCTTTATTTTAAGTGACATTTTAAGGAAACACCATTTCCATTAGAATATCATGTATTTGTCTCTCAAACATACATTTCCACTGCCCTCAAGTACACAACATAATTATCAGAGGCTTCAACTTTAGGTTTTATATGGTCAAGGGATGACGGCCCTTAAAAGGCAAGTGGATCACTAGGTTGCCTAATTTTGGCTGGATGTTTTCCTGGAGATTTCATCACCACACTCTTTAATGAAAGATTAATCTTTAATTCTTTGAGATGCCATGCCAATCCTGGAGGGTTGGCAACCCCAGGGTCACCCCTAAGGGACCAATTAATGAAATGAAGGACAGTCCCTTACACTAAGGCCCAGGTGCTCACCCTTTCCCTGATGGGGCTGTGATTACCTGAGGCAGAAGCCCCATCCCAGGCCCCCTCATAGGGTTACCGCAGAGAGCCAGCGGCCACCCCATGCCTGGCAGTGCCGCACCCTTAGCGGTGGGGTGACCACACAGCCCGATATCAGGAGCTTTGTCTTACACAGGCAACTACCCGCCCCTGAAAAAGTCCCAGTTGTTCACTCCTGCCAGCCGGTCACTCCAGGGCAGAGCCCCGCGCCAGGAGGGCGCTGCTCCCGCTGGCAGGGCTGGGGGAGGGGGGCGGCCAGCGTGCCAGGGCCCAGCCAGGCCGGGCAAGTCAGAGAAATACGTGAACTCGTATTCATCTCAAACTACACATCACAAAACTGAGCGACAACTCCGAGAGCCTACAGCATTTTCATGAGAGAAACACAAAGTACACAGTGTATAGTCACTATTGAGAGAAGTTATATCCCCATACACTGACAATCGCGCTACAACACGAGGTCGAGCATGCTAGGTATATATTGCATTACTCGGTCACGCGACAGGCTTAGGTGTCACAAAGCTTTGCATAATATGACACCTGAGCAAGAACATGCGAGATGAATCAAGAACGAAGTCACATAGCCTATACATATTTCATGAGAGTGCGACTGGATTCCGATTGTTCCCACTGCACAGAATTTCATCACAGCAATCAATCGACTACTATTATTTATAACTGATACGTATACTTTAATTATCTTCTATATTAAATATTCTTTCTGAAGCCAAACGCCCGATTCCTGTAATGTTCGTGAAATTGGCTTAAGGTCTCTATTCTCCTTACTGAGCTAACGTTGGGCATTCAGCCGTGCTCCGCACTCAGTGTTCCGCGCTGCTTGTCAATCTTCTAGTTCACTCTTTTATTTATTTTTGCCATCGTTTCTCTCACTATCTTTTGAGATGCGTTGCACGTGGACTTAGAGGTTGCTATGGACATATTTCCTAGAGTAAGGACAGCCCACAGATCGACATACTCTAAACTCATTCGTCTCATGTGCATATCACTCTCATCCTATAGTATCTTGTCCTCTGCTTTAGCAGTCTATTATTGGCGTCACTGTCTCCTTGCTTCGGGGAGCGGTTATTCTTCGGGGTGTCTGTTCGCTCATTCCCGTGTCGTATTTGTTGCCCTGAGTTGTGGGGAGAGAGAGCTGGGGAGCATAGGAGTGCGCTCGGAGACTGTATTCTTCAGCGCTATGCAGACGCTACATATTCTGGCATTCAGGCATTGTCTCTGGTTTGTAGCGCAGTACGCGACTACTGAGGGGAGTAAGAGAGGCATTGTTCTTCTGCAGTCCCTCTGCTTTGGCTGTGGTCTGGCAGTTCAAGTAGGTAATATCCTTGCACGACATGTATAGCCACCACCTGCGTCTACGCTCGCCTTATTTTAATCCCGGTCGTTTTCTTAGTCGTTCTCGCTGGGCAGTTTTTCGAGCCTTTTTGTTGTGTCTGCCATTTCATACCTAGATGATACGTAGTCGGTTTATGTCAAGGGTCAATGATAGTATGTTCCGAGATGACTGAGATAGTCTTCAGTCCAACAGAGTATGAGTGACTCTTAATCATGAGATGCGGTGACACGCGTGGGTTGGTCATGTATCTACCTTTTGATATAGAAGAGGACGACGTTCCTATACTGGAGTAGTAGCTCCACAGCGTATTCTGCTGCTGCCTGGGAGGGAGAGGGAGTGCTCGTGTATGCGTCTAGCCATGATGTTATTGTTGCGTTGGTGTGGTTTCGTGCACGTGATGGAGCGAGAGATTGTGGGTCGTATTGGAGGGGGCGACTAGCGCGATGGCTAGCCGATGGGTGATATATCACCACTATGGATTTCTATCTAGTTTCTTTGCATAATACAGATATCATCCAGATTACGCCACTGTGAGCAATAGCGAAGGTCCAGAGAGGCGAGCGAGGTGATGGGAGTTACCAATATCTCGCTATCTTCCTATCTTGAGGGCTTGCTCTTACGTTTTCTAGCTCGTGCACCAGGCGACACGGCGCTTCTCAGTGTGAGAGGAGGCAGGTAGGCGTTCGACGGACACAGAATGATTAGTAGCGGCTGGTGGTCTGGTCTGCTTTCTTCGGTTTGTTCCTTATTTCGCGGGTGTCTAGGGAGCTGGCGAGGGCGCGCGATGATTGGTCAAGTGCTATCTATATTTATTCTATTGTATTTCTCTATGTCTCTAGTGGAGCTCGCGAAGTGCACGAGAGACGTCTCTTTGTTCGCGGCTGTCTGCTGTGAGTATCTCTTTTTGTATTATGTTTTTTGTGTTTGTTCTGTGTATATTTCGAGCCCCGCCACGTGTCCCTCTGATGGTTTTCGCGGTGTCTGTTGTTATTGTTTTGTGCGCCTTCCTGTGAGCAGCCTGAGCAATGGCTCCGAGTGGTGTTGGTTTTTTTTTGTCTCGCGCGGTTGGTTTTCTGCGTTTGCTTTGTGTGATATGTTGTTGTCTCGGAGCGGCTTGCGGTTCTTGTTGGTTGGTGCTTTGGCAGGTTTGTTAATGCTTTTGCTGGTGCTTGTGTCTGGTGTGTGGTGTTTGTTGTGTACTAGATGCGGCGCTCGCCTGGAGGCGCGGCGGGGGCGCGGGCGCGCGCGGGCCGCGGCGCGGGCGAACCGGGGGCCCCGTTGTGCTGACAGCTGGCAGGGGAAACGACGTGTCGGAAGGTATCGCGGAGCATGACAGGGTCTGGGACCCACCACCACAGGAGGAAGCAGAGTGTCCGTTGCTATGAAGATCATTTTTATTCCCCCCGCCCCCCGCGCCCCCGGGGGAGCCCCCCTCCCGGCGGCGGCTCGGCTCCCCTCTCTCGACAATGAATCCAGGTAAGGGGGCGGTCGGCCTCCTCCCCTCTAGATAGAGTGGAGCAGGGAGATCATGACGTAAACTCTAGGAACCCACTGCCTCAAGGCGATACCGGCTCTGTCGCCACCCCCTCACATCACGGCCGCGCGACAGAGGTAGAAATCGGGGGGGGGGCAAGAGCCCTTAGGAGCGGCACGGGGAGCATCAAGGACCGCCCTTCAGTCCTGCAGGATAAGCGGAGGAAAGACACGCGCGCCCCAGCACGCCCACCTATGCACATCCACCTAACCCCAGCGCTCTTGCGCAGATTCCCCCCTCCACCCGCCTAAGCAAGCCCACCAACCGCCCCAATCCCCCTCAACCGCCTCTGAACCAGCCCGCAAGGCCGCGCCTAATCCCACCCCCTGCCCCAACAGACCCCCCGCTCCCCACCTCATGTGCCCCCAGCCGGCCCCTCACTCGCTCTTCCACCCCCCACGTGCCCCAGATCCCCTCTCACCGTTCTCACCAGCTCCCGCACGTCCGCCCCAGCACCCCCTCTTCACCCGGCTCTCTACAAACCTCCAGAAGCATTATGTAGCAGCCCTCATTGCCTACCTTGTCTACCACCAGGCTTCTAACACCAGTTCCCATACCGCCTCACACAGACCGAGTGTCCTTTATCCCAAACCCTACCAAGCTCCTGCCTCAACCCCCCACCGATCCTCCTTACCACTCTCCCCAAAAGACTTCACAGATCCCAGGCTCTCGAACCTGGAGAGAGAGTTCATTATCCCAGCCTACCACGCCACGGCCTGCCCCCAGCACCGCCCCTCCCCGCTCCTTCGCAAAACCCTCATGTGCCTACCCCCGGCCCCCCAGATCCTCCTCACTGGCTGCTTCCCAACCCTCATGTGCCTCCCGCCAAGACCCCTCACCGTTCTTCCCAGCTCCCCACGTGCCTGCCTCAGCCCCCCCCGATCCCCCCTCACCGCTCTTCCCAACCCCCACGTGCCTGCCTCAGCCCCCCTGATCCCCCATACCACTCTCCCCCAGCACCCCACAGATCCCCCCTCACTGCTCTTCCCCATCCTCCCACGTGCCTACCCCAGCCCCCCAGATCCTCCCTCACTGCTCTTCCCAGCTCCCCACGTGCCTGCCCCAGTCCCCCCAGATACCCCCTCACTGCTCTTACCCAACCCCTCATATACCTGCCCCTCCTCACTGCTCTTACTCAGCCCAAGATCTCCCCCGCCCCCTACAGATCCCACTCCCCCAGTCTCACATGTCCCCCAGCACCTCCCCAGATCTCCCCTCACTGCTCTTACCCAACCTCCCACGTGCCTACCCTAGTCCCCCCAGGTCCCCCCTCACTGCTCTTACCCAACCTCCCATGTTCCTGCCTCAGCCCCCCCGATGCTGCCCTCACAGCTTTTACTCAACCTCCCATGCCCACCTAGATCTCCCCTGCTTCCCACATATTCTCCTCCCCCTAGTCTCACATGTCCCCCAGTACCCCACAGATCCCACCTCACTGCTGTTCCCAACATCCTACATGCCTGCCCCCTAAAGATCCCCCTCACTGCTCTTACCCAGCCCCGCACGCCCACCTAGATCTCACACCTCTGCCCTCCCCCGCTCCCCCACAGATTCCCCTCACCCAGCCTCACACATCCCCCATGTCCCACAGATCTCATCTCACCACTCACCCAGCCCCCCATGCTTGTCTAGATCCCACCCCCTGCCCTCCCCAAACCCTTCACAGATTCCTCCCTTACCACTCTTACCCAGCCTCATGTGCCTACCACAGCCCCCCACAGATCCCACTTCACTGCCATTACCCAGCCCCCATACCTCCCTAGATCCCACTTCCCACAGATCCCCCCCCATCGCTCTTACCTAGCCTCATGTGCCTGCTCCAGCCCACCATGCCCTGCCTAGATCCCACCTCCTTGTCCTCCCCCAATCTGCAGCTCCCCAGGCGTCATCTAGATCCTACCTTCCTGTCCTCACTCTTCCCCCACTTAAACCCCATCTGTCTGCCCTCTCCCATACCCCACCTTACTGTTCTTATCCAGCCTCACATGCCCCAGCTCTTCACCTAGAACCCACCTCCCCCATTCCTATCCTGTGCTGTGTCCCACCTAAATCCCACCTCATGCCCCTTACCAGCCCCTCAATACCCCCCCTGTACACCACTGTGCCCCCAGCAGCCCCTATACACTTCCTACCCAGCCCCCCCCCCAATAGCTCACCTCACTGTCCCTTCCCTGCCCAGCCCAATACATACCCCATGTCTAGTCCGTACTACCCAAACTTCCAGCCTCCAATACTCTCCTCCCAATATCTGGCCTCCAGCCTCACAGCGTTATATAAACAGGCCATGCACAGCTCCCTCCGTTACCAGCTCTCCCACATACTCCCTATACCTGTGATATCCAGCCTCCAATATCTAACCCCCAACTCTCTTACTTAAGGCTTAATATTGAAGCCAGAAATGAGGTTGTGTATTGGAACAGTGGTGGTGGGGAATACATCCTAATAATGCCCCACTAATGAAGCCACAATCCTCATACTCCCAGTCCCCTTGAATCATAGGAGCTCTCCTGTATCCAGCTCTATACTTAGCCCCAGTATGGCACCCACAGTTCCCCAAGCTCAGCCTTCTAGTCTTCTGTAATTAAAGTGCACACACTTCCCCTTTGAAACGTGACAACAGTGCAGCTCTCCTTATATGCTCCGCCTTACCTCCCCACTACAGTTCCTGTATAAATACAAATCCCCCTCAATCCTCAACACTATACACAGCATTCCCACCCTTCTTGGTATAAGAAACAAAAGTCCCACCCCGTTTAATCTTCTAGTTAATATTCTCAGAAGCGTGTCTTCCCACCTCCCCTGCTAAAGCACTTGGCTCCCTAATCTGCTAGTTTGAGGTGCCTTTTTATTTCCCCATATTGCTTCCAGGCACAACAATCCCCACCCCCTCCCATGCAGCTGCTCCCCCCCACTTCATCTGCCACCATTACCATGCATTGTTGTCCTCGCCCTTTTCATGCTGCTGCCTGCAACCTCCGCACTCCCTCTTTGCGCACACACCTGCAGTATCCTATCATCTGTGAGTTTCTGTACTTATCTCCTGTGTCCTGTCCTCCCATGCTGCCACTTCTGGAAGGCACAACAATGCAATCAAACATCCATGCTCCTGCATGTGGAGGTCTAGCAAGCTGTTCCCCTACTAATCATCTGCTCCTTAACCTTGAAGTTTTCCTCTCCTCCATACTTGCATCACCTGCATTTTAAGAATATTTTATATTATAAAGACTTATTGGCATGGCATTGTTAATATTTCTTGATGGGACTATTGAAAAGGGGTTTTCAGTTGATACATATTCTAATCCCCCATGTTTGTTTCCTACTGGGTTTTCCCCCCTCTCTGCTCTTCTTTCAAAATGGTTGTGTTACAGCCCTTGGTTCTTCCCCAGGGTTGATTCTTGTTGCAGATCCTCAGTACTATCTAGACAGACAAACCACAGTGTATTTGATTCTTTCTCTTTGTATTGCTTAAATTGCACTCTGAGCAGGCAGGAGGCAACTGAACCTCTCTCTCCATTGACATGTAGAGATTTTTATTTAAAACACAAGTGTCTGAATTCTCACAATTAAGAGGCTGAGGTTGTTGGCAGTGTGCTCAGAGTTGTTTACCCATTTTTAAGGGTTAGTATCTTTTGTGTTCTTTTGAAATTGCTTGACACCATAAAGGGAAATAATTGATATTTAATTAGTATTGTTTTTACAACCAAAAAGTTCCTATTTCTTTTTGCAATAAAAGCAAGATGTCATAATGATAGTCCTGATAATGCTACAATATTACTTGTAAGCCAACTAATTTTTGGAAAGCCAAGTTATATTTAGTAACTTTGAAGTAAGGTTGTTTGATATCTACATTTTCTTCTCCAAAGAAGTAGCATTCTAAAGTTACAGTACTTATTTTTGTGCTAATTCTTTTGAAAAAGAAATGACTATGTAATTGGCTGCAAAGTGACCTACAGTGAAGAAGGAACATGAAATTTGCTTAATATTGAGTCAGTAATTATCAACATTTTATAGTGATAAACAGTCAGTCACCTCCCATTTTAAGTCGTTTGTTTGTAATTAATATCTAATATTTTATCTGTTACTACCAACCCACTTCTAAAATGACATTCTCTCTATGTAAAGGGACCTGTCAGGGTAAAAATTGACATTGTTTCCGTGCCAACTGTGTTTTGAATTTATAAAATCATTTAAAAAAACTTTTTTCCTTTTCACTGTACTGATGGTTTTGCATTGTACTGAAATATTGTATTGGGAGATGAAAATAGACCTGTCGATTCCACTTTCTGGCTCTCCTTCATTAGCATTAGTATCTGGATTGCACATGTAGGGTAGCCTTGCAAATTTCTGCTCACAAGGAGCAAGTAAGTTTTTTTTTTGTTTTTTGATTTTTTTGGACAGGGAGTAAAATATCCATATCTTTTTCATTAGCATCAGTCAATGTAGTAAAGAGCACATGTATAATTTTGTTAGCTGGGCTTGTAATTAACTCAGGACAATTTTGTATGGTTGCTTATATTTACATGTGAAACATTTTTTTTTAGTTTTTTTTTTTAATATTTCTATTTTTTTTAAACTTTAGCTTTGCAGAGCCTAAATCTTGATTATATTAATCTGACATTGACCTTAAGTTAATGGTGTCTCCAGCTAACACGTCATTTGTTATTACTCAGTTGAGTCTCTCATTTTATTGAACACAGACCTTTGGATATATTTACAGCTATGGAGAACAAGTAGCAGAAGTCATTAGACTTACAAACAATACAGTATATGGACCGTTTATCAGTGGGAATCAGACTTCGTCTACACTGCTAAACCTACACTGGCACATAGAGTAGCCCTCTACTGTAGTGGCAGCATACTTTGACAGAGTTTTTCTGTCACTGTAGAAACACCACCTCCCAGATGACGTTAGCTGTGCCTACACTGGGGTTTCATCAACATAGGTATGGTCGTTGGGGTGTGGTTTTTTCACACCTTTGACTGACATAGCTATGCTGGTATAAATTTTAAGTGTAGACAAGGCCTCAGAAATAACTTAGTTTGGACGGGGGGAAAACAAAAAATTCTGAATGTGAGGATTCTGTACTGCAGCTGAAAATGTTATAAATTCTGTAAACTAACATGGTTCCTTTTACTTTTCTTTCTGAAGGAATGGAGGGAAAAAAACTGATTTCTGCAACAGACACTCAGTACTCTGGTATGCTACTCCAGTCTTTGAATGAACAACGTGACCATGGACTTTTTTGTGACGTTACTGTTATCGTGGAGGACCGGAAATTTCGAGCCCACAGAAATGTTCTTTCTGCTTCTAGCACATATTTTCACCAGCTTTTCTCAGTTGCTGGGCAAGTGGTGGAACTGAGCTTTATAAGAGCAGAGGTTTTTGCAGAAATACTCAACTATATATATAGCTCAAAAATAATCCGCGTTCGATCAGACTTACTTGATGAGTTGATTAAATCAGGGCAATTACTAGGAGTTAAATTTATAGCAGAACTGGGTGTACCTCTGTCACAAGTAAAAAGCCTATCTGGTGGCATCCAGGATGGTACTTCAGAAACTTTACCTTCTAGCTCAGATCAAGAGAGTCTTGAAACACAATTATCCCCAACAAAACATGTGAGTCAACATGTAATTGGTGGGATGCCTGTTATAACAGAATCATTTTCCTTACATGGTGAAGAATATGAAACTACAAAAATTACAGTGAGTGATTCAGATGATGATGATGATGTCATCTTTTGCTCTGAAATTGTGCCTGCAAAAGAGCGTTCTCCAGAGACCAGTGCAGTGGCACAGAGCCAGCCTTGCCCAAATCCTGCTGTGGTTTCTGACCAAACGTCCTGTAGCACTGGTGGATCTCCCCCTCTAACTAGTATTGCAGCAACTCAAAAACTCACTTCCTCTGCCAACCAACCAAGTCCAAACCAAACACAAACTAGTGCTGAATCACTTGACTCTTCAGCTCCAAAGCATTTGACTCCCAACATCATTTTGCTAAATCAGTCTCAACTTAATTCATCATTAAGTGTCAGTTCCTCACATCAACAACACGTGTCTCCTACAGTTAATTTGCTTGGGGAGAACCAACAGCCATCTAATAATGAGTCTTTAGCTGAAATGGAAACAAATGCTGTTGATGAGGAGGAAGACGAGGAGGAGGAGGAGGATGTGGAAGATGATGATATCATTAGCTCATCTAGTCCAGGTTCAGTCAGTAGCAGCTCTTTGGTTCAGCAATCTTCTCCCCCCAAAGTAGCGGCATTTGAAGGATCAGGTGTACAGAAAAAACAGGTTGTTACTTTTCCACAGGAAACGTCTTCCAAACCTGGAGAGTTTAAAATAAAAATCTCAGATGTTCTTACTGGAAGCAACAAGGATTCTTCTGTGGGTGTAGCATCAAAACATGTGATGGAAGGTCAAAAGATCATAACTTTAGATACAGCTACTGAAATAGAAGGCTTGTCAACAGGTTGTAAGGTTTATGCAAATATTGGTGAAGATACATATGACATAGTAATTCCTGTAAAAGATGATCCAGATGAAGGAGAAGTCAAACTTGACGAGATGCCTAGAACATCTGGTGATGATCCTGCAAACAGAAAACGTATGAAGCTAAAACATGATGATCACTATGAGCTCATAGTGGATGGAAGGGTCTACTACATTTGTATTGTATGCAAGAGATCCTATGTATGTCTGACAAGTTTGCGGAGACACTTTAATGTTCATTCCTGGGAGAAGAAGTATCCATGTCGATACTGTGAGAAAGTTTTCCCTCTTGCAGAATACCGTACAAAACATGAAATTCACCACACTGGTGAGCGAAGGTACCAATGCTTGACATGTGGGAAATCTTTCATCAATTATCAGGTTATGGCTTCACATATAAGATCAGTTCATAGTCAAGACCCTTCTGGAGATACCAAGCTTTATCGTTTGCATCCTTGCAGGTCTTTACAGATCAGACAATATGCATATATTACTGATCGTTCAAGCAGTATACCTGTAATAAATGAGGATGGACTTGTTTATCGTGTTGGTGCAGGAAAAGATGATGCTGAAGGAACAACTTCTAATCCTCCAACTAAGCCCATGACCTGGGATGATATTTTCATTCAGCAGGGAAGTGAATCAATTTTTAAACAAAATCTATCAGAAGGTAGTACTGAATTTGAGTTTGTAATACCAGAGTCTTACTGAAATGCTTTAAGTGCTGAAAAAGCTTCAGTATAGAAAAGGTGCAACTGTTTTAAATGAACTGCTACAAATATTGTAAAACAAATTGTTAAATGAAACAAGTTTACTTGTTCTACCAAGTCATCAAAGGGTAGTATTTAGATGGATTATTTGTAGCTGCAATTCATCTGAAAGTTTACTTGAATACAGAATAAGATATTTCCAAGGAGCTGTCAGTGTTTTTTCTAGTTCATTAATTTTCATTAAAAAAAAAAAAAGGAAAATTATAGCTTGACAAGGTACAGTTTCCTTAAATAATCTGAAACATTGTTTTTCTTTTAAAATAATTGGGGTATTTCCTGTACCTTGAAACATTTATTACATAAACTTTTTCTTTCATGTTAGCACTTTAATGCTGAATTCTCTTTAGATGTTAACCCCAAGATCACCAGAAGATGTTCAGCATAGCCCCTTGGATATGGCATAATTTAAAAAAATCCCACTGCTCATACATTAACTCTGAATAGTGTATTACTGAAAGGGTCCAAACTAACTGATCAATTCGTTTGGAGCAGTGTATTTTTGAACCAGCATCTTAGTTTTGTTTTTCTGGTCAAAATGAACCAATTCGTTGTGAAAATGTTCATACTGATAAGAAAAATTCAGTTTGGGTTAAACTGAACAAGATTTATTTATATGTGTCAATATGGTAAGCAGAGTATTCAGTGGCTGGACCATTATATTTTATTCTTTTTTGCAATGGGGAAAAATATCAAACTATGATATTGATGAAAAAGAACATTGAAGAGAAAGATCAAGTTCTGCAGCATGTTTTTAAAATCCTGAGGAATAATGTCAGATCTTATTATTATTAAAGAGTATGCTGATTTAGAATGAGTTGCCGCTTTCCTGTTTTGTTCATTATGGCAAAAGGCTTTGATCAGGTATTTAAAACATTTTTATAATACTTTTCCTAGCAGAAGACTGCAGAATATACTTCCTGAAACCAAGAAGTAATGTAAATGATGCCTCAGCTCTGTAGCTGAGACTACTACAGATTTTACAGGCCTGTTTAGCTAGATTTTTAATAAAGTACTGAAAACTTTTCCCAGTGGGAAGGGTTGCTTTCAGGAGGACTAAATCAATAATCGTTTGTTTTTTTTTAATGTGTTTATATAGGTTCCATGGCATAGGCATATCAATATTCATTTTCAGTTTTAATAATATCCCTCCTTTCCCATGCAATTGGTACATATTTAGGCACTTGGAAAATAGTTTAGTAAAAGTTCAACTAGAACAAGAAATGCTAGTTTACTTTCAGTACTATCGGCACAGTGACATAGTCTAGCATTTCTGATTTAGTAACTTGTTGAATTTTTGTAAATGGTAAGATGAAAATTAAACAGAGGTTTGTAGATGACTGAAAAGAATTGTTGTGCATAGTGTTAGTTATCAGTAACCTTTCATTAAATCTCTTACCTAAATCACAGTTTAGGATTTTTCTTCTCATATTCATGTTTTAAGAAAAACATTTATTTGATGTTCAGACCAACATTCCTTCACTTTATGACCTTCAATCGTAAATTTCCAGAAAGATAAGTTCTATTTCAAGGTAAATGGTTTGAATATAATTAAAGCTATAATTAACGGGTACCAGAAATCAGTATTTGTAATAATGGGAAGAGGAAGAGAGAATTTGTTTAGCTAGTAGGTATAGTATGCAGCACTTCTGTTTTATAGGCTAAGAATACAATATGTATAAATGTTTTTATATTATAAATTTACCCTTTTAAAATTAGGAACTAGGATGTAATTCAAAACTATGTGCATTGTCAGAATCATAAAATAGGTTGATTTTGTGTAGATGTTTATAAAAATTGCTCTTTGGGCATCAGGGGAATATTTTAAAATGTGATAGGTTGAATGTTTGAGTTTCATTGGTGGCATTTCAGCAGTTACACACAATCCATTCAAAGAAATAAATATTGATTGCCTATAATAGCACAGGTTGTACTGACTTACTTAACTGTGTACTAGAAAAAAACTTCATGGCCTCATGTCATGAAAAACATTGAGGGTATATTCTAAATTAACCTAGTATGACGCATCTGGAATTAAGCTTAGTAATAAAGGCTATCAATATTTGCTGCTGCTAAGGTTTAAACCTTAAGTTAAACTGTGCCTACAAAGGTGTCTCTTTAGAAAAAAAAAACTGGAAAATTAGTGGTTCAAAAGGTGTAGTTTTGCCAGAAGACTCAGGCCTGCATGTGTGTCTCAGTTTTCTATTTTCCTTGGAAGTGAGCTTCGATAGCCAAAGTCCAGAGGTCATGTAAAATAAACTTTTTTTAAACTTCACTTCCAGTATTTATTGGATTGGAAACATATTAGACCCCTTCTTTTAAACTCTTTATGGGGCAATAGTTTTTTTATATTTAGATTTCTGGCTATTGTACTTAGGGTGGGTTTTGTTTTTGTTTTTTTAAAATCTTTATCATTACCTTCTGGTTTGACTTAATCCAAAACATTTAGTAAATATTAAGAAATTGGTTCTGGAAAAAAAACTGGATTTATACTAATTGAATCTGAACATGCATTTATATAAATATTATTACAACATTCAGCAGAGATCCCTTAGCAAACCTAAACATCATTTTACAAATATAAAAGTTAACTTTGATCTGCTACAGAATGTAATAATGATGGCGAAGAGTCCTCACTGTGTGGCTCCTATGGGAATTCATACCACAGCATTCCAATATATAAATAAACAAATACAGAGATAACAAAATTGATAGGTTGCTTATTTATTTTGTACTGTTAAGGCATGCAACTTATACAAAGATGCAAAAGCTGACAACTGTATACATTGAACATTGGGTTCTACAGCTGTTACCTATCAACTGTTCTGTGTGAAACATTGTTCATTTTTACCAATACTGTAATGTATATACTTGTACAGTCTTTTCCTTAACATAGTTTTTAAAGTTGTGTTCTACTTTTCATTAACCGATAATTGATATTAGTTCTTAGAGCTTTCTATGGCAAAAATAAAAAGTTTTAATTCTAGAGATGTGCAGAATGTTTCTTTTCAAGGGCAATCCACTTTTCTGAGACACTTTGTGTTTCTCAGCAACTGATTTGTGGACCAGCGCCTGCCCCTGAGGTCTCCCTGACAATTTAGGAAGACAGGAAACCAATTCCTGGGATCAAAAAGGTTGAGAAACACAGCTTTAGATGAGTTAATGTTGATAATTGTCTCATGTAGGACTTTTTAAGGTAGCAGTGAATTCTCAACAAAATTTATACAATTTAGAAGTTTCTTTTATTAAGCTGAATTAGTTGAACAATGGTGCATATTGTAAACTGCACAGTCTAAAAGCATTTTGAGCCAGTATGTGTTCTGCTTGACTTCTAATTGGGTTGCACTGGTCTAGAAACTTCAGCTTCTTGTTGTCTTATTCAGCTGATGTATTTCAGTTAACTCATGGTGCAGCGACTTCATATTTAATGAAGCTGCAAATAAGTTAATCTCTAATTGGTTATGGTTTGGAATTTTTCCATGTGCAGTTCTTGAGATAATTGAACCTTTGGTTGACAAATTATTATTGAAATGGGGTCTAATTCTGCAACCCTTAATAAGTAATACTTTCTGGAGTAGACCCAATAAACTCAATGGGACTATTTGCATGAGTAAGTGCTAAGTACAAGTACTCCTGTTCTTTTTGTGGATACAGACTAACACGGCTGCTACTCTGAAACTAATCAGCATAGTAAAACTGATGTGGGGAAAGGATTTGACAAGAAAAACATAGCTACTCAGAAACTTGTCAAAAACTGTTTGGGGAGAGAATATCAGGAACATTAGTAAAACATCTCATTCATGTAGGGATTGGACTTGTCCTGCTGGGGTCAACAGCAAAACTCCCACTGACATGAGTGGTGCAGGATCAAGCCCAGCATAATCTATTTAATTTAATATAAAAATAAGTGAATGGGATACTGTACTTATTACATTATTCACCTCTGTTTTAAATCCTTCCATTTTAATGTTCTTCAGCAGAATTTCTCTGTGTGAAATCCTACAGAGGATACAGAGCCTTGCACATACTGGGTAGCACTTATAAATGTAACCCCCCTGAAATCAATGGAACTACTCATGTGAATAAGGATTGCAGAACTGTAGTTACCACAACTATAAAATGCATAGGATACATTTGTTCTTTCAACACAATTTACAAAACCAGGGCTCAGTGACTTAACTGGGACTACCAAGGGTAGTAAGCACCATGCCCAGTAAGGTTGGCAGTTCTGGGCCCTAAAATAGGAAATGCTGTTGCGGCTTTTTCTGTAGTTCCTAGTTACATACAAGGAATTTCAGTGTAATGATTGCAACACTAATACTCAGAAAAGCTGCTAAAATGTAAACTGCAACTTTGTAAAAATTTTTAAAAAGTCACAGAGTTTTATTTTACTTTTGTGAAGTAATAAAAGATACGTGTCATAATTTTTACATTCGCATAAGACATTATGGATAGAGTGCATAACATTGCATTTATGTTCAACGTTTATACTGTTGTTGAAGCAGAAGGAAAACAGCAAGTTGAACAGAAAATCCCAATAATGCTTTTAATGTTAATGTTGAGCTGTCCTTTTATAATAAATGTAAAGCAGCAATGCAGCTTTTGCTTAAATATACCAGCATATAACAATTAATAAAAAGCTCAAAGGTTTGGAAAAAAGAGCATTGACATTTCTTAGGTCTTCTGCTTCTGTCAGGCCAAAGGTACTAACAATACACTTGCTTCCAAAGATCCTTTTTATGGCACTGCGTTATTTTTCTCCCCTCATGACTATGTAATGCGCCTTAGTTCTGACCTGCAATATCCCCTATGCCTTGTAGCCCTGTTTAATAGAGAGAGGCACAAATGGTATACTATTTTCCAGGTGAGGTTAGGACTGTAACTTTTATTTCAAAGCTCTAGAAGTAAAATACTATTTAAAAAAAATGTATGCAATATATTTCTCACAGGGAGTAGTACCATGGGTGCTGTCACTTTTTTTTATATGCACGCCAAGTCTCTCTTAAAGATGTGATTGAGTTGAACAGCTGTGAGGTTAATTTAGAACAGAAGGGGTATTAGTGTGCTAATTTATTTCTGGTGCCCAAACTTACGGGAGCTGTATTTTAAACCATATATAATGGCAGGGGGGAGTCTACTGGAACATGTACTGCATACACTACTGCTTTAAATCCAGTGGGTATCTTGCATGTATTTCTCCTCCTGCCACCATTTTCTAAGAAGAAATATTTCGTTGTCCAGAGAGACGTTCTACATTTGCTTCTGGTTGAACAATTTATTCTCTTTTTAGTTTGAGACTAGATGGACTTGTATCCGACAGGGAAATGATGAGTCTAAAAAACTGCCTAAATGCTTTGCAAATGTACAGGGTTAAAAGCAGCACGTTAAAGTGTGGTTGCACTCTGGAAGTGACAGTGTGGGTCCCACATGTATCTTCCTTTCTGACACTATCTCACATGTGGTTAGGTTGCAAGTAGAAAGATACTGCAATCTGAAGTCCAACTGTATTCATTGTGGCTCACATAACAGCATAAAACTCTACAAGCCAAATTTTGCTCTCCATTACGTTTTGTCTGGATTGAAGTGACACAGCTATAGATGGGTGCAGCCTTACAATTTACACTTCTCTAGGTGCAGGAGCTGAAATAGAATCCAACCTTTTCGGTATAACAAGTAAAAAGCAGATATCTTATTTTTATCCCCAAAGTAAACAGATGGAATGCTCAGAGTGAGTGGTTCTGAACAGAAAGTTGCCAAATGAAATCACTGCTTGGGCAAGAACCACACTTTAAAGGAGCATTGTGCCACTTAATAAAGTTGATCTTTTTTGTTATGCAAGATGCATGCAAAACTTGCATGAAATCTAGATCAGCACAACTATCATTTGAAGATTAAAAGAAAGACAACAATAACAGCAAATTCTTATCAACTTTGTCCTAGGCTATCGGTTACATGGTGTTGAATTTTATCCACAAGAGACTTACATCTTGAGAATAAATAGTGGAAATTCATTACATGCAGCCTGTAATACAGCCACTAAAAAAGTTCTTATACAGGATGCTGACTCAAAACAATCTATACGAATTTCCCAACCAAAAGAAGGAAAACACATGGTTTTGCTGAAATGACTTGTGGACAGTGTCAGATGCTTTTGCTTAGCAGAACACAGAAAACTGCACCTTTCTGTTTAGGAGATATCTACAGTCCAATTGCTGATACATAACCACTCAAACTGTGACTTTTATATTTATACATACCAGAACTAACAATACTCTGTTCAATATTATACCTCCTACCTTATGATGCATCCTGAAACAAGCCAGCCTGGCTAGTGCAGTTCTCTCTTTCAGCAGGCGCTATTCCAGTTGTTGGACTGCTACAGGACATCATCTCCTATAGAATTATTTTTCCATCAGTTTGTATTATGTTTTAAGAAACTCATGCTCTTCTTTGGATTCTCCTTTGATAAGGATGTAGACTGTAAGCAATGAATGACGTGAACCACATTCCACAGCCCAGCAATGTCCTGCCAGTAGGAAGCGAAAGGCCAAACAAAATTATCAGAGTTGATTTGCAAGCACCCTCACCTTTAGAGCAAAACAGTAGGCTGGGGCAACTCCAGGTGACTGCTCAGCTCAAGGTGAAGCATGGCAGACTGTGATCAATACTCTGACCAGGTAGCACCTCTTAAAAATCAAGGACTACTGTGAATCATATTGTAAAACAGAGGCCTGAATTTAGGTCACCCGCTAGTCACTGACACTAGTAAGCATCAGTGAAATAATCCTTGCTCTATACACAGTTGTTAAACCCCTACGTAAGTCTTGCAAGAATAAACTGAATCCAGTATTTTATACTGTCTTCTGTAATGTTCTCTCCCATCCCAATGAAATATAAATACAAAATGTTCACAATTATTTCAACAGCACATTTTTTCTTTATGGTGTATAAGGTGGTGGCTTTTCAAAAGGAGGAAAATATGGTGGGGAATAGCGAGGAGGAGCATTGGAGGACCACATGTAGCTTGGAGATGGTGACATTGACTGGGGGTCATCTGAAAGGCCAGAAGGAGTGGAGGCTGGAAACACACTGGAATGCTGTGCAGAAGAGAGACAGATACTTTTGTCAATAGCAAGCTTGAAAAGAATACAAGGTAAATAAGCATTTCTTAATCTCCTACACTGAAAGGGACACTGGTCAGTTTAAAAAAAAAAATTTATCAAGCAGTATGATGTTCCTAATGTTTTACACCTTGATCCTGCAAACACGTGTTATACACATGCTTAACTTTATTCAGATTAATAGCCCCACCGAAGTCAAGTTAAGCAGATGAGTAACCATTGGCAAGGTAAGAGCTTAAGATTGTTAAAATTTAGAATTAAATTTGATTTCCCTTTCATCATTTCTGCTCTTTACTTAACGCATTTAACTAAGCTTACAGAATTAACACAGACTAGTCAATTTCATCCTCTGTTTTTCATACATTAGACCATTGCTGTAATGTTTAGGTTGCAACCGCTGCCTGAGAATCAAATCTTTCTGTATGTGTGTTTGGCTTTTATATGAATTAAGGGGAAGGGGGAAACATGACTTCAATTTTGTAAAACCAAATTTGTCTCACAAAACTTACATATTTCTCCTAGGCTACTCAGTAGTGTCCCTTTAAATTGATGAAGGCAGCATGGCTTATTCCTATTTTAGTAAGCATTTTATTTGGAAAAACAAAACAGTCAGATGGCCAAAATAAGTTCTACTCCTAAAATTGTCTTCATGTAAATACCAAACAATAGGTTTAAAGCATTCCACCATAAAATATTGACACTGTTAGAAAATTGTTAACATGTAGCCATCTGTCTAGAAACAAGTCAAACAAAGGAGTTAGGAAGAGGGGATGAGACACAATGAAGCAAGCCTCAACACTTCATTCAATCATTTCTCCCACAAGATTCCCTACGCTTTCATCCATGACCACCCTTTCGTGGGCTGCTCTGGGTGCTCCCCTCTTTGCAGTCAGAGCCATCCCAAAGACCCACTTCTACTGCGACTGGTCATGGCTGGTCAATAATGGCGAGGTTGTGAAGGATTGGGGATAATCTAGACATTTTAGCATTTAACGAACAGAGCACCATACAATTGTATTATATGCCAGGTTATAACAAATTACCGCTTGGACCTCCTCCTTTTTTTTTGGTTTGTCTTTTATACCGTGAATGTTTTGGGCAGCCTGCAAAGCACCTTGTATACTGATGAAGTTACTTGGTACCTTGCAGTAATCTGAGAGCCAAGAGTGACTTATGGTGAGGACAAAATCTTTGCATTGTGCTGCAAAGGAAGATACTATGTGCACATGTGTCCTGATTGTGTGTCAGAGAAGAGCATTTATAGCTTTGTGGGACTCAAAGTAAACAGCAATAGGGTGTGAAGATAGGGTTTAGCCTTTTGGGGCCGATTGCCTGTGTGAAAATTGCTTTAATTAAAAAAATTATATTAGAGGTCACACACACACCCCTCACTTCTCTATTACAGATCTGTTACAGCTTATTGTGTAAATATTGTGCCACAAGTTAAAGGCAGGCTTGGAGCCCTGTGGAGCAGATTGTGAGAGTCCACAAAAAAGTCTCCGAAACCAAAGGCTTGTGGTTTTGATTACGCTTTTAGATGGCAAAACAGCTTTCCCTCACCTCTCGATTAGGGCCAAGCCCCTCCTCCCTGCCAAGTTTCAGCCGTTTGAATCCCCCAAAACTCTGAGGCATGAAATATGGGGTGACTTAGCTGCGGCGGGTGCTGCTGTGGTATTGGCTAGAGAACACAACCTTGGGTTTTAAACATTACAAAGCACCCATGTGTTGCTGCCTAGCAACAGCCATGAGCCTTTGAGGAGAGCCGCCTTTGTTGCAGCTGTGGAGTAGGCCTGGCTTATTTTGGCTCCAGCCAGCAGTCGGATTTTATTAATGAAGCAGGCCACTGAAAGGGCTGCACTTTTGATTCCTTCTTGTCTAAAAGGAACAATAGGCGGAATGGGCCACTGCTGAGATGAAACAACCTACTTATTTGCATTTTCTTTTCAGCGCCAAACGTGGCTTGCTACCTGTAGAAGTTAAAGCACTGAAGGAGTGAGCCTTTCCCAGCTGATCATTCCCTGCCCCCTACCCTTCCCAACACACAAGGTGAATGACTAGCATAATGCTATTTTCATGCAGAGGCTGACAGTTTCCTGCCTGCTACATTTGTGCCAGGCATGTTACAATGGGATGAGAGGCAACGGTCTGCTGCCACTGCCATTGCAAATGGCTGTTTCAAGTGATTGGACTGTCATGGACCACAAGAAGCCTGTCTAGGCTCACACCTGGCATGAAACAATCTCAACCCAACCCGAAAAAGTTTGTGTGCCTAAAAACTAACAAAGACTCAGCTCAGCCACGCTGATGACACATGCACAAAGTTGGAGAGAGTTTGCCAGTGGTTAGGGAAGGAGACGGAGTCAGGAGACCTGGGTTTTCTATTCCAGGCTCTATTAGAAATGTTGGCTTCTTTGTTTTCTGATCAAAGTGATAGAATGACTGTGCAGAAGAGTTAATTGGCTAACTCCTTGTAGCAGAAGATGGGCAGTCCTTCGGGAGGGATTTAACAAGAAGGGAGTGGCCTCACATTCCACGCAGAGGGAGCTGTGTGGAAGAAGGTGCAGAGACATTTCATGGAACATGCAGACAAATGGGGCACTGAGGCTGCCACCAGAGGAGAAGTGGACTGAGAGACAGAGATGGGTAAGTAGGGAGAGGCAAAGTTACGCAGGGCCTAGAAAAAGATGATAAGAAACTGGAACAGTCTGAGGGAACAATTTCCAAGGCCCTTAGTGACCTAGGAGCTCAAGTCTCATTGAAAATCAATGAGACCGAGCCTCCTCGGTGTCCAAGTCACTTCTGAAAATGGGACTCCAGTGTTTGTGAAAATGTTCCCTTTAGTCTGCACACAGGTTTTGTACCCATTAAACTGTCCCAGTTTAGGAATAGCATATTCATCAGTACAGTGCCTTAGAAAGGTTCTTGTCAGTATAGTTCAGTTTGGTAAATGTACAGGAATCGGCTATCTTGAGGCAGCCCTTTCATAGCGGTGTAAGTCCACAGTCCGGGGGTGGCACTGATCTAGCGAAATTGGTACAGAATGTATACATGACAAGCCTTAAAAATCCTGAGTCTAGGAATACTTAACAAAATCTTCCTGATGTCAGTATCAGAGGGGCGACAGAACCTGGAGGGCTATTGTTAAACAGAGAAGACTGAGGACAGGGGAAGGTTTGAAACATACATTGCAGCTTCTTTCTTAAATTATCAAAAAAAGCCACCAAAATACTAATCATAAATAAGGATCCAGTTGTTAAACCCAACAGCACAAATGTTCCGAGTCCTGGCACACCTCCCAGAGGATACTTCGGCCATAGGGAAGGGATGTAGAGGACCATGCAGGATCATATTATGAATTTCTAATACAACCTATTCTGAGGGACCTCTCGGTTTGGCCCTTACCACGTGGCATGTGTGACACTTTCCACGGGTACCCAGCATTGGGAGGCACCTCACTATCACCTGGCCTTAGCATGAGGAAGTCTTGTCTGTGCCTGCTGCGGATCAGCTCTCTGAAACCACCAGTCTCGGGCAGCAATAGCATTGCCTTCCAGGCCACCGGAGGCCTCGCTCTCTCTCTACAGGTTAGCAATAGGCACAGTCCTATCCCTGAATCCTCTGAGCATCCCTCTGGCGTGCTTAATCCCTGGTCCAACTACAGAACTCTCAGGCTCACTACTCCCAAAGGAACAGTTCACACCACCTCGCAAGAGCCAGCTCAGGATCACCACTCCTCTTAACACACAGCAAGTAGATAGATAGGTAGTGAAAACAAGAATAAGTTTGTCATCAAAGAACAGATTCAAGGGATGGCAAATAAGAATATTAGAAACAAATGGTTACACACAAAACAAACTCAAAGGCTAGAGCCTGAACTTCACTTACTAGACATTGCCCTATCTCCTACAAAAGTTTACTCCCAAGTACTTTTCCCAGTGTTTTAAACTAGTTTAGTTGAGATCCCTTCTCATATGATCAAACCTGCTTGAAGGTTTGAAGCCTGAAGCCACCAAAATACTAATCATAAATAAGGATCCACTTGTTAAACCCAACAGCACAAATGTTCCGAGTCCAGGCACAACTCCCAGAGGATACTTCGGCCATAGGGAAGGGATGTAGAGGACCGTGCAGGATCATATTATGAAGTTCTTACACAACCTATTCTGAGGGACCTCTCAGCGTGACCCTTAGCACATGGCACGAGTGACTTCCTTCAGGCTTTTCCATTCAGCCTGAAGGAATCACTAGAGGTTCATCTGCCTCCACATACTGATTAGCATGTTGCTCAGACAGTCAATGGTCGCCCACTGTGAACTATGCAATACTCAATTTAAAAAGGGAGGGGGCCAAGGGATAGCTCAGTGGTTTGAGCATTGGCCTGCTAAACCCAGGGTTGTGAGCTTAATCCTTGAGGGGGCCACTTAAGAGATCTGGGGGAAAATCAGTACTTGGTCCTGCTAGTGAAGGCATGGGCTGGACTCAATGACCCTTCAGGTCCCTTCCAGTTCTAGGAGATAGGTATATCTCCATTATTTTATTCTTTTATTCTTTTTTATAACATGACCAGCCATGACACTAAGATGAGTGACTCTTCCCCCATGCCTGACAGGAGTACACAGACCACTTCTGGTGACCCACCTTAACTCACAAACATAAAGAACATATTTTTTAGTATATATACAAAAGTCTTCACATATTTTCTGTACATATATCTTGCAATGATTCTGATTACTTGCGTGGCAGGCTTTCACTAGAGACCTTACATGATATTCTTTGGCAGACTACAATGTAGATACCAGACCCAGGGGATCTCTGTACTTCTGGATGCTCCTGTGCCCTCTGCGCGTGGGCATCAAGAGATCCTTGGGTTGCAGTAGGGTTGAAAGAGGCACAATTTGTTACATTTCCCTGCAGGCAGAGTCTCGGCTATACTGCCTGAAGGTACGTCTATACTGAAATCACTGGGTGTGGTGGCAGCTCACACAGACATACTGGAGCTAGCTTTAATCTAGTGAAGCTGCGGCAGCATGCACTTGAGCATGGGCTGTACAAGCCCCCCTGGAACTCTGGGCAATTACTTGTGGAGCCAGATGAAAGCTAGCTTGGGTACGGCTACTCGAGCGGCAGTCGCACCCTGTGGCTGCAGTCTGGACATGCCCTTAGTGAAACTTAAATACAGGGCTCAAGAACAGGGGTTCTCAAACTGGGGGTCAGGACCCCTCAGGGGGCTGTGAAGTTATTACATGGGGGATCACGAGCTGTCAGCCTCCACCCAAAACCCCGCTTTGCCTCCAGCATTTATAATGGTGTTAAATATATTAAAAAGTGTTTTTCATTTATAAAGGGGGGGGTCATACTCAGAGGCTTGCTATGTGAAAGGGGTCACCAGTACAAAAGTTTGAGAACCACTGCTCAAGAACAAGGAGCAGGTTTGCTGGGAAGTTCTAGGGCCCTCTGTAGATAGACCTCTGGGGAAGAGAGACCTTCATGGTCCCAAGACAAGGGTATTCTTATCTAGTTAACACTACTGTCCGTTGTGCCATACCTGGAAGTCATACGCTGAGTATGGTGGCAGATGAGGCGTGCTGTGGTAGTAAGTGTTGTAAGAAGTCACCTGTGGCCTCGAGTAATAGGACACTGAGGGATGTGTGTTTTCAACTGTACAGTTTAGTGTAGGAAGGGAGGGAGTCTGTTGAGACAAAGACACACACAGTCTGACACAAAGGTTAACCTGCACCTATCCCACACTCCCAGATAACTGACACCTGCATGACTGCAGAAGTGATTTAAAGGAACAGTGACTGATTTCAGAGCCAAGTTCTGGTGAATTAACAACTTGCAAATCAGTCTGATTGCTCTGAAGTCAATTCATTCTTCAGCTATTCAGTGTTTCCTTTAAGAATGAACAGAACAAACTGGCCAAAGCCCATCCCATACTAGTACTCAAATGAAGTGGATTTTCAGAATGGCTTCACGAATGGGAGAAGGAAACTGTTCTAAAAACTGGTTAGTCTAGTAGGCTGATCTCTAGTTTGCACCTGTGCACTAAAATGCATTGGACACTACAACTCTTCCTTCCAGCAGAATTCAGAGATGGTTCTGTATTTCTCTCTTTGCATACTTTACAGTCCATTTGGTTTGGACTGAGCTTAGGAGACAATACTACTTAGCTATGCATGACCAGGAGGCAAATCTTTACCAGTGACTTGGCATGTCCCTCATATTTTGACAATACACCTCTACCCTGTTATAACGTGAATTTGGATATAACACGGTAAAGCAGCACTCCGGAGCTATGCACTCCAGCGGATCAAATCAAGTTCGATATAACGCGGTTTCACCTACAACACGGTAAGATTTTTTGGCTCCTGAGGACAGCGTAATATTGCAGTAGAGGTGTATATTTTGGTTGGGATGATTTTGATGGATTTTGAAGAGAGAGTAGGACAATCTATTCTTCTGAAATCAGGCATGATAAAGAGCATGTTACTAATTCTGCAAGAGGAATACATCATCTTACCTTATCATCAAACTCTGTCCCATCCTTTTCACTTAGTATCATGCCAAATGCATCACAGAGGACAGAAAAGACATGAATTTGCTTCTGTGACTATTCAACTCTCCTTCTATTTAATGGAAATGGTGGTGGTTGTTCAAAGAGTAACCAGGCAGCATTGACTATATGATCCTGTGTATGCCATAGCACAGTGGTTTTCAAACTTTTTTTCTGGTGACCCAGTTGAAGAAAATTGTTGATGCCTGCGACCCAACGGAGCTGGGGATGAGGGGTTGGGTTGTGGGAGGGGTTCCGGGCTGGAGCAGAGGCTCTGGGTTGGGGCCAGGGATAAGCAGTTTGGGGTGCAGGAAGGGGCTCTGGGTTTGGGGGGGTCTCAGGGCTGAGACAGGATTAAGGTGCAGGGAGATGAGGGTTGGGGCTGAGGATGAGGGGTTCATGATGTGGGGGTGCTCAGGGCTGAGACAGGATTGGAGCACGGGGTTGGGGCGTGGGCTTACGTCACGTGGCTCCTAGTCAGTGATGCAGTGGGGGTACTAAGGCAGGCTTCCTGCCTGTCCTGGCACCGTGGACCACACTGCGTCCCGCCAATGGGAACTGGCCAATGGAAGTGTGGAGCTGGTGCTCAGGGCGGGAGCAGCGCGCAGAGCTCCGTGGCCCCCCTGTCTAGGAGCCGGAACTGCTGCTGGCCGCTTCTGGGGCACAGCATGGTGTTGGAACAGGTAAGGACTAGCCTGCCTTAGCTGATGGGACTTTTAATGGCCTGGGTCGGCAGTGCTGACCAGAGCCACTGCAACCCAGTGCCTTACATTCCATGACCCAGTACTGGGTCGCAACCCAATCTGAAAACCACTGCCATAGCACATGCCCTATTCAAGCCTACTGAAGTCCCACTTATTGTCAGACCAGTATTTCCATCTTCTTCCAAGGCACAAATTATCTTATCTGGTTTCCCTCCAAAATCAGCTTCAGCTGTTTTACACAATGAAGAAATCAAGTGGATAGATTTGGATGAACTGAATGGTAAGTATCCTGTAAAATTAATATAATGGTGATGGTAAAAATTCTGAAACAATTCATAGACCTAAGAACCACCTAAACATGTTTCTTCTTAAAAGGGACATCAGGCAAAATATTCATTTTAAAAGGGAATTCCTCCATGGTGGAAGCGGAGATTGTTGCTGCTGACTTAATCTTACATTTCGTCATGTGCTTATTTGTTAATCGTTTGCAATTCCCTTTGCTTAGGCAGTGTTGTCAGATCCGCCAATTTAGTCAGTTTCACTTTCTGCTTATAGTTATTTCAGTTTCTTTTTCTCAGCACAAGCACAATGGTGCGTGATCTGGATTCAAACATAGTAACGGATAATTAAACAACCACCACCTGTATGTACTGTAATGTCACTGCCAGTGAGGTTTTTAAGGCGGTTATAAAAGAACACCCTACATTTGTAAGTCTAAACTTGTCTGATCATATCCCTTTCATTTCACTTGCAGTCTGCATCATCTTACCATGTCCTTAAAGCCTCCAAGGACTGCAGCTGTGATGATCCCTAGAAACAATCCGACTATGTTTAAAATTGTCGCTGACCAGAGCAAGTGGTAAAGGTGAATGATATCCTGGCAGCTGCTGACATCAATATATTCATAGTACCCACCAGAAATTTCCACTCTGCTGGGTTAGAAAAGAATTAAATAGTATAATAAAAACCAAAAAAGCCCACCTGAACCACAAACTGCATTCCTGCAATGGACCAGAGTCCCAGCATCAGTGGGATGTTCCCAGAAGTAAGGCCTGTTGGAGTAGGCTCATCAGGTTGTGACCTGAATTTTGACATCTCCTCCCCACATGATCATGGCAGTGGAGAATACTCATCCTGAATACACAGTGATGGAAACATATCCCACAAGCCCCCCTGAATGTCACTGAAGTCAGTGAGTTATGGGTGGGTGAAGCTGCAATCTCAGAGTTGCCTCTTACATTTCTACTTCATGTCCTCCAGTTAGCACTGGGCTGCTTATTGCCAGAATAATAGATACTTAACCAAATGCTCTGTCCTAATACAGCACCACTGATCTCAAAGCACTGTCCACACTTTAAATTTCTCACCCCTCCCTGAGAAGTTGGTCAGCATTACCACAGCCATTTGATAGAGGGACAATTTATAGACACAGAGGACACATAGCTTGACTAAGTCTACACAGTAGCAGAATTGGGAATTGAACCCTGGAGTCACTTAAGTGAAGTTTGGTAAAAGGCTGATATTCTATATGTATGTCATCAGATGTTTACATAGAGCCTTTCAATCCAACCGTTCCCATGTGCATTACAGACTGATAACCTCTGCACACGAGCTAGCCCATTCCCCTACTGAAATTCACACAGCAGCTGCCCTGGATGAAGTACTAACAGCTCTCTTACTGCACCCAGCAATATAACCTAACAATTACATGGGATGTAAAGATCGTAAGCCCTCAGGACCCTGCGTTTAGATTTAAGACACATCTCATCTTGCACATTAAGCTCCTCCTCCCCGTAAAACAGCAAATAAAAGCATCTGCATTATTTGGCTATGGCAGGAGGAGTGCCATTGCCAACACAACGGCCCTGAATCCTAAAGGTTGGGTTCTTCCATAATCACTCCTTTCTGATTGCACTCCAGTAAGTAAATCAGATGAATCTATAGTGGCGCCTAATGAATCCTGTTTAGGACATCGTAAGCATTTGGAACATGCAGGTCTCAGTACTCACAAACCACTTTGATTTTTATGGTCACACACAAATTCAAATGATGTGGCAAAGTCCAAACCCTGCAGGAGTTTTGGGGAATTGGTACATTTTTCTGCCAAATCAATTTTTTCATCAAAAAATTTTTTTTTGGTGCTCTGAAATTGTGTGTGAATTCAGGTCAAATGTGACCAAGATTTTTTATTTTTATTTTTTTTTTGAAAAGTCAAAATGTTTCATTTCAAAACATTCTGTTCCAAACTGAAATTTGGCCAATTTAAAAAAACAAACAAACCCAAAATAGCCACATTGAAACAACAATAATAAATTATCCAAAATCTTTTGACTGATTTGAAACAAACTCTTTTTGAGTTTTCTGATTTGATGAAAAAATTTAAAAAACAGAGAATATATTTTGTTATGGTTCTAATCTAAATGGATCTTTTTGGGTTCAGTCTAAAACCCCCAAAATCCATTATTCACTCAGCTCCGAAATTGGTGAAAAAAATCTTGTATTAAAAGCTTAGATCTCCAATTTCCCAGTCCTAAGTTCTATGCCCAGATCTGCATGGATGTTGAATGCTATTTTTAGTTTACTCACTTTCCACAGTTGTATAGGTCACAGCAGAAGCAGGTGTTGGTTTTTATTTTAGGTGTGCAAGGTCCCCGGCGCTGTGGATTACAGATCCCCTGTGTGAACACAAAGAGAAGGGGGATACAAGGAACCCGGGAAGAGATGAGCAATGGCCTTCGGTCCTGTTTCTCTGAGGCTTGGTCTATGCACCGATTTTGTACCAGTGTAACTATGTTGGTTGAGGGGGTGACTTGTTACTGATACAGTTCTACTGGTACCACCCCAGTGTGGATGAAGTATAAAGGTGCCTTATACTAGTGTAGGTTATTCCCCTTTCTGTACAGGAATAGTTCTGCTAGTATAAGCACATTCAAACTGGGATAGCTCCATCCACACTAGGGGGGTTCCCATATAACTACAGTTGTGCAACTTGTGTGTGTAGATCAGCTCTGACAGAAGGAGCTATTCCCCTCTGCCTCTCCTCAGTTAGTGACCTATGGGCATGGACTTGTCAAAGGGACAGTGCAAACTGAGAAAAAGATTTCTGGGCCAAGACCATGACATGGTGGGAACTGCTGGATGGTTACTGGCAAGTAAAGAGATACAGGTGCATGTGTCCAACTGATCCCGGTTATTGCCAGGCTTCCTCTGGAGATGTGACCTCCCTGGAGCCAGTGAGATTCGATCTTCTCCCTGCCCATCCTGCACCCCAGACAAGTGCTGGGGGGACATTCCAGTTCAGGAGGGGAAGTCAGGGAAGAAAAATGGATTTTGCTGGCAGGCTGATTGATTGTTTTTACCCAGCAGCTCCTGAAAGCGGCTCAGCTGTTTGGAAGGCAAGTCCCAGAGGATGCAGAGGAGTGCCCAGGGGAGGCAGTCAAAGGTGTCCAATACACATGATTTATCACATGGGTTTCACCCACTCCATGTGATTGGAGATGTTCCCTCCTTTTCAGGGAATACATTTCTCTGTCCCAGTTTGGAGGGGGAGCTGCTTATCTTAGAGCTGGCCAGAACTGTCCTTCACTTTTCCCCGGTCAGTGTTCGCCATGGAAACGCTAGCACAGTTGCCTCTGCCTCAAATGTTGACCTGCTGAGAGCCGAAAAGGCTACACAAATGGACACGTGTCCTTCACCTCCTCTCTGCTGGTCTCCTCTGTCAGGTTGGGAGTCCCAGACAGGGCTCCATGCTCGCTTGCTCTGGTTCGCACCCCTATTTCCAGCACGCCCCACTCCCAAATGCCCTCTCTAGTCCCCGCTGTGTTCCAGCATACCCTTCTTCTCTGCTGTGCCCCCTTCCATCACTGGTGCCTCACACTCCTCCCTCTCCAAGACCCCAACGCTGAGCCCCTCCTGAAGTCCTGCTCTCCTGTGCACGCAGGGAATTAATGGCGGCTCTGTCCCCGACTGGTCTGCAGTGCAAACACCTCCACGCCACTGCCAGCCCTGTTAGAAAGCAATGCCGCCAAATCCGCTCTCACCTCGGGTGGAGTCGTACTTTTGGAATAATACTGACATCGGCCTGCGTACAGTGGCCTAAGATCCTGCAGAAGAAAACAAGGGGTTTATCATATCATTCAGAGCCAAGCCGAGGTTCAAATCTAACACACTGTCATATATCTGAGCAGGGAGGAAGGGCCAGACTGGGCTGGATTTTCAAAAGGGCAGCGTGCCCGCACAGACACCGGAGTGAAGGGGCTGGGTTTGCAGAAGCACTCAGCACCCAGCAGCTCCCATGGAAAACCGTTTGAAAATCTGGCCATGGAGGTGGGTATGTCTTCACTGCAGAGTTAACCCGAGTGAGCAGCACACAGGCCTCGGTCCCCAGGTTAGCCTCGCTCACATGTGAGCAGCCACGCTGGAAAGCCATACCGGAGTTCCTGTGTCCTCACTCAGGACGGCACTCAGTCCTAGGCATCATGTGACATCATACTGACACCCACACGGATTACCGGCAGGGTTAGAACCTTTAAATCCCACCGCACGCATCTCTGCCTCTTGAGCTAAGGGAGTCAACAACAGCAGTAGTAGGTTGTTCTTTGAGTGATTGCTCATATCGATTCCAAGTAGGTGTGCGCGCCGCGTGCACGGTCGTCAGAAGGTTTTTCCCCCAGCAGCTCCCATCGGGTCAGCTGTGGAGCCCCCTGGAGTGGTGCCTTTATGGCACTCAATTAGGACCTTGCCGACCCAGTGCCTCCTCAGTTCCTTCTTACTGCCAGTGATGGTCATTGGAACAGCGGTGACTTGCTTAGCAAGCTCTCCTCGTTTTCCCTAGCTTTCAGTTTAGTTTAGTTCACAGTTATTCCTAGCCTCGTTAAGTTTAGTTTTAGTGGTTTTGGTTGTTAAAGGAGATAGCTGTTGGGAGTGGGAAGTATTCCCCTTCACCCCGACCGCGTTCCCCGTGTTGACTTGGGGTATGCCTAAGTCCCAAAGGTTCAAACTCTGCAAGTCCTGCAACAAGCCTATGCCAACGGGTGATCCCCACGATGCTTGCTTAAAGAGTCTGGGGGAAGCACACTGCACGGATAAGTACAGGATTTGTAGAGTTTTGCCCCAGATCAAAAAAGGCACATTATGGAGGTGGCACTTAGACCGCAACCTACATCAGTGTGGCAAGACTCAGCACCGAGCTCATCGGTGGTAGAAGTGCCACCGCAGAAGGACTTTGGAGAGACCCGTGGCATCGCCACTCTCCAGAGTCTAAACTGGCGGGATCGACCCAGCACCACTCCCATTCCCTGATGCGGAAGCAGCACCAGAAGCAGGGGAGGAGTGGATCTCCAACTCTGAGATCCACCCCTTTGGAGTCGGCCAACAGGGTGCATCCCAGAAAGGATCACCCAGGGCCAAAGACTTTGGAGCCAACACCATTGATTTTGCTCCCGGAAGGGGGACAGTCAAGTCCAGTGCTGTTGGACTCCCCGAGCCAGGTCATTGAGGATGTGGAAGTGCCATCCAACCCAGGCACCTTTGAGGCCTCGAGGGATCTCATCACCATGATGGCATCACGCTCCCCAGTCCTTCGAGCCAAGCATCTGGTACCACAACGTGCGGCAACGTCTTGAGGCAAATCATGGCACCGCTCGGAGTCTCAGCACTGCTCGCAATTTCGGCACCGATCAGACTCACGGCACCAGTCCAGGTCGCACCAGCACTCCTGATCGCAATACCGATCCTCACGCTGATCCTCATCATCAAGCAGGTCGCACTCCCGGCACCAGTCATCTCGGCACTGGTCAGCATCCCTGCACAGATCCCGGTTTCGGTACCACTCCAGATCATGGCACCATTCCCCAGCCTTGCGGCACCGCTCCCCAGTCCAGCTCTGCTTAGCACTGCCCTGGCCATCACGGTCACAGTCCCCATCTTTGGACTTGGAGACAGGGTCTAGATACTCAGAATGGGGCCAGCACCGGTTAGAGTGCGGAAGGCCTGAGGTGGGGGCAAGGCCATGGCCTGCGCAGTGGCAGCAGTGGCCATTTTGGAGCCTATGGGCATACTACCAGGCCCAGGGCACCCAATCCAAAGATTTCTGTTCAGCGACCTCTGAACTGCAGGTGCCAGAAGCATCGGCCAGTCATCTCACCCCTAGGGGTGCCAAGGAGGTACCGGTCACAGTACCTTCCCTGGAACCAACCCCAGTTCCTGAGCCTGATCCAGGTGTGATTGGCCCTGACAGAGAGGTGGGACAGGAGGCCACTGGAGACCAAGAGGGTCCAGAGGACCATGTTCCCCCATTAGCCTCCTCGACATCCTCCCTGGATGAGGAAGTTGCAGGCACCTTCGTCTCTGGACCACCCCATAGACAGCCATGCCCACCAGGACCTCCTTCATAGGGTGGTGGAACAATGGGCCTGCAGGCCGAGGAGGTGGTAGAGTTGGAGGACCAAATGGTCAACATCGTGGCCTCAGAAGGCCCATCAGGGGTGGCTCTATCCCTCATCAAGACTATACAGGTCAATGCTAAGACCATTTGGCAGACCCAGGCCTCCATCCCTCCCACCGTGAAGGATGTGGAGAGGAAGTATTTCGTCCCATCTAAGGGGTACAAATACCTCTTCACACACCCATTGCCTTGCTCACTGGTGGTGACTGTAGTAAATGAAAAGGAGAGGCAGGGACAACAAGCCCCAGCACCTAAGTCCAAGGACACCAAGCACCTACATTTATCTGGACCCAACGTGTACTCTACGGGGGGTTGGGGGGGACTGTTGCCAACCAGCAGGCAATTCTGAGTAGATACAGCTTTAACTTCTGGAACTCGATGCTCAAGTTTAAGGAGCAGGTGCCAACAGAGTCCATGGAGCAGTTTGGAGCAATAGTGGAGGAGGGCAAGGCGGTGGCATGGAACTCTTTACAGGCTTCACCAGATGCTGTGGACCCAGCAGCGTGCACCTTCTCCTCTGGTATTGCCATAACATGTAGCTCCTGCCCGAGGATCAACAGACCATGCAGGACCTGCCTTTCAATGGGGCAGGTCTGTTTGCGGAACAGACTGACTCTAGGCTGCATAGCCTAAAAGACTCCAGGGCGACCATGAAATCCTTGGGTATGCACACTCCAGCAACCCAATGCAAACATTTCAAGCCTCAGCAGCAGCACTCCTATCCTCCTCGGCTGAGGCAGGACTTTTATGGGAGAAGGGGCAGGAATGGCAGACACAAGCCTTCCCACCTCCTGCCCGGGCAGAGCCAGGGCCCGACTGAACCATTGCTGGGTTCAGAGCAGGCCTTTTGAAGGTTCGCCTGAAGACAGTATGGAAAGGAGTCTCCTTCAACAGCCCTCAGCCCTCCTTGTCCCTAGTAACCAATGCGTCAGCTCTGGGAGGGGGACGCATCTGGGAGACCTTCAAACGCAGGGCCTGTGGTCACAGGACGAGCTCGCCCTCCACATCAATATCAAGGAGCTGAGGGCAGTGCGACTAGCCTGCCAGACCTTTCAGGCCCGACTACAAGATCAGTGCGTAGTGGTTCTGACTGACAACACCACTGCCATGTTTTACATCAACAAGCAGAGTGGAGCTGGGTCCTCTCCCCTGTGTCGGGAAGCCTCCAGCTGTGGGAGTGCCACACAGCCCACTCCATTCACCTGGAACATCCTATCTACCAGAATGCACTGGCAGACCACCTCAGCAGGTCCTTCCGCAATCACGAGTGGTCCATCTGGCTGGATGTCATACACTCCATCTTCCAAAGGTGCCACCTGGAGCAACAGGAAGTGCCCAATATTCTGCTCCTTCCAGAGACACAGCCCAGATTCAATCATGGACGCATTCCTGCTACCTTGGGGAGGCCGCCTGCTTTACGCCTTTCCCCTGTTCCCTCTAGTGCAAAAGGTCCTACTCAAGGTCCTCAGGGATGGGGCAGAGATAATTCTGATAGCTCCGCTGTGGCCTTGACAACACTGGTACACCACACTCCTGGAACTGTCAGTGGACACCCCACTCATGTTCCCTCTCCTCCCCGACCTGATCACTCAGGACCACAGTCATCTTCACCACGTCGACCTGCAGTCCCTCTACCTCACAGCTTGGAAGCTTCACAGCTGAACCCATGGAGCGTCTGTGCTCAGAACAGGTAAGGGAGGTCCTCTCCAGCAGCAGGAAGCCCTCCACTAGAGCCATGTACCTGGCAAAGTGGAAAAGATTTACTTATTGGTGTGACCAGCATCGTACACCCTCTCTTCAGGTACCTGTATCTCTCATCCTAGAGTACCTTCTGCACCTGAAACAGCAAGGCCTGGCAGCGTCCTCTATAAGGGTACACTTCGCTGCTATATCAGCTTTCCAGCTGGGAGCATCTGGATGCTCTGTCTTCGCCAACCCTATGGTTGGTCAGTTCCTCAAGGGTCTGGAATGGCTACATCCCCAGATCCAGACAGCCTGTTCCCACGTGGGACCTTAATCTGGTCCTTTCCAGGCTAATGGGGCCCCATTTGAACTGCTGGCAACTTGCTGCCTTCTAGATCTGTTATGGAAGGTAGCCTTTCTGGTCACCAATACATCAGCAAGGAGGGTGTCTGAGTTAAAGGTTTTCCACAGGGATAAGGTGCAACTCAGACGTCACCCAGTCTTTCTTCCCAAGGTTGTGTCACACTTCCACACACTGTTCTTTATCCTAAGCCTCATGCCAGTAGCCGTGAGCAGAGCCTGCACTTCTTGGATGTTCGGCGGGCGCGAGCCTTCTACATCGAGCGCACTAAGCCATTCAGGAAGTCGAACCAGTTGTTCACAGTGGTGGCAGACTGGATGAAAGGACTCCCGGTCTCATCTCAAAGAATATCCTCCTGAATCACGTCCTGTATCCAAACTGGCCAAGGTCCCAGCCCCAGCTGTTACAGCACACTCCACGAGGGCTCAGGTCTCAGCAGCAGCAGTCCTTGCCCAGGCCCTGATACAAGAAATCTGCATGGCAGTAACTTGGTCCTCGGTACATACATTCACCTCTCATTACACCATCATCTGGCATCCCAGAGATGATGCAGCTTTTGACAGAGCAGTGCTCCAATCAGCAATTCCATAACTCAGATCCCACCGCCTAGGTAAGGCTTGAGAGTCACCTAATTGGAATCGATATGAGCAATCACTTGAAGAAGAAAAAATGGTTATTCACCTTCTTGTAACTGTTGTTCTTCAAGATGTGCTGCTCATATCCATTCCAATACCCACTCTTCCTCCCCTCTGTCAAGAGTAACCAGCAAGGAGGAACTGAGGAGGCGCCAGGTCGGCAGGGTCATATACTGAGTGCCAGTATGAAGGCACCACTGCAGGGGCTCCACAGCCAGCCCGATGGATGCTGCTAGGGGAAAAACTTCCAACGACTGTGCATGCAACGCGCGCATACCTAATTGGAATGGATATGAGCAATGCATCTTGAAGAACAATGGTTACGAGTTGAGTAACTGTTTTTTATTGTCCTCTATATGAGTGTCACTAGGACTTCTGGGGGCATGTCCCATGGTTCTTTATGCTGCAATCAGCTGAGCTGCTCTATGATTCTTTTCATGTAAATTGTGGGAGAATTTATCCGTTGTTCAGGGCCCAAACGGGGAACCGTGGAAAGGCACTGGAGGACTAGCAGCATAGAGGTGGTTTATCCTGCATCCTCATTGCACAGCAGATGGGTTACCAGTCTGAGTGAAAGCCTCGCACCAACTCAGCCTAGACCCCAGATGACCCAACCTATGTGGGCTGAAAGCACCACTGCACTAGGGAGAGGGGGGTTTGTATATGGATGGCGAGGAGTGGAGGGGGACTAGCAGCATCTCCCAGGTAAGAGCTCAGGCAAGAGCAATGAAGACATATCTTTATTTAGGGAGCTGTTGGAAGCTAGCCTCTCTAAAAGATCTGGCCCAATGCTTATAACAGTGTGTTGAGGTAGGGGAATGGAAGCAGAAAGAACATGATGTACTCAGAGGTACATTAACACTTGTAAAAGGTGATTTTCTTGGACTGGCACAAGGTGAAGCAAAGCCAGACTCAGGTTCATTAATCAAGATGCACAAATCAGAGCCTGGCACTCTTGTTGTTCTAACTGATCTGCTCTCGCCATCACATACAAACATTGGGGGGTTGGCAAAGATGAGTCTCAGACTCACATAATTGTGCAGCAGGCAAAACCAGCAGATCTTTAAACAGCAGTGCTGAGATCAGGTCCAGAGAGCCAGGATCAGCCAGGAATTTAAAACAGCTTGATATTTTTACCTAAGCTAATACTTTATGTTGCACAGAAACATGGAAGTCAGAGATGGAAAAGAAACCTACTCCTCAGAGCCAGACAGACAAGCAGAGAAATGCCAGGTGACATTTACACCTCTACCCTGACATAATGCTGTCCTCGGGAGTCAAAAAATCTTACTGCGTTATAGGTGAAACCGTGTTATATTGAACTTGCTTTGATCCACCGGAGTGCGCAGCTCCGCCTCCCTCGGAGCGCTGCTTTACTGCGTTATATCCAAATTCATGTAATATTGGGTCATGTTATATCAGGGTAGAGGTGTATATTGTTGAGGATTAGATTGCTTTGTTGTGGTTTGAGGCATTCTATCGGTTCACTCTCTAAAATATGGCCCAGGAGCAACTAAGGGTGTATGGCCTTAATAACCTAATATATGCCAATATAGCTAATAAATCTAAGATCTCAGCTGTTATGCTGAGCCCACTATCTACCATACAGACCAATACTATCGCACTGTTTCCTGATGCTCCCCCATCTGTCTGTCTGTATCCATTTGTTATCTCTTGTCTTATACTTAGATTGTAAGCTTCTTGGGGCAGGAACAGGGGAAATCACCAGCATCTATTTGATGGTATGCCTCCTTACACCTGAAATTTCCAGGTCACTAAACTCTTCCCACTATGTCTCACTGCTATCCATCGAGCTTCGACACCAGAAGAGTAACACATATACAGAGCCTTTCACACTGATGTGCTTTACCAGTGAAACCTATCACTTCATCCACCACTGAAATGCAACTACTGCTCAAGTTAGGTGGCTGTTGAACTCTGCAGAGAAAATGAAAATCACACATTGGACAGTAACTGAAGAGGAATATTGTATCTGAGACCATGGCTACAGAAACACAGTACAGAGAAGACAGAAAAAGCTTTGCCAAGTTGTCTTTTAGAAGGTATTTTCCCTTCAGTTCAGACATGAGATTGATCCACTACGGGGTGGAATGCCGGGAGTGTAGGTATAGGAGCATGCATATTCCTTTGGAAATACTTACTATGTGTCTGGCAGCAAAGACACCATCAACTATGGCACAGCAGAATGCAGCAATGACTCCAAAACTGATGAAGACAATGGATGCAACTAGCTGTGGAAGGAAAACAAAGCAAAGTATCATCTGCTTCAACAAAATGTTTACTACTTCACACTTACATAAGGAGATTTATAAAACCTATCTATCCCAATCAATAAACAGCCAGATGATCAATGGACCAAACACTGCCCTAGGCCGTACCCACGCAGTTTTCACTGAAATCAATCAATCGGATGCACATCAAAGGCAAGGATTTGTCACCAAAGAAAGTTTTTGTGAATGCATCACAACCCATGTGACAACTATAGAGCAAAACAGCACAGGATTCTCTGCTGGAAAGTGTATTGGGGATCTTCTGTTGTAACATAAGGGTAATCAAGACTTACAAGCGCTACACTAAGTGTTGTAGCAATTGATTTGCTGAACTAGTCAAATTTGTTGCTATTTTGAAATTGGCTGTCACACAGTAACATGTATTCCAGTTATTAAATAAACAAAAATACTTGGGCTGTTTCCAAAGAGTTTGTTATTGACTGAACATGTTTGTCAGCAAATGACAGATTTATCACTCTTCTTGGTTTCTAGATCAACGTCACCATGAGCTGAGATTATATAATTTTTATGGGAACCCCTACAATGGGCTAGATATTCAAGACAGGATGCTCCATATATAAAACCCTGAAACCAGAAGACACATGCCTAGCCTAGACTGTCTGTATTACAAGACCATATCACGTTTCTCTTTGACCCATCTGTATATGGTCTAACAGAGCCTGACTCTGGAAGTTCTCTGCATGCAGGGTTCCATTTGTCTTCAGTGGCAGTTCTGGGTATGGAGGATTTGCAGGAATGGATCTTTATGCTGTAAAGTCATCAGAGAAGGGACCATGTGCCTGATTCTCCTCGCAAACCAGCTCTACACCCGTGTGACTCCACTGCCTTCAGTAGAGGGCTCACTTAGGTCCGATCCTGCCACCAAATCCACATAAAGACCCTTACAACCATGGTGAGTCCCTCTGAAGTCAGTAGAGCTCTACGCAGGCACAAGTCTGCCTGCTAGGACCCAACTGCAAGATCAGTGCCTTGCTCCTGACTGCGAGTATAAGACAAGAACGAGGCACACTGAGAAATAACGAATTGTTTTACTGCCTGGTATTCAGTAGAGCTGAGTGAAGGACTAATGACAGGACTCCAGGCCACCCGGCTTTAGACTTTGCTACACCACAAGCCAGACTCACTGACAGTCGCCTTTTGAGCAAGCTCAGAGCTGATTTCTGGGCAAGTGCTGAATCCCAGACCAAATTCTTGGTTTCTCTTGATTTTGAGCTGAAACTCTGAATTTCACTTTGATTTTCTGGTTGCATTTGGAGCTCAAATATCACAGTTACACTCAGGAGGTCTGGATCCACAGGAGCTGGATCTCCATGAAGCCAGACCATGGTGTTCTGCAAGGCTCCAATTTTCAGGAACAAGAAAACCGGGAGACGTGCAGTCAGTGCAAGTCCCTCTCTAGACTGGATCTGGCCAACTGTGTATTGCACCTGCCCACATGGGGACAAAGCCCTGAGGCCACAGGGTTGATACTTCATCCCAGTGGCCATCAAGGTTGGATGGTAGAACCGTAGCACCGTGTATCACCACTACAATGTGTCCATGTATCAAGAGATTTATTCGCTGAGCTGCATCATCAAGTACTGATGCACTTTAGGATTGAACATCTCCCTCCGCTTGAGAGGAAAGGGTTCAGGTTACTAGCCCTCCCATCCAACTTGCTGTGGGGAGGAGTTTCTTGCCTCCCTCTTCTGGCAGCTGTTCTTTCACCCACTCTCCCTCTTCCTCTATTGGGGGGTGAGGGGGCTAATCTCACTTGTGGGTTGCAGCTTTGCTTCCCCACATTCCAATCAATTTCAGCATCAGGAAAATAATCCCATCTCCCATGTGGAGAAGAACTACACAGTGGCAGATGCAGCTGTCCACACACACGAAGTGGGAGAATTGGCTGGCTACCATCCCAGTCACAGCAAGGGCTGCGGTGCCTTAAGGTTGGTCTCCAGGCCCCCTGAAAGCAGTGACTCAGATGCAGCAGCTCAGCATGAGACTTCTAAATTATATTACGTAACGATGACAAACACAGAAAGCCAGGAAATTCGCTGTCGAAAGTGACCTGCCAGGGAAAACAATAATGGGTTTGTGCCCTTTTTTCGCACTTCTTCGCAATGTCTAAATAGAAGACCTTGTTCTCTCTGTCTTCTCCATGAGAAACTCAGGGCTCCTCTACCATATTTCTCCTGGAAGACTCCCTGGACAACTGGAGAATGGGTGTAATTATGACAGCACTAGTGACAGTGAAAGCGGAGCCAAGCAGAAAGGATATTCAGTCAGGCTGTGGGTTTTTTTCCTTTTTGCTACCACTCAATTCACTCAAACACGTGACAAACTTTTAGGAGAAAAGCTCTCCTGGCTAAAGAGTCATCCCCACTCCACACTTTCAATTAGGGGCTGAGGTGCACATTCCAGCTCTCTGGTCCTCCATGGAAACCTGTAGCCCTAAAGAGGGCAGTCAAGCCTGGCTAATCTGCATATTGCGAAGGGTTTATTTATTAAATAGCCAAATTTAAAAAACAATTTTAAATGTTTAAAATACAACAAAGGAATGGGGGAAGGAGGGCAGAGCAGACACCCAATCTACCCTGCTTTAAAATTATCTTTAAGGGTACGTCTTCTCTGGGGAGAAAAACAAGGTTAACTCACATTAGCAAACTCAGGTTAAAAGAGCAGCAAAGACACAGCAACTCAGCCATGATCAGCTCAAGTTCAACCTCATGCTCTCCTACAGGCTTCAACCAGTGCTGCTCGCCCAAGTTAAAAGCCAAGCTGCTGCGTCTGTCTTACTGCTATTTTAACCATGTTAGCTAACCTGAATTTTAAGAACTCCTCCCCCCCGTGGCGAAGATGTGCCCTAAGGAAGGATTGGCCTTCTGTTGAACGGACTAAGAACAAATGCCGAGCCTGCCCTTCCTAATGACTGTCTTGGTTGGATATTGCGGCCCGAACCTGCCTGCCAAAGTGCCTCTCGAAAACTGTTTGATCACCCCCTTGCCAAAATCCACTTGACTTGGTTAATAAGCATGGGGAGGGGAGAGAGCTCCTTGCTAGAATATGAATCCCTCCAAGCCTGCTCTGACCTCGTTTCCACTTGGTTTCACTTTCCTGCATTCCAAGAGAATGAGACGTCCCTTTGGAAAGGTTGATGTTGTATTCCACACACATATCTGCCACAGGCTTGAAATAGTGTGATTTTCTTTCTCTCTAAATTATCCCTGTCTCTTCAGAAGCCAGTTCAATGTGTGTTGAGGGATTGGGAGGGGAGGCATGTATATATGTGAAGGACTAAAAGCTGTTCATTTTGTCAAGGTTTTGTTTTCACCCTTAAGAAAAGGCAGCCGTATACCTGGATTGATGGCAAGACACTGCTTGGCGGGAACTGGCATATTTCCCCTGCAGAACAGAGAAATGCTCTAAGGGTTGTTTCCTATGCTTTTTCCACTCTCTGATGTTAAGGAAATCGGTCATTCGTTTACTGGCAGGAATAGAAAGTTGCTGTTGACTATGTGAATGGGCTGTTTTGGTAGAAAGTAGTATAGGGGTAGCATGGCATTGCCAACACTTTCAAATTTACTGCAAGTCTTTTGGTATTGGGTGTTCGTCTTGAAGTCCCAGCTTCTGGAGTCATGTGACTACTTAAGACTTTCAAAATGTAAGTTTCTACCTGCCTCGTTATGGAAGGAAGATTAAAAATGTGAACCCTGGTCCTCAAAAACCAGAAGCCAAAAACAATCCCAAATTATTATCTTTAAAATCTCATGATTTTTAAGCCAGCCTCACTATTTTCAGCCAGAAATCCCTCCCCTGTGAGAGAAAAAGTCGTTTTACAGAGCTGGGATCACGTATCCACCTCATTACTGATTCTATAATATTCAGTTTGCTGCTAGGGAGGAACGCAGGAGGTTAGCAGGAAGCTTAAGGAAGTCCTGAGCTCAGGTTACTGCCTGCCAAAGTTACCTGGAAAGGGCTGGCATATTTCTTTATCTGAAACACTTTCTGCTGTGTCTGTCACAGCTCCACAAAACCACCTTAGCCACTGAGGTGCCTCTCAGGGAGAGCAGAAAAATGCTAAGGCCCCGACAGTAAAGTGCTTCTGTAAGAGACACATCACCAGAGGGCTTTTTTTTTTTTTTTTAGCCTTCTGTGATTAAGAGACAAATCAGCATCAGCCCCTGAGGTCTCCTTCCCACGTGAGGCAGGGATCAGTACAGAGAGCAGGAAAATCCAGGTTGGGGACTGGATGTGTTTGAACCTGTCAGAATGAATGAAGACAAAGAACCTAAAATTTATCCTGTCTTGATCAAGCCACAGAATAGCACTTGTCAGTGAAGGTATTCACTGGGATCCAGTTACTTTAAATAACTTAAAAAGAAGAGGGCAAATGCAACTGGCTGCTGGCAGCAAGCAAGACAATCAGACAATCTCCTCTACTACCAGGCTGATGATGCAAGTACACACACGTTCTGCTAAGCAGGCTGCATTATCAAAGTGACGATGGGAGGCTGGACAAATAAATATACACGTTCACATGGAGGATGTTAACAAGCAAGGAGTGGTACATATCCCATCTGCTTGCAGGGACACAAGTTCTCCAGACTAAGGGGAAATTGACTGGGATAGCTATAGTGGAATAATTACTACAGAATAAAGTCACTTTTATTTGGGGTGACCAGACAGCAAGTGTGAAAAATCGGGACGGGGTGAGGGGAAAAATAGGGTCTATATAAGAAAAAGATCCAAAAATTCGGACTGTCCCTATAAAATTGGGACATCTGGTTACCCTATTTTTATTCCAGAATAGATTGTCTACACAGGGGAGTTGACCAGCGTAGCTATAGCAGAATAATTATTCCACAATAGCTATGTTGGTCAATTTCGCAGTGTAGACAAACCCTTAGAAAAACCTTGCAGGTCGGCCAAGTATGCAATTGAAGCAGCTTAATACAAGCCTGAAATCTTCATTACAGGAACATTAGCAGGGCTTGGAGCTGCTACTGGCTCAGGCCATTAACTCACGTTGAAATGACACAAGCAGATCTGAAAGGAAAGTGGTAAGAGAAGGCAGGAGATGAGGAATGTATGGGGGAGTAGAGGCAGCATGGGATGGAAAAGACAGGAAGGACAGGAAAAAAGGAAGAGGAGAATGAGAGAGAATAGAAAGAGAGTGAGGGAAAGAAGTGGAGGGAGAGGAGAAGAGAGGCTGGGGTTCTAAAAGGGAATTAAGACAACATACACTTACATTTCTTCTACAGGGAGCATGTCAGAGAGACTCTCTCTCCCCAGGAAATGCTCTCCACACTTTTCCCATGAAAGCCAGAAGGTGGATTCTCTCACAGTGACTCTCGGAATGAATCATGGCCAGGTCCTCAGTGACAGGCCCTGAAGTGCCAAGCAAGACCTCTCACTGTGCAAACACTACACTGGTGTTCTGCAATCTGCACTGGCTGCCCAGATGGAGTCTGATATGTAACTGTTGGCCTACACAAAGCCATGTGTAGCTGCAGGTTGACTTTAGCAATTATCCAGGACAGGAGAAATACTGCAGAGACTCTCAGCAGATTTAGGGCAGTGGTAGGGAGAGAGGGAAGATGGCACCTGCACAATTAGGTCAGTCAATTGTTTATTTTCTCTCTTCTTTAAAAGAACTTTCTAAATGGAACATAATGCCTGAGACTTTCTCTTGTCCCACAGCTAATAAACATTTCTGTTGGCAGCATGCTAGCAGCACACTGTAGTGTTAATCTGAATAAGCCACTGTGATTACTGAAGGGTTCCTTCTGCAAACATGTACTGAGTGCGTCTCTGACTTCCTGTGTAATAGATGTTGGCAGATCAAGTCCTAAGTTAGTAAAAGGTTGTATTTTATTAGCCTCTCATGTAAACATTACAGAGTTTCATCTCTTCTGGTAGGAGTTCCATGCCCACTGCATAATCACAGTTAAAACAGGCACCCTGATCCAAATGCCATTTTTTATCTGGCAAGCGTAACTGACTATAGTTCCTCTGCATACAGACACCGGAAGGTATCTTCATGGCAATTTAATTTCTATTCTGATACTGGAGCAGCTACCCAGGACATGATTATGGAAGCATCGTTAGCAGCTCTACAATGAAGGTTGTGCTGAGTTCTAGTCTATGCAGGGAAGAAAGCCCTTTTATTTGCTGTGACAAATATGTACTCTACACTGTAATATATGGAACCAAGTGTAAGAGAGGCAATGGGTCAAATGCTTTTCCTCAGTGCTGAACAATTCTGCTATGAGGCTTTTACCAAGCTAATCCACTGAAGCAGTTCATGGAGAAAACAGTATTTTTAAAGCTTCACCCAGGCCCTAAACAATTCAGTGAATATTATGCAACATACAAACCATCCTTGTAAAACTAGGAGTGTTTGACAGGAATAAAGGCCCAACAGCGGACACACTCAAAACACAGACAGGAACAGTGTTCCAAGCGCTAGCTGCTGCCACAGCAAAGGTGCAATCACCAGCCCACACAAAGTCATGGTATGGTCCTTGCTGGGGTCACAGATACCTTTTTGGACTGGGCCCAAGGGTGATGTCCTGATCAGGTAACAAACCAGGCCTGATCTAAAGGTGAACATGCGACTGACCTCGCTACATTGATTAGGGTTGTGAAAAATGTTGCACCTATATTGCCATAGTTAGATCAAACTAACCCCAGGCGTAGATGCGACCAGGTCGATGGAAGCATTTTCTTCCATCAGCAGGACTAGCTGCAGGCACCAGCCCAGCAAGCAGCTGCTTGGGGTGGCCAATGGTGAGGGGCGGCATGTTCGGGTCTTTCACGGCAGGTGTCTCAATCCCTCTTGGAGCGAAGGACCAGCTGCCGAATTGCCGCCAAAGACTGAAGCGGCGGTGGTAGAGCTGCAGATTGCAATCGCGACTTTTTTTTTTCTTTTTCTTTTGTTTTTTTGCTGCTTGGGGCAGCAAAAACCCTGGAGCTGGCCCTGTCCATCAGCATAGCTACCACCACTCAGAGAGGTGGATTAACTACACTGACGGGAAAACGCCCTTTCATCGATAGAGGAAGCATCGAGGCTGCTACTGTAGCATAGACGTGCCCAGGGCCAGTTCCAGCTTTTCTGCTGCCTGAAGCAGCAAAAGAAAAGACCCGTGGCACTTCCGTGGCAGATCAATCGCGCCACTTCTTCGGCAGCAGTTTGGTGGGGGGTCCTCCTTCTCTCCTCTTTGGCAGCAATTCGGCGGTGGCTCAAAGAGGAAGAGAGGGAATGAGGGCCCCGCCGCCGAATTCCCGCCGAAGATCTGGACATGCCGCCCCAACACTGGACAGAATGCTGCCCCTTTGAATTGGCCGCCCCAAGCACCTGCTTCCTACACTGATGCCTGGAGCCGGCCCGGGACATGCTCTGATTCTAGGCTGCTCAGGGCTTCGAAAAAAAAAAACTTCAAGTCACTCTGTTATTTTATAGGCAGCCCCATAAAGCAGTGGTTCCCAAACTTGTTCTGCCGCTTGTGCAGGGAAAGCCCCTAGCAGGCCGGGTGGGTTTGGTTCAGCCGATTGTCAGCAGGTTCAGCCGATCGCAGCTCCCAGTGGCCGCGGTTCGCTGCTCTGGGCCAATGGAAACTGCTGGAAGCAGCAGCCAGTACGTCCTTCAGCCCGCGCCACTTCCAGCGGCTTCCATTGGCCTGGAGCAGTGACCCGTGGACAGTGGGAGCCGCGATCAGCCAAGCCTGCAGACACGGCAGGTAAACAAACCGTCCGGCCCACCAGGGGCTTTTCCTACACAAGTAGCGGAACAGGTTTGGAAAACACTGCCATAAAATATGCAGGGCAGAGGTCAGGCATAATATGATCGTGGTTACTCAGCCAGCCCCTGAATATGCTGGTGCTGCAGCACTGTGAGCCTGCTGCAAGCAGCAGACAACCCTGCTGGAAACCTTGCTGGGGGATGACCACATCACAAGGGAACATGTTGCAGTTGCAACAAACGTGGGTTGCAACAAACATGGGTGGAGCTAAGTGAAACAAACACCTTCATACCACATCAGACACATGGGGCCGGGTTCTCTGCTATAAGCCAGCTCTGCAACATTTGTTATGCACCTACTGCGGCAAGGCATCTTGTTAAGGTGCATGAGCCACTTTCATGTATGGGACCATACATGTACTTCACGGTGAACAGAGCACTCATGAAACGGAGGGCTGGACAGCACTGTTAGCACTAGGATCAGCGAGGGCAGGTGCTTCCAGGGCTGGCTTTAGCAAGTGCGGAGCCCGATTCCTGGGGTTTGTATTCACCGGGCAGCACTCCCAGTCTTCGGTGGCATTTCGGATTGTCAGCCAGGGAGGCGGGCTGCGGGGCTTGCTGCACAGGGCTTGCTGCGGGGCTTGCTGCGCTCTGGCGAGGGGAGCAGGGCCATGGGGCTTGCCACGCTCCGGCGAGGGGAGCAGGGCCATGGGGCTTGCCACGCTCCGGCCGGGGTCGTGGGGCTGCCGCGCTCTGGTCGGGGGCCGGGGGCCGCAGGGCTTGCTGCGCTCTGGTCGGGGGCCGGGGGCCGCAGGGCTTGCTGCGCTTTGGTCAGGGGCCGGGGGCCGCAGGGCTTGCTGCACTCTGGTCGGGGGACGGGGGCCGCAGGGCTTGCTGCTCTCCGGCCGGAGCTCCAGGCAAGAGAGCGGAGCCGTGGGCTGCCACGCTCCAACTGTCGCTCTGGCCAGGGGAGCTGGGCCGCTGAACACCCCGGAGCGGACTGCCGCCGGGGTGAGTAAAAAAAATTAAAAAGGTGCCTAAGGCGTGGGACCTCTTAGGCGCAGGGCCTGATTCCGGGGAATCGGCCTAAAGCTGGCCCTGGGTGCTTCTCCAGCTTTGCCAGCTCACTTTGGCCCTAGCCAGCAGCAATCCCTATTCCTGGACTTCTCCTGCAGGCGGGGCTAACCATGCTAAACTGTACTACTGGTTGTGATGAATGTGGAGGTGCTCGACAATTAACATTCCTCTTTACCCCCAAAATGTGCAGGATTTCTGAGTGTAGGATGGCCACTCACGCGTTCCTGGAATACTAGACATTCCGGTACTTCTAGGAATGGCGTGACCCCCACCCCACCAGTGTGACCTCACATAGTGCGTCCAAGATCACGCCAATGGGGATGGAGCGGCGTGCTCTTCAAACTGGCATCCAATCCTGGACAAAACCATGTTTGTCCCCTGTCAGTACTGGACAGGGGACAAATCACCTGAAGAGAGGGCCATGTGATTTGAAACTGGATGAGTGGCCTCCGGTTTCTTGGAACGTCAGAGAGAGCAGACAGTTTCATCGCACAGACGTAAGACCTGTGATTGCTAGTCATTACGGCTGAAGGCATCTAGCTGCCAAACAATGGAGCAACCATCACTGGAGCAGTATCTTAGGCCTGGTCTACAATGCAGGGTTAGGCTGACATCAGCTGCCTGGCATTGGCCTCGCTGTGGAAGTGTCTTCACTTAAATTTGGCATAAGTGCCTCCCTCTGCCAATATAGTAACACCACCCCCCTGTGCGGCGTACAATCACAGTTGATGTAATTAGGTCGATGTGGTGTGAGTTTAGACACTGCGTTGCTTACATCGACTGTTACTGGCTTTCAGGAGCCATCTGACTATGCCCTATGCTGACCACACAATCGATACAAGCCCTTGTGGTTAGGACACACACTGTTGACATGAGCCAAGTGTGCGCACACACAAGCGATTTAATAACTGCAGTGGTTGTATGCTGATGTAAGTTAGATCAACATAATTTTGTTGTGTAGACATGGCCTTAGATGCTCTGGCTGGGCCACTGGGAAAACCTCTTAGCCTCAGACTGAAGTCCTGGGCCCTGTAACAAAAGCCATAGAGCAATATAATAATAGGATTCATCCACAACCAGGGCGGGTGGGGCTTTGAGAAAAGGGTGTTCCTTGAGGGAGAAACCGTAGTCAAGGAGACAGTGAAACACACCAACATTCTGGAATCAAAACAGTGACCTGGCTGGGGTCCACAGCTCCTGGGCTTCCTAAAATAATGAGAGTTACAGGACCAGAGAAAGCCCAATTTAGGAAAGAACCCATCTAACATAGCTAGTAGTGAATTGTAAGATTGGGTGACTAAACATGCATGCAGCTATTTGCTGTTTTGAAATCCTTTTCCCTAATGCTTTGTTCCATTCCCTAATAAGCCTGCTTGTTTTATGAAGGCTGTTTGTCAATCACATGTTTCCCAAGGGAAGAAATGCAGGTGCCTAGTCAGGCCTGTATGGTTATAAGTGGTTGGCACCAGTGGGGTATTGCACTCAGATCCCAGTTTAACAGTGGGAAATTCTCCTCCCCAAGACAGATAAGTGCATGAGACCAAACACCTGGGTACACTCAGAGAGCCTAGCACGGGAAGCAGCAGCCCCATTTGACACAAATTCTGCAGCACAGATAGAGATCCACATTATAGTTCTGACTAAACCAGTTTCTACAAGCCCCAGTCAGGAGTGGCGACAATAACTTCCCATGTACTCTTGAGTGGGGAAATGGGCCAAACCATCCAGCATCCTTTGGAGAGAACCACCTCCTAGAGGCTGGTCTCAGCTTTGCATTTAGTTTGAAGGAAGACTTCTAAGCAAGGAGTGGGATTCACAAACCCCTATAGTTCCTTCCTACAGAGCAGCGGCTTCCAAATTGCTCTAAGGACCAATTTCTGGTGGTCTGCAAAGAGCTGGCTGTTCCCACAAAGCTAACCCTCTCTGTTTCCCCCACTCAGTCACGTTAAAAAGACAGCGTAGGATACTTTAAGTGCTTTCCCCCACGTTAGTTTTCAGTGTAAGCAATTATTGTAATTGCCTTGGGGCTGTGGCACAATTGTGGATGGGAGGGGAGTTGCGCATGAGCCAGTCCTTCTGTTAAGAGATGGTCTACAAGACGCTACGAAAAAGTTTGAGAACCTGCTAGCCAGCCCCAGCAGCATGACAGAATCCTGGAAAAAACTTAAGGTGAATCTTCTACAAGGTCCATGTGAGCCAAGGCACAAACATCAATATCAGAGCTGGGATCCTGAAGCAATAGTTTCTCTTCTCATTTTAGGTGATATTAGGGGAATGTTAATGCATCTTGTTTCCCTATCATTTATGGCTTTGGATCCTTTTGTTACTGGATGAAAAATAAATATCTTGTTTTATGCTACCCCGTTGGAGAGGTGCTTGAAAATAAAGCCATGAGGAATAAAGAGGGTGATCGACCCCCACCCTCAAATACACTGCATTAAAATACTTCCGTGTACGAAGCCTGAGAAGTTGATCATGTTTCAGTTACAATCTGCCGCCCCACTTCCACCACCTAGATTACTCAGCGACACTGCTCTATAAATATCTGATGGACATTTCACTTTTTTTCTAAAACACACCATTGTTTCCAGAAGGTTTTTCAGTTTTAATCACTCTTGGGCTGTCTGGCACCTCCGCTAGCCCTCCATATAAATCACGCCACATCATTTGGCTTTACAATAAATATTGATTCTGATTTTACACTGATTGCTTAAATACAGTAAGGCCAAAACCAAATTGTGCATCACCCCTCAGAAAAGTGACTTATTAAAAATGATTTCAAATACAGTACGATAGGAGCACAGGGAAGACATGGGGCTTGATCGTATAGCATGCTGGGTACCCTGGCCCAGTCAAGCACACACTTAACTTTAAGCACTTGAGTAGTTCCACTGAGTTTAAGGGGACAATGCACATGCTTAAATATTTTCCTGGATTGGGCCAGAATGCTCTCATGTGCTAATTTTTTATTCTTAAAGTCAGCCCAAAAGGGTTGTTTAAATTTTTCTTTCTTGCTTTTTACCTTAAAAAATATCAGAGCTGACAGCACTGGTTTCCCTTGGTTTTGCTGAAGGACTTGCTGGGGTTCTCCAAGGATGTACATTGTTATCTCTCAAACCTCAGCTGATGGGATGGGAGAGGGAAGATGTTCATTCTTTAACAAAGGCTTCCTTTCTCCAAAGAATTAGTCAGGCATTGGAGTTAAATGAGTATAAGCAAAAGGGAAACATAATTTTGAAAAGCCTGACTAAAAATCCCTTCCCTGCCCAACTTTTCCCTCTCATTGCTCTTGTGATATCATTTCACTATTTCTCCAAATACCACAGCCTTGCAGGCCATATAGGACCTGAATTCACAAGCAAGAAGTAACTTTTTGCTAAAATAATTTTTTCAGGCTTTTCCTACATGACAAACAAGAAGAAAGAAGAAAAAAGGGGAGGCACAAGTCCATTTCCCCCCCTTTTTTGCAGGTGTCAGCTGAGGTGCATAAAGTGCTTTGAGATGCTGGTACCTGAGATGCTACAGGAAATCTCTTGGCCATTACCTTGGTATCTTGCTTTCCTGAACATTAAGGGGTGAGGAGGAGGAAGATGGCAGGGAATTAATGTGTAAGTTTTCTGTTGTGAATTGGTACAGTTGTGAGCTCAGATAGTTCCCACATAAATACAATTCTGTTCCAAGTTCTACCCTGATCACTCACTCCGACACCTCTGCAGTTGCTCAAAACTTAAACTTTCTCAAAACAACTCCTGCGGGGCTCATGTTTTCCATGTTTCATCTCAGCTTACGTTTTTGTTTTTGTTTTTAATTTCAAGAAGTTCAGTACTGCAGATTGAAGTTATTCAGTGAAAGGAGTGGTCATTTCCCATACATTCTTCAGATAAGCTGCATTCACACTGCTAACAACAGAAGACACAACAGTGTTTCAAACTATGAGCATTTTGAATTGCAATTGTGGAACATTCATGGCAAATTTCTCTTAAGTTTTCTCATGCATAATCACTTCTCATACAAATCTAAATGGCTAAGGCACAAAATGAGTTACACCTAGACATAAAAGGGAATAAGACGACATTCTATAAATACATGAAGATAAAAAGGAAGACAAGGAAAGTGTAGGTCCTCTAATCAGCAAGGAAAGTGAGCTAACAACTGATGACATCACAGAGACTGAGGTGTTTAATGCTTATTTTGCTTCAGTCTTCACTAAAAAGGTAAATTGTGACCAAATACATAGCACAATTAATATTAACAACAGAGGGGAAGGAATATAAGTCAAAATAGTGAAAGAACAGGTTAAAAATATTTAGTTAAGTTAGATGTATTTGAGTTAGCAAGGCCTGATGAAATTCACCCTGGGGTGCAGAAGGAAACTAGCTGAAGCAATCTCCGAACCATTAGTGATTATCTCTGAGAACTCATGGAGGATGGGTGAGGTCCCAGAGAAGGGCAAGCCATACTTATCTTTAAAAAGGGGGACAAACAGGACACAGGAAATTACAGACCAGTCGGCCTAACTGGAAAGATACTGGAACAAATAATTATAAAAACAATGTGTAAGCTCCTAGAGGATGGCATGGATTCGTCAAGAGCTAATCATTACAAACCAACCTAATTTTCTTCTTTGACTGGGTTATTGTCCTAGTGGATAGGGGGATAACTGCAGACATCATATAGCTTGATTTTACTAAGGCTTTTGACAGTTCCACTTGACATTCTCATAGGCAAACTAGGGAAATGGGTACCAGACAAAGATACTATAAGGTGGATGCACAAGTGTTTGAAAGGATGGTTTACTGTCAAACTGGGAGGGGATATCAAGTGTAGGGTGACCAGATGTCCCTATTTTATAGGGACAGTCCTGATATTTGGGGCTTTTTCTTATATAAGCGCCTATTACCTCCCAACCCCTGTCCCAATTTTTCACACTTGCTGTCTGGTCACTCTAATCAAGTAGGTTCCAGCAGCGGTCAAGTCCTGGGTCTGGTACTATTCAATATTTTCATTAATGACTTGGATAATGGAGTGGAGAGTACACTTATAAAATCCGCAGATGATACCAAACTGGCAGGGGTTGCAATCACTTTGGAGAACCGGGTGAGAATTCAAAATAACCTTGACAAAGTAAAGAATTGGTCTGAAATCAACAAGATGAAATTCAATAAGGACAAGTGTGACGTATTCCATTTGGGAAAGAAAAACAAACAAACGGTAAATGACAAAATGGGAAATAACTGGCTAGGCAGTAACAGTGCTGAAAAGGATTGGTGGGCGAGTTATAGTGGATCACAGATTGAATACGTGTCAACAGTGTGATGCAGTTGAAAAAAAGGCTAATATTCGGCATCCTGTAACAATGTTGGCTGCCTCTTGAACTGCCCCTTGCGGCCAGAGCTCACTCTGCAGTGCCTGGCCCTTTCTTCAGTCCCCAGGTAATTCAAAGAATTCTCTCAAGGGGGTCCCATTTATTTAGTCTCTAGGTGCACACTGGCCCTCTAGGCCCCACCCCTAGTTCAGTCTCTCTCTCCCGGTTGTCCAAAATAACACAGTCTTTGAAAACAGAACTCAAACTCTCACAGGCTTCATCCCAGTTCCAGTTGGGCACAGCCCTTCCCCCCTAAGGGTCTGTCTGTCTGCTTCCCAGTACCTCCTGCCTGAAGTTTGTCCTTCTCCACAGGCTTTCGCAGATGATGTCTTCCACTTGGTGACTCAGGGCCCTGCAGGAGCCTTCTACTACTCCCTGAAGTGTCTAAAGGCATAGCTGCAGTTTCCTAAGCTTCTCCCCCTTCACTGCAACTTCCTGCTCCTTTTACACTGGAATCACTTGATTCCTCTCACCTGGCTCATTCTGTAAAGACTTAGGCCCAGGCTCTCCAGTCCATGGACAAGACACCCTGTTAAAACCTGTAACAGGAGCGTCATATGTAAGGCATCAGCAAAGCAGAAGTTTTGCCTAAGGAAGGACTGCAGGTTCCAGACTTAGAGAGTATTTTCGGTTTGTCACTAATGCTATTGTGCTAGCTCTCTTTATTCTGGGTTTTGGGGCCAGATCCTCAGCTGGTAAGGTCAGGGCAATTCTACTGACCTCAACGGAGCTACAGTGAATTACAGCAGCTGACCCTTTAAACTTAACTACAAATGAGACAAAGACATGGAATTTCATTCATTACTGTTCAACAAGTCTATAAAAATGTAAGGCTGAGAAACGCACTACTCTAGTGCTAGGCAAACACATTCTAGCACTTAAAAAACAAGGTTTATTACTATTGTTTAGGTAATTTTTTAAATAAATTAGCTACACAGATATTGAACTTACCATTTGTCTTTTGTTTTCTATCAAGTTTGATCCAATTATTCCAAGAAATGACCCAAAACCAAGCTGAAAAGCAACATATTGCAAATGTTTACATACGGAAGATACCCAACATAGTTAGCATACACACAGAGTAGAATTAGACCCAAAAGCAACCAAAAAAATGCATTTCAAACACATTCCTCTCTGTACAAGAGGCCCAAACTGCAGCTGAAGAAAATAAATGCTGGAATCACGTTAGTGGTGTAATGCTTCTAATTCTTCCTACCTGAAATTGCTGAGTACACAATTTACATGGCAATAAAAATTACTTCAAGCATATAAAAATAAAATATATATATGTGTATCCCTATAGATAACATTTAGAAATGGGCAAATGGATGCAAGATGAGGATTTGTATTGCTGGTCTTCTTGGAAAAAAGTTGGCACACTCAGGCCCCCTCCAGCAAACACTGATGCACGGAAGTAATTTTACATACATATGTGGGGTAGAACCATGGAAATCAATGGGACAACGCAATAAACGTTTGCAAGATCTGGGCCTAAGTGACCGTACCAAGGATCACCAAAATCTTAAGTTAAACAATGAGATTGTTAGTCATTAGAAGTAAATTTTTGTATTTATTGCACTGACATTCATACTAGCAAACATTTAACATCTTCCATTCCTGCCTCATTGAAAGGGGTGTCATAAGATGCTTTTGAGGACAATTAACAATAATCCTAAAGCAAACGATTAGAAAATAATTTCACTGCACTTAGTCAGCATAATGTCTCAGTACAACAGATCCTGCTGTGCTGTGCCTATTTTATATAGTCTGTTTATTAACCTACTGACTGAATGCTATTGATCCTCTTATTAAATCCAAAAACCCAATTGATCAGCTGTTGTAGGTTTTGAGGATTTTGGTCTAGGTCAGGGGTTGGACACCTTTCAGAAGTGATGTGCCAAATCTTCATTTATTCACTCTAATGTAAGGTTTCGCGTGCCAGTCATACATTTTAGCATTTTTAGAAGGTCTCTTTCTATAGGTCTATAATATATAACTAAACTATTGTTGTATGTAAAGTAAATAAGGTTTTTTAAATGTTTAAGAAGCTTCATTTAAAATTAAATTAAAATGCAGACCCCCCAGACCTGGGCAGTGTGAGTGTCACTGAAAATCAGCTCGTGTGCCACCTTCGGCACGCGTGCCATAGGTTGCCTACCCCTGGTCTAGATTCTGGTAGTAGCTACCCAAGAAATAAAACAGGGAAGAGTGTCCTTGAATGACCACATTAGAATGATTCAAGGAACAGAGTCAAGTAGCTTATGACCAACATTTAGGTTCTGGAAAAGGAAAATTTGTTTTATACAACCTATATTAATAGACATGTCCATGAAATTGAGCCGACACAAAGTGAATGAAAACAGATGTTTGGATTTAAATCCTGCCCTGCTTTGTTTGCAACCTGAATACTTCAGTATTATTGTGTAATGCAAAAGAACCAGAAAATGAAACTGACTGGTCTATTTTAACTGTCGAAACTGAGCAAAAAGGACTCAAACAGCAAAACTCACACAAATCAAATTACAGTTTTAAAATTACTTCAACATAGGAATCTACGGCATTACTAGCAACAAAGCCATAGATATCACTTTTCACCTGACAGCATTTAAGCAGCAGGACAAGGTGGTTTGGCAGGTATCTAGAGTAGATATTTAAGAAAACTCTTGTGCACTTGGCTGTAGAGAATAGCCACAAACCAAAAGGTGAAATGCAATAATAACTCAAACGGAAAAGTATGAAACGAAAGTTGTGCAGGTGCAGCAGTAACAGTGTCTATGGGTCTGTCCACCCAGTATAGCAGGGGTGGACAGAAGAATACTTTATTGGTATTTACTAGACTTCATTCATCACCAAAAGGTTCACTAAGTTGTCATGTTTAGGGTGACCAGACAGCAAATGTGAAAAAACAGGACAGGAGGTGGGGGGTAATAGGAGCCTATGTAAGAAAAAGACCCAAAAATCAGGACTGTCCCTATAAAATTGGGACATCTGGTCACCCTAGTCATGTTATACATTGGTAGCTACATTTATTGAGGGAATGGACAAAACAATCAAAACTGTGTTAGTACTGTAAGAAAGAGATGGCATTTAGGGTGGCATTTCACATCAAAAGAGTACATAGCTTCCCTGAATGGCCTTTTACACGTACATTTGGATTTAATATGAAGACATCTCAGTACGCATTTTTCTGTGTGTGGCTTCCACAAAAACAGTCACATTTCCAAACCCAGCTGTCCTATAGATCAAGTCTTGTGATATTTGGTGGTGCTTTTTCTTTTTAAACTCCCAGCTTCTGGATTCATGTGATCACACGATAATTTCAGCTTTTCTAAACCAAACAAAAAGGTTTCCAGCTCTCAGTTGTGGAGAAAAGCTTGAAATTATGAAACCTGAAGTCTCTAAAACACAAAGACAAATAGAAAGAACTCAAATTTATAACTTTTTTTTTTTAAATCATGGTTTTTAAGCCAAGCTTGTAATTTTTTGGGCTGGCTCATGATTTTTGAACACATGGGGATGGCAATCTTGTCTACACCCACCAAATACTCCCTTAAATATCTTTCACTCCAATTCTCTGCTTGCATATTAACTTGAATTTAAGGTATAAGAGGAAAAAACAAACCGACAAAATGTCTTATCCCCAAAACATCATCATAGGAATCCGCTATCCAGGGCAATGTCATGCACAAGGCACACTGGCAAAAATAGGCAGGGTCCCTAGGAGGCTTAATGTATCATGTAAAAAGGCAAGAACTTAGCTAGTTTTGCTAAACACTAAAATTAACCCCAGATATCTTGACGTTGATTTATGCATTTTATGAATAACTAATAGCAAGAAAAGAGTAAAGCATCAAGTAATAATTTCTGTGATTTCCCATTTTGATGGTGTTCTTCTGGAGCGGGGGTACCTGAAATGTAACCACTTGAACAGTGGGAGGATGGTTTTGAAAAGGAAATACGGAAGCCTGTTCACTAAAATGCATTACAAGAAGGATAGTCCAGGACTTAAGGCACTCGCCTGGGACATAAGAGATCGGATTCCATTCCTTGCTCCGCCACAGACTTCCCATGTGACCTTGAGAATGTCACTTAGCCTCTCTGTGCCTCAGTTCTCCATCGTAAAATAGGTCCCTGCCTCACATGGGTGTTGTGAGGATAAACACATTAAAAGATTGTAAGGTGCTCAGACGCTGTAGTGATGGGGGTCAGATAAGGTGCTACAGTAGTAATAATGAGTATGACAAATAAGAGATTTGCTCTCATTTTGTGCTCTTATCTTATTCCGCTGTCATGATTTCACTTCTCTTAGCACAAATAATTCATATTTTATTAGAGTAGAAAGAAACAACTATAAAAAGAGTTTGTATTATACCAGTCCCATGCATCCGACGAAGTGGGTATTCACCCACGAAAGCTAATGCTCCAATACATCTATTAGTCTATAAGGTGCCACAGGACTCTTTGCTGCTTTTACATATCCAGACTAACACAGCTACCCCTCTAATACAAGAAACAACTGCACGCATCATTTTTTTTTATTGTTTGTTTTTGTTTTTCTGAATTGGTCATGCAACTTTTTACAGACGTGCAACTTTTTGGGGGCGTGGTGCAGGGGTGTGAGGGCTCTGGGAGTGTAGGGTCTGGGGTGGGGCGAGGGATGTAGGGCTCAGGGCTGGGGCAGAGGGTTTGGGTGCAGGGGTCTGAGGGCTCCGGCTGGGGGTGTAGGGTCTGGGGTGGGGCCAGGGACGTGGGGTTCAGGGCTGCGGCAGAGGATTGGGGTGCAGGGTGTGAGGGCTCTGGGGTGGGGCTGGGGATGAGGGGTTTGGGATGCAGGAGGGTGCTCAGGGACTACAGTGGGGAGAGAGGACTCCCCCCAGCTCTCTCTCCCCACAGCAGAAGCACTGGGGCTCTGGGGGAAAGGCATCTCTCCCCGCCACGGCAGCTCTGCAGTTGAGGCTGCAGGATAGGTGCATACCCCCAGCCCCAGAAGGTCTGGGCTGGGGGAGGGCTCCCTGGCCACGGCTGGGGCCAGGCTGCTCTGGCTGCAGCTGGGGCCATGCCACTTCACCTGCGCTGTGCTGCCCCAGCAGGTCTGGATGACTCATCCACAGCTGGGTCTGGGCCACTCAGGCCATGCTTGGGGCCGGCCTGGGCCATGCCACAGCAGAGTTCGGGCCAGGGGAGGGGCGCCCCAAGCTCTGGCAGGTTGGGGGCCAGGCTATGTAGGGACCAAAGGGAGGGCGCCCCTCCCCCAGCTATGGCGGGTCCCTGGGTGGGTTTCTTGAGCTCCTGCACAGCGCTAAATAGGCTACTGCACAGCCACGCAGCCTACAGGGAGCTTAGGGGGTGACTGCAGATAGTTTTAAATATGACAGAAGGAATCTGTCTTAAAAGGAGCCAATATGTACCTTATTGCTACACAGGCCAACATTATCTCAAAAATTCGGGCCTAAATAAACTCAGAAGCAATGGAAGAACTGTCGGTCACCAAGAAGCAATCAGGAGAAAACGCCTCGGGGAACAGGCGCTTGTGAATTTTATCTAGATTAAGACTGAACATAAGTGTTTTTTTAGTTGAAGTCACTAATTGGCCATGACATCATACGCTTGTTAAACAGTGCAAAAAGAGTCAAGAATTTGAAGGTTCTTTGTCAGCCTCTTCCTGAACATGCTGGAGCACACCAGAATGAGACGGTTTTCCCTAGGTCTGGCCAACTTGTAAGCAGACTGATCACATGCTTATGAATACTTTGTTACTGTGTTGGGTGTAGAGCAATTGTATAAAATAAACATTTGGCCTTTGGACTTAAGAAAGGAATTTATGGCTAAATTAGTGTCTGGCAATCTCCCATATTAATATTTCCATTATTAATTTCCATTTTTTAAAATTCCAACAAAGGGTCCCCCTTCCAGACCCCTGGAACATCTGACCATGATAAGGAGGAGAAAGAAGAGGACATGGGAGGATACATTCAGTGAGAACCTGCAAGCCAGTGCTGCATCAGACTGTGAGCAAAGGGCCTGGAAAATGAATACTGTAGACAGTATGGGCAGAGAAAGAGCAGACAGGAGACACAGAGGGAGATGCACCAGGACATAATGGGGCTTCTCCAGCAGAAAATACAGATGCTGCAGAGTCTTGATGACCTACAGGTCCAACAATCACGGGCCTGCCTCCCTTTGCAGTCATTAGAGAACTCCATTTGATCATCTCTGTACCCATCCAGCCCCTACATTCCACATGGCACCATGGGCTGCAACCCTACCCTTACTCCTGCACACTGCAAGCCAGTAAAGACAACACTGCTTCACATACACTGACCTGTAAGAGCCACGGTTGCTGTATGTGTAGCCAATATGAACTGAACTAGACAGGAGTGTTCTTGCCTCTTGTTAAGTTCTGTTAATTTATTTCACAAGTTTTTATTGTATTTGTTTTTTAATGGAACGCTGGAAGTTTGCACTGGTTTTGATATGCAATAAAATCTATTTTTTGGTAAATAATTCATCTTTATTACTTCACAGCATATGCTGCAAAATGCCAACTGCTACTGAAAGTGCCCACAACTTGTTATTGTATAGGGTGCCAGAACTCACAGAAGCAGTGACAAACACAGAGTAATAATTATGAATATACAACAAGCACTGCAAAATTAATAGGTGCATTACCAGACAGGATTATGTTCATAAATGTACACCAAGCACCACACAATTCCTAACAGCCCCCAGAACTGCAGGGCCAGGCAGAGCACAGTTCACCACACCACATTATTGCAGCTGATTGTCAAAAAGCTCTTTCAGGGTCTCCTCAGCTGCATAGCTCCATGCTGAGCTCTTCTAATAGCCCTGGTGTCTGGCTGTGTGAACTCAGCAGGCAGCTGCTCTCCCTCTGCTCTCCACTCTGGCAGTAATTTTACCCCTTTACCTCACAGATGCTGGGCAGGATACAACATGAAGCTATAACCATTGGAATACTTATCTCACTGAGATCCAGTCTGGTGAGTAAACAACGCCAGCATTCCTTCAATCTACCAAACACACATTCAGCTGTCATTCTGCAACTGCTGAGCCAGTAAACGAGTCTTTCCTTGGTGCTGTTGAGGTGGCTGGTGTACAGCTTCACATGCCAGGAGAGGGATCACTATGGGCACTTCAACATCCACAATGGAAATCCGCTGGTCGGACAAGAATGTCCCTGCTCACAGCTTTCTGAACAGTCCTATGCTCTTAAAGATGCGAATGTCTTCCCTGACCAGCCCACATTGAGGTTGGTGAAGCATACTCGATGACTAAGGCTAAGATTTTGTCATGGATATTTTTAGTAAAAGTCACAGACAGGTCACGGCTTCCGTGAATTTTTCTTTTTTGCCTCTGACCTGTCTGTGACTTTTACTACAAAAATCCATGACAAAATCTTAGCCTTAGTCATTGGGAATGGTGTGGAGACCCGCAGATACCCCTTTTGTCAGGTATATTTTTAGTAAAAGTCACAGACAGGTCAGAGGCAAAAAAGAAAAATCCATGGAAGCCGTGACCTGTCTATGACTTTTACTAAAAATATACCTGACAAAATGGGGATCTGCGGGTCCCCACACCACCTGAAGCGGGGCAGCTAGGCAGGGGCTAGGAGACACATGCAGCCACTGGGGTACCATTGCTGCTGGGAGCTACGGAGGTTCCCCCTGCTGCCCGGGGTAGCTGGGATCTGCGGGGGTTCCCCCCACCATGGCCAGGAGCTGCAGGGTTCCTCTGCTGCCCGGGTACTCAGGAGTTCCATGACTTCCGCGACCTCCGTGACTAAATTGTAGCCTTACCTATGACCCACCAACTCTTGCATAACCACAGAAAAGTAGCCCTTCCTGTTGGTGTACTCTGTGGCAAGGTGGGTTGGTGCCAAAATAGATGGCAGGCATATCCCTATTGCCTCATGGCAGTTAGCCTGTTGCTGCAAATCCATCCACTGTGTTCTGCACTTTAATGGCCGCCCACACGCCCACACTTGCATGGCAACAGCCCCCACTGTGGATTTACCAACTCCAAAACAATTTCCCACTGACTGGTAGCAATCCAGAGCTGCTAGCTTTCGCCGAGTTACCGTCACTCACTTCTTAACTGTCAGTGCAGCTGTCGTTCTGGTGCCCCTGCGCTGGAGGGCTGGGGTGAGCTCAGCACATAGATCCAGGAATGTGGCCTTTCGCATCTGAAAGTTTTGCAGCCACAGCATGTCATCCGTACTTGCCTTACAATGTGATCCCACCAGGCAGTGCTTGTTTCTTGGGCCCAGATGCAACGCTCAACAGACTGCAACTTCTCCGTGAATGCAACCAATAACCCTGAACTGGTTTTCGCTGTGTCCCACAGCAAAATGTCCCCCACTGCTCTGCTTCTTCCTGTGGCTCTGCAAATACCAGGGGATCGTTCGCCCTGTGTTTGCAACATTGATGACAGTAGTGCAGAGCTGTACGGGCTCCAGGTGTCTGTCAGAGATGACAAACAGTGAGAAGTGCCACACAAAAATGATGGGATAGGGATGGTGTTATGGGATGGAGAAAGTTGCATGATGGGAACGTTATCCCTTGTTCCCAGTCACCTCTGTGTGAGTTGTTTCTGTCCCACAAAGCACTGCCAAAATGTCCCAAATGACAGTGCACCGCATCACAGCAAGTTGCACACTGGGATGCCTACCCACAATGCACTGTGCATTGACACAAGCACTCCTGGTGAGTATGCGCAGTGTCCACTCAAGGAGCCAAGTGTGCGCATGCATGAGCGATATCCTTACTGCAGCAATCAGAGTTTCTAGTGTAGATATGGCTTCAGACTCTCTTCCCAAATTCAAATCCATTTTCAATCACTGAGTGTGGTATGTAACGTAACGGTGCAAACCCACCACCACGGTGCCTCCTGCTGAGCGTGCTGGGAATTAGCTCTCTTAGACCAGCAGGGTGTCTTTTACTAGCGGCGTCTCATTTGTCATTACTTCCACTTCCTCCACAATCTCCACCATCTGGACCCACATCACTCTTGGACCACGGTGTCCTCTTTGGGACATGCTCCTCTGGCTGTGCCCCAGCCCACTGTCTCCCCACTTTTGTGAGACAGGCAGTCCTCAGTCCCTCTACTTGCCTCAGTGGCAGACTGGAGTCTCAAGTCTAGCCTCTGGCTTCCGGAACAAACTGCAGCCTGGATTTAGGCCACTCTCCTCACTGGCAAGTAGAGTGCGGTGGGGAACCCAGGCTTGCCCGCTACACTGGGTCCCAGCCCAGGAACCGTATAGCTGGCAGCCACTCACTGTCCCTCCTCCTATTCCCGCTTCCCACTTTTCCTGGGCCATTTCCCCCGTAGCCCTAGCACGTTCCCTGTCCTTGCTTCAGAACCTCAGTCTGGCCATGGTCAGCCAAGAGTTCCCCTATTTCTCCGCTACCCTACCCAGCACTGCAGTATCTCCAGTGCTCCCCAGCAGACAGTTCTTCCCCCTTGCCCTCCAGGGAGGGACTGCCTTTGCTCTGCTGAGTAGCCCTTTATATATGGGCTGCTCCAGAAAGCGTTCTCTCGATTGGCTCTCCCAGTGAGCCCTTTACTGACAGGCTGGGTTCTGTGCAGCCTCTCTAAGCCTGCCTTAACCTTTCTCCTGCCTGTGTGGGGCAGCCGACCCACCACAATAATCTATCATTTAAATCAGCTTCTGTACCAGATGATTGGAGGATAGCTAAAGTTACACCAATTTTTTAAAAAGTTTCCGGAAGCGGTCCTGGCAATTACAGGCCAGAAAGCCTAACTTCAGTGCCTGGCAAATTGCTTGAAACTATAGTAAAGAGCAGAATTATCAGACACAGAGATGAACATGGTTTGTTGGGGAAGAGTCAACATGGTTTTTGTAAAGGGAAATCATGCCTCACAAATTCACTAGAATTCTTTGAGAGGGTCAACTAGCATGTGGACAAGGGAGATCCACTGAATATAGTGTACTTAGATTTTCAGAAAGCCTTTGACAAGGTCCCTCACCAAAGGCTCTTAAGCAAAGTAAGATGTCATGGAATAAGGGGCAGGTTCTCTCATGGATCAATAACTGATTAAAAGATAAGAAACAACGAATAGGAATAAACGGTCATTTTTCAGAGTGGAGAGTGGCATTCCCCAGAGGTCTGTACTGGGACCAGTACTGTTCAACATATTCATTAATGATCTGAAAAAAGGGGTAAACAGTGCGGTGGCAAAAACTGCAAATAATATAAAACTACTCAGGATAGTTAAGTCCAAAGCAGACTGCAAAGAGTTACAAAGGGATCTTACAAAACTGGGTGACTGGATAACGAAATGGCAGCTAAAATTCAATGTTGATAAATGCAAAGTAATGCACATTGGAAACCATAATCCCAACTGTACATATAAAATGATGGGGTCTAAATTAGCTGTTACCACTCGAGAAAGAGATCTTGGAGTCATTGTGAATAGCTCTCTGAAAACATCCACTCAATGTGCAGCGGCAGTCAAAAAAGCAAACAGAATGTTAGGAGTCATTAGGAAAGGGATAGATAATAAAACAGAAAATATTATATTGCCTCTATATAAATCCATGGTATGCCCTCATCTTGAATATTGTGTACAGATCTAGTCGCCCCATTTCAAAAAAGATATATTGGAACTGGAGAAGGTACAAAAAAGGGCAACAAAAATGATTAAGGGTATGGAACAGCTTCCATATGAGAAGCAATTAATAAGACTGGGACTTTTCAGCTTGGAAAAGAGATGGCACAGGGGGGATATGACAGAAGTCTATAAAATCATGAGTGGTATGGAGAAGGTAAATAAGGAAGTGTTATTTATTCCTTCCCATAACACAATAAGTAGGGGGTCACCAAATGAAATTAATAAGCAGCAGGTTTAAAACAAACCAAAGGAAGTATTTCTTCCCACAATGCACAGTCAACCTGTGGAACTCTTTGCCAGAGGATGTTGTGAAGGCCAAGACCATAACAGCATTCAAAAAAGAACAAGATAATTCATGGAGGATAGGTCCATCCATGGCTATTAGCCAGGATGGGTGGGAATGCAAAACCATGCTCTGAAGTGTCCCTAGCCTCTGTTTGCGAGAAGCTGGGACTGGAGAACAGGGGATGGATCACTTGACGATTACCTGTTCTGTTCATTCCCTCTGAGGCACCTGGCATTGGCCACTGTCGGAAGACAGGATACTGGGCTAGATGGACCATTAGTATGACCCATTATGGATATTCTTATGTTCTTAATTACAGGCACATACTGAAGTCTCACTGAAGTCAATGAGACTTAAGCATAAGAACCAGGTCCTACAAACATAAAAGCAATTTTAATGGGTGGCTGTGCTTTATTTTTCATATCTGAAGTTATGTCAATAATAACACTTTTACCAGTAGATCTCCAAGTGCTGTACAAAGGAGTGGCATTATCCTCATGCTACATGTGGGGAAACTGAGGCACAGAGAGCAAGCATGTCTCGTCCAAGGTCACCAAGCAGGCCAGTGGCAGAACTGGGAACAGAACCCAGTTTGCTGAGTCCAAGTCCAGTGCTCTATCCAACAGGCCACACTGCCTCCTGTGAATGCACAAATTAGGCATTCACAGCAAATAACCCACACAACCCTCAGTATCACAAAGGTTAGGTATCCCACACTACAGTATGACTGTGTGTTGTGTTACCTATATCTCCAAGGCTGGATCCTCAGCTTGTGTAAACGGGCAGGGAAGTCAATGGAGCTATGCCAATTTACACAGGCTGAGGATCTGACCCCAGTTCCTTCTGTTTCCCATGTTAACAGTAAAAAGCAACACAGAGTACATTTTTATTAAAATTCCCACTAGAAGAACAAAAGCCCAAGAAAGTAATCACTTGATTCAAATATCAATTTACACAGTTCTTCATCAGCTAGCTTGGTAAAATGTTTGCACAGAACAGACAAAATAAAGGAAAGAAAGAAACGAGTACTAAGCAAATCAGTCGCTAGAAATACTGTCATCACTGCAGAATAGTGTAAAATCTATTATTACTAACTTCAAACAAAATGTGGGACTCCACACAAATTAACTAAGTAGGTGAGAGATGGCATATAAAGAGCAGTTTTCTTTTAAGCAAGACATTGCATTCAGGATGCCTGGGTTCCATCTCAGAACTGCTATAGTTCTGCTGCATGACCTAAGACAAATCACTTAACCTCTTTATGCTTCAGTTGCTGATCTATAAAATGGGTTTTACTTACTCTTAGTCTATAGAGCACTTTGAGATTATTGGATTAAAAGTGCCAAGTATTATTAATAAGTCTCTGTTTAACAACGACTTCCAACAAATACAATTCTACCTTTGATTTTTGCACAGATCTCCCAAGGAAATCAATGGGACTCAGAGCAGAATGTGACCAAATGAGTCCCTTATGGAAAAAAAATCCAGACAGAGCCAAAAACTTCTGATTTCAGAAAAGAACTAATTGTTAACTCAATGGTTTAGGGTTTTCCTCTTCTGCCATTACAGGGGCATTGAATGATCTGCACTTCTGCATGTTCTATTGTAATTCAAATGTGTGAACAAGACTTTCCCAGGGTGCTACTATCAGAACGAAGCCATTCCTCTGGAGCTATAGAAGCTAGCTTCTTTGCAAAGTTTCATAGCATGTGCATTCCTTCCAGCAGTCTCGTTGAAGGAGGAAAGAGAAACTCCAGAGTGTTGTGAAACACTGGCTATTTTAGGTATGTACTGGATAACCCAGCAACAGATTACAATGTTCTCATGCTCAGAAAGTTACCTGAGGTCGCCGCACATTTCCATCCAGCCGATTAACAAACTAACAGGTAGGTATGCAATCTGACTCGTCAGGTGGTCCTGCTTACTATGCTGAGTATGTTAATTAAATCAGTGCCCTCAAGACTCTGAGTGCCCCTGGGAACAGTGAAGGGTTTTTTTTGCTGATGGAGACACTTTTTCATTGGAGGTACAAACTCTATTGAGATTAACAACACTCCTCATATAGGGCAGACAGCTGTAAAAAGGTAACAATTTTCAATCACTAGCAATCAGGTCTGGCTTCCAACCAGTGAACTTCAAGGTGTTTAGGCACCAAAATCATATTCCCATCACTAAATAAATTTTTACGCTCTATGAATGACTTTCAAGAGGTTGAACATCCCTCTGTGATGGGATCTTATTTTCCCATTTTCATTTTAAAATAGAAATTGGCACACTAACTGTTTTGACATGGATCAATCCCTTGTCAGCTTGTAAAATAAGGAAATCTAGCACTAATTTATTTCCCTTCTTCAGCTGTTTCAAGTTTTTTCCAGTCTGGGGCTGTGACCCTGTAAACAACTTTGAATGTAACTTTACGCATGATTAATCCCACTGAGCTCATGTGCGTAATGTTTCGGGCCTTGATTTCCCAACTTATTTTGGCATCTCTCTCTTACCCACACTGGATGAATCAGACTAATGCAAACTAAAAATGTTTTAAAACAAACCATATGTCAGCCAAAAATCACATTTATCTGGAGAATCTGAAGCTGTGTAGATCAACGTATTATTATTCCCAAGTCTAATTGGAGAAGACCGCAATTTGACTGGATGGGATTTTCACATGGACATGAGGTGGCATATGCAAAATAATAATCCATAATAAAAGCAAAAAAGTAGCTGAGCAGATGTTAGTATTTAGGAGAGGGTCATCCTTTTATAACATTTTCAGCATTAAACACGACTTTGTAGGCAATAAGTTTTCTAGACCTACCTACGAGTTCTATACTTACAATAACCCCAGGGTAATAACCTCCAACAGTCACATTTTGGGTTCTTGTTGTAGCAGCTAGGCCCACCGTAAGAATTAATACTGACACAATGAGGAGAGTCACAGTTACGTAGAGGGAATTTCTTTTTCTTCTATTGAATGACCCTAAAAACACACATACACAATAGAATTCGCCAGTTCCATCTGGGGACAGCAACCATTTCCCAAAGTCCCCCTCCCACCACCACATGCTGCCACAGACTGATTTTCTCTCTGACAATGTAATATTCAGCTCTTTTTTATTTCGGTCAGCCATTTCTCGCTTTAGCTGAATATATCAGTCACTGTCTGGAATTAAGTTACAGCTATCACTTTTTGGATATACAGGGATGGATCTCAGCAGGTGTAAATCTGCATAGTTCATTTGCCTTCAGTGGATTTGTGCTGATTTACACCAGATCTAGCCCTTAACGCCTGTGACAATTAAACTAACAAGGAATATTATTTTATTACTAGTACATGTATTAAATAAATTCTTATTTAGTCTATTCGCTTTTGTCAAATTAAACAGCCACCATCCACTTTAAAAGGTGATCTCATCACATGACAATAATTACAAGTATCCACAATCTTTAATAGGCATTAGTAACAACCACTCTTCCTCATCCCATGGCATAAATATTAGACTATAACTAAGCTGCAGGTATTTTTAGATGCTGTTTGTAAAATTAATTTGTGGATTATTAAAATGTATATAAACTGCATATAAATACTTAGATTATGGACTGCATTTTTTAAAATTAAGTTTAAATATGTACAGATTGCTTGAAAAAGTGTAAATATAAAGTAATGATTCCATTAGCCAGTGGGAAAACCAGTTGTGATGTTCAAACACTATTTGTAACCCTGTTTATTCAATGTATATTTTGCAAAGTTTAAATCACTTTGCTGTTCAATCCTTTTAATTAAATTTTATAAATTATGTAAACATAGCTGAGTACAAGTCGAGTCCTGCTGGCAGAATAATATATTTCCAAAGGCTCCCCTGCCTGGCTTTCTGGATCGCGAGTGCTCTTGGGAGCTATCGGGGTGATTCTAAATCCGAGTTATGCGAAGTCTGTGGGTCTTAGAATCACCCAAACAGCAACTTCTAAACATTCTAAGGACTTCGCCAATAGTCTCCATCTGGTACTACAAAGAACCAGCCCAGAGGAACTGCTAACTCTGCAGGGAGAAGAAAGGACCAGCCCAACAGAGGAGAATCCCACACTCAAAGCTCCCTATACAGAGACAAAGGAGAGAAGTGCTGGTCCAGATTCCCCCACACCTTAAATACAGTGAAACCTATACAGCAATCAGACTTATGAGACAGCCTTCTGTTCTGAGGCCATATTCCCCAGGCACACCAGCTGTAATCCCAATTCGCCTTTCTTTCTGGTTTACACACAGATTTTGCATCAATATAACTATGTAGGTTAGGGGTATGATTTGTTAGCTAAATAGCTATATTGGTACAAGCCTTACTGTGGATGCAGTTTTATCAATATAAAGATGTCTTTTAATGGTACAGCTTATTCCCCTTCCCATACTGGAATACCAGTAAAAAAAACTCCTTTATTCTAGGAAAACTGCATGCACACAAGAGGATTGTACTGCCTGAACTCTACCAATACAGTGAAAGTGGAACACCTTGTGTTTGTAGACAAGCCCTTAAGAAGGCATTAAGCAACCAGTTTTCTGTAGGTCTCTTGAATGGTCACTGACCAGTACATTGCATTTCACTGTGTATTACAGAAACTCGTTAAGGTGTATTATAGAAACTCTCCCTCCCTACACACAGTGACATTAGGACAGCCTGATCAACGTCCAATTGCATCAGATGACATTGCTGTACCACAGACTTCAGCCTCTTGTTGAACAGCCACTGGGATCACAATCTTGTAACCTCTACTTGTGCAAGTATTTCTGACTCCCATTGATTTCATTAAAAAGCAACAAAGAGTCCTGTGGCACCTTATAGACTAACAGACGTATTGGAACATAAGCTTTCGTGGGTGCATGCATCCGACGAAGTGGGTATTCACCCACGAAAGCTTATGCTCCAATACATCTGTTAGTCTATAAGGTGCCACAGGACTCTTTGTTGCTTTTTACAGATCCAAACCAACACAGCTACCCCTCTGATAACTGATTTCATTGGGACTGCAGATGTAAATAAGGTTTACTTATGCAAGTAAGAGTTGTAGGATCAAGGAATAATACCAGTAATATTCCGGTTCCAGGCTGATTGAATTAACTTTAGTTGCAACTTTAGTTGCAGACTCATGGTCAGTTATCATGAGGAGCGACAGCCAGCCAGCTACAAATATTTGGCCCTTAGCTCTGCATACCACTGGCCAGTTACTTTTCCTGCAGTTTCACCATTTCTCCCACTGGCACCACTTCCCGCCTCTCCCCCATCCTGAGCCATCAACTTCTGCAAAGTCCTTTAACTTTTTTAAAGCACAGTTTGAAAGTGCAACCCACTAGGGAAAAGTTTCTACATACCAGAACTAACATAATTTGCTACTGTGGTAGGGGGATGAGTTCCGCTCAGGGTGGATGCTCAATCCTCCTTTGTTAACATTATTGATTTGTTTTCTATTTCTGATACCCTGTGAAAAAATGCCTTGAAAGATTGGCAAAAACTCAGGGAAATAATGCCTCATGAGATGACAGCACGAGACTGGTCAGAGCATCTCTAGTACAACTGCTTACCCAGGCTCACACTAACTAATAAAGAACAGGTACAAAACTGCTTCAATTAAAAAAAAAAAAGAAAAGATTTCAAGAAGCTTCCGCTAAATCCACTTCCTTCAAAGATGGTCAAAGTGGCTCCTAATATCCAGGCCAGATCTTATCACCAGGCCCTGGCTTTTACTGGCTATAGGATGAATGGTGCGTGTGCATAGATGGCTAAGTAATTTTCTGTTTTGTACTTTGCTAAATGTGCCAAATAAGTTAACAATCCAAAATATGCCCCACTAAAGCATTTAAAATCTGTTGACTCTTAAGGAGAACATTTTCTTTGCTTTTACTGCCTGACAAATACTAAAATGTAGCTTTCCCTAATGCTCTATTGTTCGTATTTTATTTATTAAATCCCAATTTAATTATTTTTATAAATTTACATTTCAGATGGATACCTTAAATTCTCAAAGACTTACAGGTTTAACTTAGCCAAATGGGCAGAGCTTGTGGAAAGAAAAGTAAAAAAAAAAAAAAAAAAGAAGAAGCCATCAACTCTTTTATAAAGAATAGCTTCAATTAGTCCTGCATTTTGTTTCATACAGAGTTGCTGTATTAACCAACTTTAATCAAGCGTTAATATGCAAGCTAGTTTGAATGTGCACTTAAAGTGGTTTATCTCTAAAATAGCATTCAAGTGGGGTTTGAATGCATGCTCCATTGTTTTGGGAAGGAGAAAGGAGGAATTAGAGATCAGTGCTGTTTGTGTTGTATGTTTTGCTAACATATTTAAAACGTGTCTGTCCTTCAAAAAGATCATTCATTTTAAACCTCAGGAGCATCCTGTTATTCACAACTCTTTAGTATATAACACATATCCCCACTGGAAGAAACAAGCTAATACCAGTTTCTTAGGCCACTTTTAAAAGTTTAGGGTGGTTTATCTTTATTTGTATTGCCAGCTGTATATCCTTAGACCATTGACCAAAAAATAAAATGATTATCAGAAGCGGAGACGATGGCACACAATGAGCACATATTTAACGCTTATTCCTTGGTCATTAAGCCTTTTTACCGTTCATTTCCTTTATTTAGAATTGTATTAGTGGTTTTGTGCAATTATTTAATTGAACGTACTTGGATTTGTGATCACCACGTTAAAGCATATCTTCCTCTAAAACAAGGAAGAGGCATGAAATATATATTTATTTGTCATGATTCTTGTAAAGATAAATTAAATACATTGAAAAAATATCTTTCAAAATAGCCAAACAGCCCCATGAATACATATGGCCAAAAGTGACATTGAGGGGAGGTGGGACTTCTAGTGTGGGCCAGTTTATTGGACGAAAAGGGGATGGAAAAAGAGAAGAGTTATTATCTGGCTCAGGCTCACAATATCTCTAGTGCAAGCTACTTTTACCGCTGTATGACACTGATGCCCACCTTGTACCCTGAGCTGTGACTCCAGCACAAACACCCTTTCAAACAAACCTTGCACAAAACAGGGTTTATACATTCAGTGGCTCCCAAGAACAAATCTACAGCATTCCCCAACATGGCAGCACCTGACACTGAATTAGCACTTTATTAAAGCATAAAGCGAGAGCAGGTAGCGTTCATGATACATAAAAAGGCTGAAAAACACATTATCTTCCTGCTCCCCACTGAATTAGGGAGATAAGGGGGAAAGTTCTTGGAGAGAGGCTATAAATTCTGCAACATTTCCTGAAATATGCTGCTCCAATTGCAAATGGGAAGCTACTTAATCATATAGCATTTGTTGTAAACCTGATTTGTCCTGGCTTAGACACCATGTTTAGCTGAGGATTTCAGAGCCATGCTTGAGAATCAAATTATTAAACTTGCTCTTACAAATGAGCAGATTTTTAAAAGATCCTACGGAGGCACTACCAATGGGCAGGAGGGATGGAAGGTAAGCGCCAACATAAACAGAAGCCATTGCTTGCAAAAGCTTTGCAAAATGTGGCCAATAACAAGAAGTTTAGAGGCATCACCAGGCAAGGCAGGCCAGCCTTTTCACTTGGAGAAAAAAAGGATTTGAACCACTCGCTGCCTGCTGGTGCTGTCACTTGTGTGTCTGTGCAAGGGGCAGGAGGCTTGGGCCCCGCTGTACTGGCGTGTGCACAGAAGTGTCAATGAAATGCCAGCCACAAACCAAGCGGCCCCGATCCGGATCGCACCGCAAGGCGAGGTAACTCCCCGCTGATGGCCAGCGATTTGCACCGCGGAGCAGGAGCAGCAGGCCCCACGCCTCTCTCTCGCCATCGATTTAAGCCGGCTCCCTGGCAGGTGGAAACGGGGGGCCGCTGCGGGGAGCTGAGGGATCCGCCTTTCACCGGGCTGCCCCCAGACCTGCCAGCGCCCGGGGAGGGGGCAGAGCAAGAGGAGACCCGCCAGCCGGCCCTGGGGCAGGGGGAGCGGGGCTGGACGTGCGCTCCCCACCCCGGGGCAGGCAGCTCCTACAATCTCGCCGCCCCGGCCCGGCTGCACTTACCCGCGGAGTCAGGCAGGGGGACGGCGCTGGAGCGCTGCTGAGTCAGGGACTGGCGCATGGTGCCGGCTGCTACGCTGCCCAGCCGGGCCCCGGGGGGAGCGAGCGCCTAGAAGGCAGGAGCGCGGCGCCTCCTCCCCGGCAGTCTGCGCCCAGCGGCGGCCGCGTCCCCCAGCTCAGCCCGCCTGGCCATGCCCGGGGCAGCTGCTCTGGAGGCGGCCGCCGGCGCCTGCGCAAGGCTCCCCCTGCCCAGCTCGGCGGGGATCCCGCTCCCCACCACAGGAGGAGGCCCGGGGGGTGCCAGCCCCGCAGGCAGCCAGTGTCTCCCCCACGATGGGCCAGAAGCAGCCGCGGGCTTCAGATCGGGTGCGGGAGAAGGCGGCAGCCGCAGAACCATTAACAAGCCAATAACAGCAATGGGTAGTTCACGCTGATTCATGCAGTGCCAACGATGCCCAGTGCCCTCTCCACGGAGCCCGGCTGTCGGTCCGTCACAGAGCCCAGCCCATTAGCTGGGACAGGTTGTTTCCAAAGGGTTCTTCCGTTTGCAGGTCATCACTGTACGGTTCAGTCCTGCTGAGTCCCCAAAGCTCTGGGGTGTTCAGTTCTGGCTCCAGCTAGCGCTGCAGAGGGGCCAGTTGCAAAGTTGGCCTCCAGGGTTGGGTTCTGATGCTGTAGCTCACACCTATGTGGTTTACGGGTATTGGAGAGGTCTGAGTGTTTTTAACTCATTGCAGAGATGGGCAAAAATTGTGGCATTCAACTGCTAGTACTTTCTTCCCCAAAGTTCAGGGTACTTGCCCTGTTGCCAACGATTGGTGTTTTTCTACATGTCTGAGCTCCTGGAGTCATGTGATTAGGTGAGACTCTGAGCTGTTAGTTAAAAAATAAATTGAATTTCTAACCCCCAAGGCTGCAGAGAAAAACTTGCGAGTGGGGACCCAAAAGGCTCAAAATCCAGAAGCAAATAAAGAGAACTTCAAATTTATTGTTAAAAATCTTGGGGGGACGATGACAACACTGGCTCATGATTTTTGCATCCTTGGGGTTGGTAACACTGTGTTTGGATCCAGAGTTTTTCATTTGGATCCCATCTTGAACCTCTAGAATTTAAAGTGGACTAGGACAGCTTTAAAGAGAAGAGGAAACATTCAGATTTAGCATATTGAACTGGTTCTATGTAAAAATGGCTGTTTCCTTTAGGAAGGGCTGGTTCAAAGGCTACCGAGGTTCCATCCATTTGTGATTACACCCACCAAATTCCACTCTGACTTTCATTTTCAAACAAATCCCAAATCTCAAAGCAAATCTTTTCAAAACCACACAAGGAATCACTGGTGTCAGTGTACAACCATACATTGTCCCAGTCTGGCTTGAAAGGTTTGGGAGCTTCAGCAAAGCTGCTAGCAAACTTGGGTTGAGCTTCATATTCATACATAAAACACAAAACCAGTCATGTTTTATGGGATTTGTGTTTCCCTTTCTCACAGCTGTGTAGTAAAATAATGGTATCTGAACTGCTGAGCATTCGCTAGGTTTCTCAGTCTTCCCCCCATCAATTTATTTCACACCAATGGTCCATATGCCCACCATGCAAAGATTATCTTCATTTTTTTTCTGCTGGTTGTAGAGGCCAATCCTGTAAATCCTCTCACTAATGCATGCTTACAGGATTGGGCCCTTAGGTCCTAACCCTGTAAATGAACTATATGCAGGCAGATCCCATTGAAAGTCTCTTTGAGTCCAATGGGATAGATCAGGCCTGGAGACACAAGGAATAATATCCCTACGTCCCTGAGAACTTGCCCCTGTAGATCAGGTAGTTGGGGACATAGTTCATTATCTGCTAAAATACAAAGTTTATTTACTTTTTTAAAAAACATGGATTGCACCTTTGTTTGAATAGCTGTCTACAATGGCAGATTATTATTGATATTATAGTAGCATCTAAAGGCCAGGATCACAGTGCTAGGCACTGTGCAAATATACAACAAAGAGACAGTACCTTCCCCAAGTGCTTACAAACTAAGTGAGAGACCATAGACAAGGCAGGGATACACCAAACAGATGAGGAGACAATGGGGCACTGGTCAGCTGGAGAAACAGTGCTCAGCAAACCAGCTGCTTACCCATTGTCCAGCTTTTTGCAGGCATCAAGGGAGAAAGGAGTTTAAGGACTTGAAGGAGGACAACATGGCTCTGAGGATATTTAGGGAGAGCTCCTTCCCTGCATAAGGAGCGGTAGGAGAGATGGGGTGAAGATGTTTGTGGGAAAATTTAATAATTGGGCAATCAAGACTTTGCAGAACAAATGTGGGAGGCTAATGACTCAGTGGTGTAGCAAGGGGCCAAGTCTGATTGAGTTGTACGTGTGTAAGGGAGGCTGGCTCATGGATCTGGTGTGGGAAAATCCTGATATTCAGACAAAAGACATTGCCACTTTTAACAAACATTCTTCCAAGCTACTCACAGCAAAGACCCATACATGCTGAACTTCATACCTCAGACTGCTTTCTAGTCCATTAGGCCCCATCCCTGCCCTGCCTCTTTCCACCCGTTCCTCGCCCCCATTCTAACCTCTTCCCCAAAGTCCCTGCCCCAACTCCGCCCCCTCCCTGCCCCAGTTCCAACCCCTTCCCCAAATCCCCACCCCAGCTTCTTCTCCACCTCCTCCCCTGAGTGTGCCGCGTCCCCACTCCTCCCTCCTGGAAAGCCCTAAGTGCTGCCAAACAGCTGTTTGGCCACAGGGAGTGCTGGGAGATAGGCAGAGGAGCGGGGATGCAGCATGCTCCAGGGTGGGGGAGGGGAGCTTGGCTGCCGGTGGAGTCAGTGCCTGTAGCAGGCTGCGGGAAATAACTTGGCCCATGGGCCTCCTATTTGAGACCCCACCATTAGACCATCCTCCCGTAGCTTTAGCACAGGAGAAGGCTGTACTGAGCCTACAAAGCATTATTTCTTGTTTCATCCTTTTTCAGTCAACCATATCGAAACAGTGATTGTTTTGTAATGGTTCCAAAGCCCCATGAAATGGGAGACCTGTTTAAAGTCTTGGCTGCACAAACAGCATGCTGTTAGGATGGAGCTAAAAGCTCAGGTGAATGAGCCTGTGCTGTTTTTTGGTGGCTACTATTCTGTGCTCCAGATTCTGAGCAAATCAAGTACCTCACCTTCATGATAGCAAAGAAAATTGGCAAGAGGCAAACCAAGCAGGGATATCTGCCTGAGTTTGCTACCAGCCTGAAATAATAGCTCTTGGACGTGTGACCAGCCCCATTCAAATCAATGGAGTGTTGACTCTGACGCTTGATGGTAATTTTAATGGTAACATCTATTTTACTGCTGATCAAAACATACAAGAAAGGAGAGAGAGGATGATCAGGTAGTGACACTCAGAGCTGCAAGAAAGGAGATGGATGCTCGTTATATGAAGATCTGTTCAATCTACCATGAGTGGCATCTCAGTTGAGTGGGGCTTGGTTTGTGGGTGGGGCTTGGTTTGTGGGCAGGGCTTGGAAGAAACCCACTGCTTTTTTCCCCCAGTTCTGCCCCTGCCCATCTGCATGTATGAATTGGGGATTTGAATGTGCTGATGCACACCGTTACCCAGTTTTCACATACAAGCATGGAGCTGCTAGCTATGGACGGATGGGATCTGTGCACCCAGTGGAGTTGTATTCACATTGACCTGAAAGGGCCACCTTTTAGAGTGTGAGAGCTGGTCAGTCTGCATGCCAATTCCATCCCAGCCTTCTCTGCTGAGACAGCCAACACAGGGCCAGTTGGGCTAATGGTTTCTGATCCAGGCATCTGCCCCATAACAACTGAACTGAGTTTCTTAAAATAATTTTACAGGGTAACAACTTTCAATCATTACTGACCGGGGCTGGGGTCAAACCATTAATGTTAAATCTCTGATCCTGACTGTACTGAGAACTGCATGTTCCTGAGCCTAAGTGGATTATCATTTGTTGCACTGAGACCCCGTGGAGGCACAGGGGTCTGCCCACACAGTGCTCCATGCAGGATCAGGGCTTTTGCCTTAAAGACGAATGGCTCACCTCCCATTGCCAGTTCACATGCAGAGGACAAGCAAGCTTTGTGCATCCAGTCTCACTTGTGAAGCTCTAAAATGGCTTTCCTTGCCAAACTGTGCTGTAAGTCCACCTTGAGCTTTGTGCGAGCATGGACAGGGCTGTTTTCTTGGCTGGCAAGGGAGCTGGAAGACTGCATCTTGAGCAGCAGAATTCCTAGGATTGGACATTGTGGGTACATCAGGGATTGTTTAGAGAAGTAATAAAAACAAACAGAATGTGAGGAACCTGCCAAAACACCCCTAGCCATACTGCTGAGATCTTGGCTAAACTCCTAACGTGCTTTTGTAACCCCCAAGCCTAAAAAATCTGATTTACATCACCCTCCTGCCTCCCTTGTGGCAATGTGGCAAGCAGTCTCATTGTAATTGACAAATTTGGTAACCCCACTCAGTTCCTTCCCTCTCCCCTCCCCGCCACTCAGTGTTTCTGCAGCACCTATAAAAACCTCTTTCATGATCTGTGATTCTAGTCTGTGATGAGGCTTGTTAGTGTGAGATGTAACATGCTGGGTAAATCATGCAGGCCTGGGATGATTTTGAAATCTTGTCTGGTTTGGTTTCTTGCCAGTGGTTACGAACTTCATGTTTCATCTTTTGGGATTCCAATTTCGTGTCTCTTTAAACTCTTCTACGGGTTCATGGGTTTGCCTGACCCCAGGGCATGTAGGACAAAGGAGGAGGAGGAGAGGCTGAGAATTTGGGAGGGGTTGTTTGGGGAGAGGAGAGACACAGGAGACTTGGAGGGAGGAAAAAGAGAAGGGAGGCATTTGGCGAAGGAAAGAAGCTGAAGATTTGGAGGAAGGAAAAATGAAGAGGAGATGAGGGTGTGGTGAGAAGTGGGTGACAGCGCAGCAGTATGGGGCAGGAGAGAGGAGAGATGGAGGGATTGGGCAGAATAAAACAGGAGAAGGAGGAGGTTTGGGATACCAGGAGGACAGCTTGCGAGAGAAAGAGGAGAGTGAAGGAATTGTGGTGAGATCGGGGTGAGGGAAGGAAGTGATCTGGGAGAAAAGAAAGAGGGGGCTTTGGAGAGGGAGGGACTTTGGGGGCAGGAGAGAGGGGTATGGGTGGGAAGGGAGGAGAAGGGATGATAGGGAATAGGCTGGGGGATGAATAGGGAGAGGGGCGAATGCCAGGGCTGGAGGATGGGTAGGGCAGACCGGGAAGAAGGGCAGAGAGGATTTGAGGAGAAAGGGAAAGTGAGCAGATTTTTGGGGTGAGGAAGAAGACAGAATGTGGGGAACAATGGAGAGGTCTGTGGGGAAGGAGGAAAGAGAGCCTTGGAGACTAAAAGCAGCAGCCAAATCTGCTTCTAGCAGAGCCTAGGGGTGCACAGGAGGGGATCTGCTTACAGACTGTCATGGAACCTGGCGGAGACCAAAGTAAGGGTGTGATCTAGAGCCCACCGGAGTTAGTAGGAGTCTTTCCTTGGGCCTCAGCAGGTTTTGGATTAGGTCCTAAGTATGTGTTGGATGAGAAGGGACCCACACTGCTGTGAGCCTGATGGGGGTGGGCAGGGCCGGTGTTAGGAAGTGCGGGGCCCAATTTGAACAGTTTTGACGGGGCCCCAGCAAGGATGACTTAAAAAAAACCAAATACATAAAAAACCACATAAAAAACCACGTGGGTCTTATACTCACCGGGTGGTGCTCCAAGTCTTCGGTGCTACTTCAGCGGTGGGTCCTTCACTCACTCCAGGTCTTCGGCGGCACTGAAGGACCTGCCGCCGAAGTGCTGCCGAAGACCCGGAGCGAGTGAAGGATCCGCCGCTGAAGTGCTGCCGAAGACCTGGAGCGCCACCGGATGAGTAAAAATTAAAAAGACGCCTCTAGCCAGGGAAGGGATTCTCACTGGGTGTGAGGCGCTCTAAGGCGCGGGGCCCAATTTGGGGGAATTGGTGGAATAGGCCTAAAGCCGGCCCTGGGGGTGGGGCCCAATGGTACTGAGAGAAAATTTTTATTCCTCCCCAAACTTTGCGAGCAAAATTACTCCACTGGTTGCAGGCCTGACAGAACCACTTTCAGTTGCTACCATTGATGTGAACTGGAGGATCTGCTTAACTGGCTTTTAATGAGGAAGGAATTTATGTGAGAATTGCCTATTCTTCTCTAGATGATAAACAATGCAAAGGCAGAAACCCCTCCATCACTGCAGTGCGGGGAATGCACAGGAGAAAAACAGAATTGCAAAAAAGTGATGGTTGTTTGACTCTACGTGACTCTGTTACTAATGTCAGGCAAATAATTGCAGAGTGCAGTGTAATATTCTTCTGCAAATCCCAGTGGAGGTGGAGCCTATTCAAGGAAAAAATTATCTATCACATATGCCTCATCTAGCTCTTTGCAATTAGATTTCTTGACTCTGGGAAGGTTTTTAATGGATCTACAAAGTGTACTGTAGCACACTGAACTGCAAACCTATCATGTTAGAGCTGCAATCCTCTGTACTGCATTTTAAACTGCACTGTGGTTTAAAGTATAGTGTACTGGATTACATTAGTGAATAATATTATCTTACTCTCATATTAGGGATGTCTTTCCTACACATCCCACAACTAGCTGTGTGAGTGTTTGGCTTCAGAACTGAGGGTGGGCAGAGCATTGGTTTCCTGCAAGGTAACCTTGGTCCAGCCCAGGTGCAGAGTGTCCTCAACTCCCATTAAAATCCATTTGAATCAAGGATGTTCAGCATCTGGCAGGATTGGACCGTAACAACTTTGGCAGGCAGTGAGGTGCAATTTTTAAACATTCTACAGGAGTGTGCTGTGTTTAAAAACATGCGTTTTCCCCTTTAGATGAAACATTAAGGCATTCACATTACTAGGTTATATTATGGGCTGGTCTACACTGGAAACTCACTGCAGCATCAAATCCACACCCCTGAGAGATGTAGCTATGCCAACCTAACACCCAGCAGTGCTAGGTCAATGAAAGAATTCTTCCATCATCTTAGCTACCTCAGGGAGGTGGATTAACTACAGTCATGATGGAACCCCTCCCATCACCGTAGTGAGTATCTACACTGACGTATCTATGCTGCTGTAGCATTCTAAATGTAGACATAGCCTATAAAATTGCTTAGGAAAACACAGTATATTCTTGGACTACTCTAAAGACACACTGATTTCTAAAGTTTTTATAAGCAACCTGTACAATTCCTAATACAATACATGCCGGCTGAACCTATTTTGATGTGTTTATTAGGCATTGACTAAAATAAAACAAGTATAGCATTCCACAGTGTGATAAAAAGTTCTCAATACCCAGCAAAGCCCTGTGCTTGTTGACTTAGATCACACACATGCATGAGAATGTCATAAAATAAGGAAGCAGCTGGTTCATCCCACCTTCCCCCTAGCCCCGTCATTTTCATAGTCAAAGCATGATCCTGCAAACATTTACTTGTGAACTGAAATTTGCACACTGTGCGGAATGCCAGCAAAATAAATGGACTACTGCCAGGTGATGCTCAGCTGGTGGGAATCGTTATAGTTCTATGCACATCAATGGATCTCTGACAATTTACATCAGCTCCGCCCCCTACCCCTGGAGTGCACAGTTAAGTATCTTCATAAGTCTCTCTCAGGGGAGGAGGCGGGGCCAGGGCAGGGATTTGGGGACGAGGTTGGAATAGGGGCAGGGAGGGGGCAGAGTTGGGGTGGGGACTCTGGGGAAGGAGTTGGAATGGGGGCAGGGAAGGGTGGGGCCTCATGGACTAGACCAACCGTCTGAGATATGAAGTTCAGCATGTCTGGTTCTCTGCTGTGAGTAGTTGGGAAGAATGTTTGTTAAAAGTGGCAAAGTATTTTGTATGAATAGTTCCTGCCATTACAGCTATGTTGATAGACTGTTAGTGTAGATCATCAGAGTTACTGACCACGTAAGGAATAGTTACAGGTGTTTATATTTTATGAAAACCCCTCTTTGCGTTACAGTTTTTAAAAAGTGAACATTGACTTTTAATAGCAGACTATATTACTCCTCATTTTTTTTTCATTTTTGACTATCATTTTGCACTGTTGTATGAAAAGGTTTCTGTGATGCGGCCCTCGGGCCAATGTACTAGTCCTCACGTGGCCCTCGTGGTGATTTGAGCTTGAGATCCCAGGTCTAATGGCTAAGGCACAAGACTGGGAGTCAGGAGATCCATTCACATATGTTAAGGCCAGAAGGGATCACCATGATGATCTAATCTGGTCTCCTGTGTAACACTAGACACACAACCTCGCCCAGTAATTGCTGCCTCAAGCCTGTATCTTCTGGTTGAGGTAGACTAGGGGTAAAGTTTTCAAAAGTCCTTAGGGTACATTGTAGAAGAAGACCGATGGCTGTGAGTCCAAGAGCCCAGGTCAACTAATTTGGGCTCACATTACAAGGCTAATATAGCAGTGCAGACATTTCCACTCAGGTAAGAGCGTGGGCTCCAAAACCTGGGGGTGGGTCTCCGAGCCTGTGCTCCAGACCAAGCCCGAATGGCTACACTGCTAGCTCAGAAGCGTGAGCCCTGCGAGCCCTATTCATTTGTCCCAGGCTCTGAGACTTGCTGCTACAGGTCATTTTTTTAACAAGTAGACATACCCTTTGTGACTTCAGAGCCTAAGGGCTAGTCTACATTACAGAGGCTTTGCAGGTAGAGCTATACATCAGTTCAGGGATAGTGGCAAAGGCCCTAGTGGAGACGCAGCTTATACTGGCAAAAGGAATATAGTTCACCCGCCTCCCTGATACAAGCCACATCTACCAGGGAGGTGTTCCCGGCATAGCTGTGTCAGCTGGGGGTGATTTTTTCACACTCCTAACTGACATAGCTACAGCAGCAAAACTTTGTAGGGTAAACCTGGCCAAGACTCATTTTCAAAAGTGACTGAAGCACTTAGGAGCCTAAGGCTAGATCTACACTACAGACTTCTGCCAGCAGAGCTATGTTAGTTGGTCTACCTACACGGGGAAAGCACTCCTGTGTAGACCTGACCAACGTCCCCTTGACTTTCAATGAGACGTAGGCTCCTAAGTGACCTGAAAATATTATTTAGGCTCCTAAGTCACTTAGGCCTTGGCTACACTGGCGCTTTACAATGCTGCAACTTTCTTGCTCAGAGGTGTGAAAAAACACCCCCCTGAGCGCAGCAAGTTACAGTGCTGTAAAGTGCCAGTGTAAATAGTGCCCCAGCACTGGGAGCGCGGCTCCCAGCACTGTAAGCTAATCCCCACAGGGAGGCAGAGTACCTGCAGCGCTGGGAGAGCTAGCCCCCAGCGCTGGCGCCGTGACCACACTCGCACTTCAAAGCGCTCCTGCGGCAGTGCTGTACAGCTGCAAGTATAGCCATACCCTTAGTCACTCTTGGCACTTTTATCTCCCAATTGCTCGAAAGAGATCCAGTCTTGATTTAAAAACTGCAAGTAATGGAGCATGCACCACATCCCTATTTGAGTTGTGCCAAAGGCTTATTACACTCACTATTAAAAAGCTTATTTCTAATGGATCTTGTTCTATCTCTGCTAGATTATAAAGAACTTTGTACTTGCAAAAATCTCGCCAGGTAGGAACTGTGAACAAGTCACCTCTTTCCCCTCTCCTGAATAAACTAATCAGATTGAATTTAAGTATCTCATTCTGAATTTTACCACTCACTCATTTTGCCATCAAGTCTTTTAACCTCTCTGTATCTGTAAAACAGGGATAACAACGCCTCCCCAAGCGGTTTAATAATTGCTTGTAAAACACTTTGACTTCTCGGATGAAAGGCGGGTGTAAGTGCAAAGCAGGTACTTATTTTGGAGACAAAGTGTATTTCAGCCAGTGAAAAGAAATTAATCCCGTTGCTGTTTCGGAAAACACATTCATTGGATCTGTTCCTAATGCTCAGCTTCTACTGAGTGAAGAGAGAAAGCTGGTGCTCGAAAAGTTACAAAATGCAAAGGTCAGAGTCTTCCAATGAACATTAACACATGCCGACCTTCTGGTGAGGGGAACTGTTCCCCTTAGATGAACTGGACTGTGGGGGGTCCCACCTACACTGATACTAGCGAAAGACCAGGCTGGGTGTAACAGATTGACACATGGGAACAACAGGAAGTGCAGGGTCAGCAATGGGTAAAACAAAGGCCCCTTGTGCCTCGAACATGGTGAGTTTTTGTGCTTCTCCCAAACAGCCAGTGTAAGAGCAGGGTTGGCCCCAGGGTTTGTTGGTCCCACTGCAAAGTAACACATGGGAGGGAGGCCCCATCCTGCCTCTTATCCTGGCCCCTTCCCCTGCTGATTTTTCCGATGCTGCCCCCCTGCACCCAGTTCCATTACCCGCCCTCTCCCACACACACATTTAGACTGAGAGGCCAGGAGGGGGAGCCAAAGGGCAACTTTCCAAGAGCAGAATGGAGGAGACAGTTGGGAAATTCACTCCCTGTTGGGCAGCAGCTGGGGCCAGAGATGGAGGATTGGGGGGCGGGGGTGTGCTTTAGCAGGCAGGCTGGATGTCCTGGGAAAGAGAAGGACACATAGGGCTACAGTCACCACCAGGGGCCTGATTCAACAATATTCAGTCGGGCAAATCCCTCCCTGAGCATGGGAGGGAAGTTTGTAGAAATTTTGGTGGTGCCCAGAACCCGCCTCTCCAACTGTGCCCCCCCATCTCCGCCCTCTCAAACTCCGCCTCTATCTGCCTAAGGCTCTGGGTGGGGTTTCAGGGGGGAGGTCTGGGGTGCAGGTCCTGGGCTGGGGATTAGGGTGCAGGAGGGGTGCAGGCTTTGGGAAGGAGTTTGGGTGCTGGGTGCAGGCTCTGGGCTAGGGCAGGGGGTGGGTGTGCAGGAGGGGATGAAGGGTGCAGGCTTGGGGATGGAGTTTGGGTGCAGGCTTGGCTGGGGGGGTGTAGGAAGGGGGAGGTGGTGCACGCTGGGGCAGAGGATCAGGCTGCAGGGGAATGAGGGTTGGGGCTGAGGATGAGGGGTTCATGATGCGGGGGGCTCAGAGCTGGGGCAGAGGCTCAGGGTGCGGGGGGATGAGGGCTCTGGCTGGGGATAAGGATTAGGGTGCAGGGGGATGAGGGTTGGGGCTGAGGATGAGGGTTTGGGGCGTTGGAGAGGCTCAGGGCTAGGGCAGAAGAGCAAAGTAAGGGCACACTGCCTTGCCATTAGCGGATGGCAGGCGCTAGGACCCTGGGGCAGCAGACAGCAGTTCTGCCGGGAGCGGATCTGCGAGCAGGCAGGGACGTGGCGGAGGGGGGACGCAGAGGGAAGGGTGGAAGGCGGAGGCTGGGACCCGCTCCAGGCAGGGACGCGGCGGGGCAGGGAGGTGGGGGAAGACCCGCGGGGGCCAGGGCCGGGCGGGGGAGAGACCCAGCTCCAAATATTGCTGGAGTAGGGCACCCGGCCCTGAATATTCCTGAAGCCTGGGCACCTCGAGCCCATATAACTCGCCACCTATGTCCCTGAGGGCCACAGGAGTTCAGACTCTCAGGTCCTGGTGGCTAGCAGAAGCCCTGCTTGGGGTGCACAGCAGAGGGGAACTCAGCATTTCAGAAGCACTGAGGATTTTGCAGGGCCCTTCCCAAGGTTCACTGAATTCACTGAGAATGCACACTGAACCGGAAAGCCTTGCCTTGGTACCCGTTTCCAGAGGTGCTGAGCACCCCTACCTGCTATGGACTTCACTGGGTGCTCCCTGCCGGTCACTACTCAGCAACTGCTGGCAGTTATCTATAACTTTATTTCTCACCTGAGAAGGATGCCCAGAAAGTATTTAAGGGAAGCTGGAGGCACTTGTTCAAGTGGAGGACCTGGACCTGCTATTGCTGTAGTGTTTTAGACCAGAAAGACCCTGCCTTCCTTTCTCAGAACAGCCATTCATCTCCCGCCGCCCCAGGAGGATGTTGCATTCCCTCCTTGCTGTCTGTCTGCACCCAGGAGATGTTTATTTAACCCTGAGCTGGACTCTCTTCTCTCAGATGCGCTGAAAATATGTAATGCTTCAGCTGCAAGTATTGGCTGGGTTTTGCTGAAACAGCAGCCTGGGAATGGAAAATGAACAGGAGCAACTGGCGTGAAAGTCACCCAGCGTCACCAGGGAGGGGCTGTGTTTGTCTCTGTGTGGAGATCGGACAAAATATTCTCTTCCTCTTTCTCCTTCTGTCCATCCCGCACCAGAGCGGGGTTATTCAATGCAGAATGATAAAGAAAAGTAACCAGATGCATGTGCACGTCATTGACGAAACACCTCCCCAGAGACATTTACAAAAGCCGAGCAGAACAAAAGGATTTGTCACATTGGATTATCAGAGCTTTGAAACAATACTCTGCTTCCCGGCCTCTGATAAGGGTCAGAACCTGAGACCTCAGAGCATCCCTCCTCTCCTACATACCACACAGACATTTATGCAGGCCAGTATAATGGCCTGCAGGGGATCGGTTTGTGCCCCAAGAATGAGATCAATTATTATTATTTATTGCTATGGTAGCAGCTGGGAATTCCAATCGGGGACCATGGCCCCATTGTGCAAGGTGCTGTATGAACAAGAACAGACCGTCCCAGCCCTAGAAAGTTTCCACCCTAAGTAGTGACTCTTATCTGAGCTTACACAGCTACAGGCCAGAATGATAATTGCATTTGTTCAGACACAAGGTTTGCTTCTTCTCCCACTTACACCAGTGTAAGTCTGGGTCAACTCCACTAATGGCAAAGGGCCAGATCCTCAACTGGTGTAAATCAAGGTGGCACCACTGAAGTCAGTGTAGCCACAGCCCTTGACACCAGCTGAGGCCCTGGGCCACCCCAGGGTGCAATGGGCATGAGAGACTATGAGCCAGGCCCTCAGACATGTTGAAAATTCAGCCACAGCCAGAGCAGGCTATATTCAGCTGCAGGTAAGCAAACGCAACTCTCTTGAGGTCGATGATTACACCAGGGCAGAACATGGCCCAGATGTTTCCTGTGGCAATGAGCTTCAGAGGCTATCAGCTGGGCAATGTCATTTTTCCCTTTAGGAATTCTTATATGTACCAGCCCCTTGTTCTCAGATCAAAGGATGGGCCATTAAGAGCAGACTGATAGGAGTTTGCTGCGCCCATCAGACGGCTGAAAACCAAGCCATGCAAAGCCTGACTCTGAAGCACAGAGAAGCCCCATCGCTGCCTGTGAGGAGTCAGGCTGGGCTGGAGAGAGCTGGAGGTTCCAGCTGCAATGAAAAGCCAAAGAATGTGTGAAAAAGGGGGAAAGTGTCTCATTAATAGAACATGGAGATGAACTGGTTCCCCACATGCCCACACCCCTGAATTCCTGTGTGTCCAAACCCCCCGCTCTGGATCTGAATTCTGTAGATGGCCTCTCCTTATCTAAGGGACCAAACCAAACCCCCAGATCCAAACAGCTCCAACCACTTGGGTGTTCTAAAGCCAGGTCCCCTTCCAAACACTGTGCTGTGCTGTGAGCCCATGTGCTCTGCTACCAGGTGGAGCCTGGAGTCCATGTTCCTTCACTGCTGGATGCTCATTGCCAAGGCCTTGGGCGATACTTGTGGTTTCCTCATGCCCACAGAAAGTGCTAGAAATAAGTCAGAATGTTTCCCCCTTTCCCAGTGTCCTGGGATCCCATTGGCTTGAGTGGGGCTGCGTGGCCCATACAGTCTAGACATAGATAACATTCTAGAGAGCACTGACAGACTGGGTTAGTCAGCGGATTTGCCTGAAAGGCTTCACCTAAAGCCCTGGGTAGGAAATAGTTCCCCTGACATGAAACGAGTTGGGGCTTTCTCCCCCAGAGACATGCAGCCGGCCCAGGAAGAAACGTGCCAATATAGAGATCATTGAGAATTCACAGGGCCTGGTTGGGAGTGTCCCTGGCTCAGCTGTTCAGGGTCAGCACACAACAGCAATCCTGGGGCCCATTTGCTTAGGGGCTGGTCACTGTCCCAAACCCTGGGAAAGCAGGTGGCTAAATGAGGAAGGATAGGCCATGGCTCTCCTCATCTACACCAGCCTGCGGAGCGGGCCAGCACGCTGCAGGAAGCATCAGACACTAACTTTACAAGTGGTGCAAAACGGGCACCCCGGTGCATAGGAAGCCTGTTGGGGCAAAATCTTCCCAGTGCTGCCCCTTTAGGGCAAATTTTGATCTCTTATACCAGTGTAAACTCACCTGACAATGGAGTCACTCCACATTTACATCAGTGCATACTCAAGAGCAGAATCCGTCCCCAAGTGTGCCAGTTCACACACCCACAGAACACCAAATAGTCCAAATCACAATCCTTTACCTCTGACACACACTCCAATCCCATTTTCCATCTCATGTGTCACCAGGGATAATATACACCACTGCTTAAGCTGCCAATGAATTAGTCCCAACGTGCACCATTCTTGATTAGTGCTGATTCCACTGAAAGTGATGATTTCCATTGCTGCAAACAGCTCGTTCAGGTGGAGCAGTGTGTCATGCCAATAACCCACGAAGCTGTGAAAGTAACATGTTCATCTATCTAGCCTAGTGGGATCACATGACATAATTAGAAACCCAGTAGGGCTGCCTGGCATTCTTGGCTGTTTCTGCCAAGTTTCTCTAGCTGGTCAGGACTGACTCTTGGAGTTATATATCTCTGGGAAACTGACACTGCAGAGTCCTAGCTGCAGCCCCTCTTGATTCAAAGTGATAAATATAGAACCTCCAGCCACAGAAGAGACTTTGCAAGCATTCACCCAGGACTCACCATGACTGACAAGCACACATTGACATATACGTTCAGCCACTAAGTCACAGCCTGCTAACTTGTTAATCAAGCGATTCCTAGCCTCCAAAGACCAAGGGAACGGTGACCTGCTTCCTAAGTGGTTATCTTATTGGGGAGTCCTGTGCAGCTGACTGTGTTGTAAGTGCAAACGACTCTAGGTGGAAGAGAACCTTAAATGTTGTACAGGATCCTGTTGCATGAGCTCAGCCTTCCGATGAAAGAGTTATTTTTTGATTCCCTCTCAAACATCCAAAAAAGCCGCAGGTGCCAGCTGGTCCTGCTGGCTCCTGCCCAGAGAGAATAAGCAGAGGTCTCTCATCGTTTGCGTTTAATTTAAGGGCTGAGCCAGCTTTCTGTGTGCCTTCCCTTTGTTGGTTAGTTGGAATAAGTGATGGGAGCGCACTCACTGTACTGGGGTGGGCGTACTGTACGGAGAGCAGTTTGTACCGTTAACCCCAGACGTGGCTTTTGACGATACTAATTGTTCCATTTCTCTGCATTTTACACAAAGCCATGGAAATGAATGCCACCTTCAGAGGCACGGAAGGCCAGCGTGACATCTACCACCAGAAGCTGGTGAGTCTTTTGGGGGCTGCAAACGGCCCCTTATAGAAATGAGGAAGGGGAGGGTTGCAAAAGGGGGATCCCATTTCATGTCTGAGGGTGACAAATATAGTGACTTTTCCTTATGGATCGCTCTCGCTCCTGTGCCCTGGTGCAGAGTGCAGGCACTCATCATTGATCTATAGTGACCTCCTGCTGGAAGGGGAGTCGGGGAGGCGAGCCACATGGGCAAACAGGACTGCAAAACGCAAACAAGCCAAGCTTTTCCTGCTGCGACCGGGATGGGGTTAGTCCTTTTCAATGGAGAACCAACAGGCCAGGGTGGGGAGGAGAGAGAATAGACCACGGAAACAAGACAAGTGCCCCCAGGGTTTGGGGCACAAAACAGTCTCAGCCTGAATAAGCCAAAATGATTTCACTTAGAACAATGAGCCTGGGTCCATTTCTGTTTGACCATCACTTCTTCCAGCTCTGCTTAAAAAATTGGGTTTTAAGGAGACACAGAAAGGCAGATTCTGAGCTGATCTGACCAGAGTCAATCCAGTGTAAGGGCCACTGAAATGAATGGGAAAACTCTTCTTAATGTTGCTAGGACCAGGATATTGCTCCAGCTCCACTGTGGTCCAGATGTACCCGGGTGTCACTGAGATGAAAATCTAGCCCTGAATGTCCCAGTTTTAATGTACCACAGATGTTTGTCTTATACAATTGCTTCCCAGCAGGAGGAATTAACAGGGAGAGGGGAGGTAGAACGCCCCAGCAGCTGAGATTTGGATACATAGATGGGGACATCTGGGCTGAGCCCCATAAGTCATATTCCATGCTGAATCTCTGTGGGTTCACACAGCAAAGTACTGATCTAAACAGGAGGGACTCATCTGAGAGTATCTGACACAATGTAACCCAGACACACATGATACATCAGAGTACAAACTGTCCTAGGGGAGACCAAAGGGATTATGTAAATGACTGGCAGCCTTTCCCAGGGCAACACAGTTTGGATGGATCAGCTGTCCCGGCAGAGCTCCCTGGGTAAGTCTCTCTCTGCTGGGGTGTGCGGGGTGCTGTCAGTTTAACCTACGCACATGCCTAGTTCCCTGAGGAAATGCATTATGCCACTTCCGAGGGAAAACAGGCCTGCAGCGCTGCGGTGAGATGGGAACCTGCATTCTGGGCTTTGGCCAAGCGGATCCTATCATAGCATGCAGGAAGAGAGCAGGATGTCTTCTGGCCACCATTCACCTCCAGGTTCTGGGGATGCCATGGGCAAGTTTGGCTCCCAGCATACATGAAAGCAGCCCCAGGGGATGCCCTAATATCTGCCCTGGATGAAACAACCCCTAAAGGATCCACTGGCCTCCCAGAATATCAAGAGCACCTTCCTCCCCAGCCCAACACAGCCTTGGATCCTGCACCACACACTACCCCAGGGGCATGCCCTATGCTACTCTACCCTCTTGAGGTGTTTCCTGGTGGGAAGATCTGGCTGGTTTATAGCCCGTGTATGCTGTCAGTGGTGAAGGGGCCAGAACACAGCCCAGAATTAGGGCATTTGTGCTTAGACCATGAATACACTCGATTGTTCTAATTCTCTGCTGCACTGAGCAAAGCGATTGGGCCATTCTGACCCCTTGGCTTTCTAGTTGGATCTGTGCCAGGCCTGGCTCTGGGGGAATTTAGAGCAGCCTGGGGACTGTTCTAAACTCCACCAACCGGCAGTCATCCCCAAGGGACCATCTGCCAGCTGGGGACTGGCAGCATGCAGTATGCAGTTCCTCTCGCTGTCCTGATACAGCACTGTACGGGGGCTGGCTGCCCAGTGACAGGCCTAGGAGCTAGCTATGCTGGGTCCATGTCCACTGGGGACTCCTCTAGATCAGGACAGCCCACAGTGGCTGCTTTTCACTCCCTTTGCCTCACCTGCATAGTACAAATTGTGCCGAGCGGGACAGAAAACCAGATACTGTAAAAATGGTGGCCCTGGCTGGCTTCCATAGTTCCCCTGCAGAGGATGTTGATTTCATTCCCATCATTACAGATGCTAATGACTGGGCTGGCAGGGACTCGTCAATACAAATACAAAGATCATCCTTTCAGGGGAGACTTAGTGCTACTCCACGTTTCATGTGCAGTGTCTTAAAATAGGGGTAAAATTGTTATTACTATTTGTGTTATGGTAGCCCCTAGAGACCCCAAATGAGATCAGGGCGCAGTTGTGCTAAGCACACACATAGTAAGAGACAGTCCCACCCTGAATGCCTTACAGTATAAACAGAGAAGACAGACAACTGGTAGGAAGGGAAACTGAGGTACAGAGAATTGAGGTGACTCATTCTAGGTCATGCAGTGGGTTAGGAGCTGAATTGAGAACAGAACCCAGCTATCCTGAATCCCAGTTCAGGGCCCTAGCCACTAGGCTGTGCTACCTTTCAAATTATTGTCCAGCTGGATAGATTTGCTGCCCTTGTGCTAGAAAAGAAACAAGAGTGACTCAGTGTGTGAGCCTCACAATAGCCTGTCATTAGCCCATCAATGCTCCAGAGCCTACCCTCTAGCCCTTGTAGTTCTAAGCAGCGATGGGCCCACTCCACCAAGTTTGGATCCAGATCTGAGCTTCCCCAAAGCTCAGGGGAGCTGGCGGGGGCAGGGACAGTTTCACATTCATGGTTTTGAGCTGAGCCCATCTCTGGCCCTGAGTTCCCAAGGGGATCACAGAGAAGGCTCCCAATCCACTGGACCAGAAGTCCGAAGACCTGGGTTCTATTTCTGGTTCTCCCACTGTCCCTTCCCCTCTCTGTTTCTCATCCTCTTTATTGCAAGTTCTTCAGGGCTTGGACTGTCTCTCACTACATGTATGTACAGCCCCTAGCACAGTGGGCCTCTGATTTTATTTGGGGCATCTAGGTGTTACTGTACTACTACTGATGAATAAATAACACACTGCTCGTAGTTTGTAGACATATCAATAGCACACTATTTTCCTGATCTTAAAGGATTTACATACAACTTTTAAAGCTCTCAGTGGGCCCTGCTTTTGTTGCTTCCTGCCTCACTCCTCTGTTCTCCTTTGGAACACTGCCTTCTTTGTAATCAGGAATGTTTGCCAGTTCCTTAGTTCAAATGCATTAATTCATCTGGTCCCACTGCCATGGTCAGTTATGCACCCTGCTCCAGAATCTGCCTCGCTTACCCCAGTGAGGGCCGGGTGAGCAGGATCAGACATCCCTTCCCCACCTCACGCCACTGTGAACTTTGTTTTGTTTGATTTTAGAGACATGGGGGGTTTTAAATACTTCCCCAATCTGGCTGCACTCTCCACCTCTGCCTCATTCAGATACCAGCAGTGATGAGGGTGAGAGAAGGGGTTGATTTAAAGCCTGTTTTATTACCACCTCACTTGCATCAAATAACATACCATACCTTCAAACACCAACAGGTTCCCAGTCCTCTGGCTTCCTTGCACACAACCTCCTTACAGTCTCCTGGGAACATGCACACCAGACTGCCAGGTCAAGAACTTCCACAGGCAACTCTCAGCCCCCTCCTACTGGTCAGGGAGTTTATACAGCAGCAGCACAAGAGGGGTGTGCTCAGGCCAGCTCCAGCCTCCCAGCACTCCCTGCATCCTCCCAGAGAAGAGGGAATTGCCAGGGCAGCTGAGCGCTCCCTGTTAAAGGAGCAGTATATCTCCTGCATGCATCTGGGTTACATTTGGATTGTGTCTCTCTCTTTTGGTTCTGAGGATGGGGCTTGACCTTGCAGTTGCTAAGCCCCTAAACTCCTACTGCAGTCAATGGGAGCTGAGGGTGCTGAGCGCCCAGGGAATGCTGGATGAAGCCGCTGACGAGGGGAGGCTGCGGTGATCAAACACTATGTCCCTGTTTATTTGTCTCCCCACTTGCCAAACCACAAAACCCTTTCATGCATCAGAGGCCAAATTCTCCTCTGATGTAAATGGATCAAGTTCCCCTGCAGTCAACAGAGCCAGGCCCTTTGGGCTTGGACTGGAACCTGGGCTTTGAATCCCCGTGATGGGGAGGGTCTCAGAGCCCAACTCCAGCTCAAGCCCAGACATGTGCACTGCAATTTTTAGCCTTAGAGCCTGAGACGTATGAGCTCAAGTCAATTGACCCGGGCTTGGAGACTTGGTGCCGCAGGGGTTTTCTAGCAATGTAGATGTACCCAAAGTAATAGACTCATAGAGCTCAATTTAGCTTAACAAAGGGAAGATTATGGGGTGACTTGATTACAGTCTGTAAATATCTACATGAGGAACAAATGTTGAATAATGGGCTCTTCAATCTAGTGTAAGTGGGGGAACGGCCCCACTATTGTGCAGAACTTTCCTAGCTTATGCAGTACCCCAGTGGAAGTGGCTAGCGAAATAATCCCACTCCTTTTACCCAGAGACCTGCCTGAGCTTCCCTTCCTCTCTCCTGTATAACCCTGACAAGGCTGGGCCCAGGATTCCAGGGGGGCTCGACCCCTACTCTGTTGTGGTCACTTAGGACAGGGATAGAGTGTCCCCCTCTGGGGTGCCCTCTCCATTCTGGATGCTTCCCTGATCCACTGATCGTTACATATAATTCAGGGCAATATATAATTTATTAAAGAACAACCAATTAAAAAAAACAAGGAAACAATGGGAAAGGTTAAAGGAATACACATAACCCCACTCGGGGAAGCAGCTGTCTCCAGAATGTCAGGGCAGTTCACAGTCTGTTCCTCACATGTCCCAAACCACCTTCCCAGGCCCTGGCTGTGCTGCAGGGATGCTGCGGGTTGGACACTTGCTCAGGCGGTGGCCACATGCTCTCAGGCTCTAGATGGCGAGATCCTTCTTCCCAGCATCAGCCCCCCCGCATCAGGGTTATGATCCCCCCACCAAGTCTGGCCAGGCCTCTTGCCTGGTTGCATCTCCCTGCACTAGGTCTGCTGCCAGGGTCCCCCTTTGCTCCCCCCAGCTGTTCACTCCACCCGGCTCCTGACAGCTCCAGATCCAGCTCCACTTTGCCTCAGCGCTGCTGCTGCTGCTCTGCCACCAGCGCTCTGGGCTGCTCTTCTGACCCCTCCGGCTCTGGCCAGCGTGGCCCTGCTCCCCAACTCTGCTGAGCTCTGGCCCACGCAGCTGCCACATGGAGGGCAGGACCCCCAGCCTCCTGACTCCCTCATTAATCTGCTTTCCCTGTCAATCAGGCTGACCTGGAGCGCTGGCCTCTACTCATTGCCCCTGAGGACTGTCAATCTTAGGCTCCTGATTTCCCCCTTTGCCTTTCTTCTGGTACTGGGAGATGGCCAACCAAACCCCCCCCCCTAAGTTTCAGTAAGGGGCCAACAGAAAAAGAAGCATGTTAAGAAAAAGAAGTTGGAAGACTTTGTTTAACAGCATCGCCTCCTGATGCGTATCACAGCACGGGAAAGGCTGTACTCACCTCAGAGGTGCATATGAGAGGTGTAGGAATAATGCTTCTTTTCATCATGTTCACATGGGTTAGAAACGAAGACTCACTGTGAACAAAGGGGAGAACCAGGATGAGAGGCTCGTGTGCAGTGTGAGTGCAGAGCCATATTTGTCCTGGGAAAATAAATCCTGGGATCTAAATGATTATAAACCACGACAGCCAAAAAAGGGCCTCTCCATAACACAGGCGAGATGATGGGGATAGGAAATGGAAATTTGAAACATCTCCAGATATTAAGTAGTCTTGCGTTTATTTTTGGCCAATGAGATACTCATTTTGGGGGGCGGGTGGTTGTGTTCTGTAACTATTCTAGGAAAACAAGGATGAAGAGGGAGCACAGCACTCTGAAGACGAGCAGGAAAAGCACAAGGAAAAGATGGGGAAGAAAACGTTGGCAGATGTAATTCAAGAAATGAAAACTTTTCTGTGGAATTCAGAGAAGAGAGAATGTATGGGAAGAACAGCTCAGAGCTGGGGTAGGTTAAATGGCTGAATTAATTTTTCTTTCTTTCTTTTTTTCTTTCTTCACTTGTCTGAGAATTTCCCTGCTATGGCCCAGCAGAGTATATGTAATCTAAATCCTAGACCTTTTAAAGGACCCATACACACATAGTTCAGTAAACAACTATAAAATGCTCGCAGTGAATGTGCCCATAGAACATGGAGCCATTAGGAAGCTACCCCTGTTTTTTCTCCTGTGCTAGAAATATTATACTGACATTATGGCTGTATGTTTGCCATGGTGGTAAAAATATCACAGATACTGTGATTTTTCTGCTGGTCCATGACTTTTCTTTGTGTCTGGGGTTTTAATAAAGCAGTTTCCCAAACGGTGGGTTGTGACCCAACAGTGGGCGGCAGGATGGTTCTAGGTGGATTGCAGGCCTAGTGCAGAGGGGAGACCTCCAGTGGGAGGGGAGTTGGAGAGCAGGCCCACCCTGCGCCGACTCACCCCACAATGGTGGCTCTTATTGCATGGAGCTGGGCCCAGCTCTCCACTGGGTGTTGCAGCCTGGTGCCTGGGGTTGTGGTGCCACTCAGGTTTGGCCTGGCTGCCCTTTGTCACCCGGGGTGCAGGGTGGCTGGGCAAAATGTGATTGAGAGGTGCTGCAAGCCCTCCTCACCAGGCTGGGATTTTTGCAGTGGCGGAACAGAGAGTGCTGCTACAGATGGTCAGTGTCCCCCTGGCAGGGCGAGGAGGAGGAGGCAGTGGAAGAAGGATTTCTGTATATTATTGTTAAAAAGCCATAGCTAAATTTTCATACCCAGTTGCTCCTAACTCATCACTTTTAGTAAATTTCCAATGACTGTTCCATGATTTTTGATAAAAAATGCCGTGACAAATCTGCAGCCCTGGTTACCATACAGTAAATCTAGGACTCATAACAGAGAGCATGTACTGCAGATGTCCGAGTACTGAGTGATTTTACTTAGAGTGAACCAAAGTTCTGCCCTGCAATATCCATGCATCCCGGTGGACGTCAATGGGTCTCCGTCTGAGCCTACACTAGTGTAAGTCACATGTAGTGCCAGTGAAGTTAATGGAGTTATACTGGTCTAAAAGTCAGAGTAAATGAGATCCTAGTCAGGTGCGGATGAGTTGCACTGGTGTAACTGAAGCAGGATTTGGCCCTGCACATGCTCCATGGCTTGAGCTTCTGTCTCAGCCCCATACTCCCTTCCTTTCATCTGGCAATACGGACAATCATGTTCTTAGTCAATTTCCAAAGGAGTAAAATCAGCCCAGACAATGTGATGCCGGCACTGCATTCAAACAAGCAAAAGACAGACATTTTGGCAGCACTGAGCATTTGGCAACAGTAATGAGCCGACAAGCCTTGCAACGTGTTTGCTTCTGTCAAGTTTTCAGCGTCTCCTGCAAAGTCCACAGTGAGTGGCTTCATATAAGCCAAGAGACCTGTTGTGGGAAATCAGCTGAAGCAAGAGAAAACAGGGAGTGATTTACAGAAGCTGCAAAAGCTACCCAGGCAATGTGCAGAGTGCCAAAGAGTCTGTGGTTAGTCAAGTATCAGAGGGGTAGCCACATTAGTCTGTATCCACAAAAGCAATGAGGAGTCTAGTGGCACCTTAAAGACTAACAGATTTATTTGGGTGTAAATCTGTTAGTCTTTAAGGTGCCACCAGATCCTCATTGCTTTTGTGGTTAGTCAATGATCATCATAGTGTTTCTGTGGCCCTGTCAGTCCTGGGATATTAGCGGGACAAGGTAGATGAGGTAATAGTTTTTATGGGCCCACTTCTGTTGCTGAGACAGACAAGCTTTCAAGTTTACACAGAGCTCTGGGAGGTGTCACAGCTAAATACAATGTGGAACAGACTGTGTAGCATATGGGTGCAGAGTACCCACCAATTTTTCCCTGTGGGTGCTCCAGTCCCAGAGCACCCATGGAGTGGCACCTATGCATGCGGGCGAGGGAAGCTGGGGACAGGGGTTAACGAGTTATAGATTGCTGTAATAAGCTATAAATACAGTTGTCTTTGTTCAGTCCATGATTTTTGTGTCTAGCAAAGTTAGGAATTTAACCTCCCAGGCTCATCTTCTGAACGTGTTGTGCAGGTTTCCTTTGAGATCAGATAGCATGATTGCATTGTGAAAAGTGTTCAACCACAGACGATAGGATGTTTTTGTCTTTTGTCATTTTCCTGCATGAGTTCATTCAAGAGTGTAGTGATTGTCCCACCTAGTTGCTATTGCGGCATTTAGTGCATTGGATGAGGTACACCTAGGGTGACCAGACGTCCCGATAAAATCAGGACCATCCCGATATTTAGGTGTTTGTTCTGCATCCCAACTGATCTTTGGTTGGGATGCAATTTGTCCCGATATTTAGTTCCACTGGCAGCACTCGGCTTTTCTGGGTTTTTTTTTGTGCTCCACCAGTGGACACCCTCCACCCCATGTGTCCTGATATTTTCTCCCTCTCATCTGGTCACCTTAGGTACACCACATGTTGTGACTGACAGGCATGTGTAGGACACATGAATCTTGAAAGGTGTGTGGGGCAGGGGCGTGAGCGTTGATTATTGTAACAGTGGAGATATGTCTGCAGATTTTGCAGCTGTTGTTTGGGCAGGGTCTGGTGCTGCTTTGAGTTGGTGTGTCCTAGTCTGTGGGGAACTTGCATCCATGATGAGCTTGGAGAGGCTGGGGGCTTGTTTAAAGGCCAAAAGAGGGGGTTCAGGAAAGAGTTCTTTCAGGATGTGGTCTCCATCAAGTATAGGTGGTGGTTGTTTAATGATACCTCATATGGGTTCTAATGTGGGGTGGTAGGTGATCGCTAGGCGTGTGCGTTTGGAGGGAGTTTTATTTCCGTATTGAAGCAGGTTCTCTCAGGGTATTCGGGTGGCATTACAGTGTTGTCACAGAATACATGTGTTGTTCTGGCCATGCATGGAGCCTGATTTTGTTGTTCCTGTGGCAGATATAAAATCAAGCAAAAATCTGTTCTGTGTTCCACGTTCAGAGTGTGGACTAACTGGAATACAGGCGAGACAGTCTTCAAAGCATCTAGAGCTGATTTTACCAGGTCCCATGTGTGCTGGGACAGGGCTTTATGGGTGAGTTGAGTCAGTTCTGTGTGGACACCCAGCCAGGACGGATGCATTGACTGAAGCTGCAAGTTCTTACTGCATCTCAGTGTGAATTAACTCAAAGCTCCAGTGAGTCTTGAAGCATCAAACACTCACTTTCTGAAAATTTTCAAAACAGTGGTGCTGGCTCCTCCAGTCAAAACGTTCATTTAATAATGCTAGATCGCCTCCTCTTCCCGTCATGAATGCACTTGAGGGGTTGAATATATAATAAATTATCCAAACATCTTAAAAACAATGGTTCTAGAACCCAGCCATGCTTAAACTATTCTTGACATTCACGTATTTCTTTTCTAGACCAATACATTTATTTTGTCCCTAGAATCCCAGTGCTGTACAACCTTTGGTAACACACGTGTGTGCACATACACCCACCCCATTCTTCTGCTCACACGAGGAGGCTGAATAGGTTTTTCCAGAGCAGGGCATTTGAGCACTTAACAAGGCATCACACTTTTAAAATGAAGGTGCCTCACAATGAATGCTAAACGAGGAATCGGCCTAAGCTTTCATATCGTGTATAAATACCAGCTGAAAGGAAGGGAGTATTTCAGGTCCAGCATGGCTTCCCAGTGAGTATATGATGATGAAGGCAGATGACCTGCTCTTCAAAGAGTTCATATTTTTTTTATAAGCATTCCTCATTCCTGAATGGCAGGTAGCACTGGATGCTTTGCTGGCTGTTGTGTGTTACGTCGAGGATTTTCAAGAGTCCAGGCTAGTTCTGTGATACTATTCTGCACAGCGTTTGTCAAAGCAAAATGGAATAATAATAATCATAAAAATAATAAAAACCTAGCAGTGTTATGACCCAACTGGGCAGAGTCGGCATAGGAATTGCAGTGGCTGCATGATCAGTTGCACCAGGCAGGGTTAGGACAGCAAGATAAACTGGGAGTGTAGGCCTAAAACTATCCCCTTGTGTAGAAGAGCCTGTGGGGTGTGAGGTGGAGTGTCAGTTGCTTGGCTTCAGCTCTGATGCACTGCACTGATGTCAGTGCAGTTGCCTGAGTGTGCAGACAGGTAACTGGGAGGAGAATCAGGCTCACAGGAGATGGTAGTGGAGTGTACGATGACCAGATGTCCTGATAAAATTGGGGCTGTCCCAATATAGAATATCAGGATTGGAAGAGACCTCAGGAGGTCATCTAGTCCAACCCCCTGGTCAAAGCAGGACCAATCCCCGGACAGATTTTTACCCCAGTTCCTTAAATGGACCCTCAAGGATTGAATTCCTAATCCTGGGTTTAGCAGACTGATACTCAAACTACTGAGCTATCCCTCCCCCCTTTGCCCTGTGTCCTGATCAATGTATGATTGGGACGCCATTTGTCCCGATATTCAGGTAAGGAGGCGAGTGGGAGGGAGGAGCCAACTCCGTGGGTGCTCCAGGGTTGGAGCACCCATGAGGAAAAATTGCAGCCAAGCTCCTCCCTTCTCACTTCCTTCTCCTCCCCTCCTGGCAGCATGCCATGCCCCGCTTCTCCCCGCCCCAGTGCTTCCCGCTGGCTAACAGCTGTTTGGCAGCACTTAGTGCTTTTGAGGGGGCAGGAGCGAGGACACGGCGTGCTCAGGGGAGGAGGTGGGGACTTGGGGGAAGGGGGTGGAATGGGGGCGGAGTGAAGGCAGATGCTTGGGTGGGAAGAGGTGGGGATGGGTGAGCACCCACCCAGCAGAGGGGAAGTCAGTGCCATAGGGGTGAGTGGTGGGCTGGGAGGGTGAAGAAGCAAGCCAGAGGCGGGAGGGGGGGTGAGGAGGGATGCAGCAAGCCAGCAGGGGGCTAGAGGATGAGGAAGGGTGCAGTTGGGGGTGGGAAAAGGGAGGGGGTGGGACCTGGAGCAGAGTGGGGGTGGAGCCTGAGAGGAGTAGGGATGGACTGTGTGCCAGACTGATGGCACCCCAATGTGTCCTGATATTTTAATGTTGTGATCTGGTCACCCTAGTGGAGTGGCTGGATTCACCTCGTGTAACCAAGAGCAGAATCTGGCCCCTTTGGAGAGGAGGCACCACAGCGCCCTACCAGCGTGGCTGTGCTGAGAGCTTGTGGGGGACATTTTGAGGTAACTGGTTACTCACTGGGCCCCCTCCTGCCTGATGATACAGATCCCATCAGCTCCTCTCTCAACAGCCAAGCAGTAGGGTGGAAGGTACCACACCGACATCTGTCCCTCGCGTCCCCACCCCCCTGCAGCTTCCTGGTCCACCCACCCAGGATTTCTGTGATTTTACTCTCTCCGCCGCAGAGGACGTTAGATGGTGGCGTTTGCACGGCTCTGTCCTCTCCAGGGGGTTAATTCTTTGTCTCTGCCGTACTCCCAGAAAGCCAGGAATTCTGTTCAGGTCTCCCCCATGGCTGGAGCCTGTTCTCTGTTCCAGAACCCAGAGCTTAAGCATAGCTTTCTCCAGGAGGGCCTGGATTCCACAGGTCCAGAGATTCCCCCAGTCTCAGCCTCCTACCAAGCTCCCCTGTAGCCCCCCTGCTGAGCCCCTGTTTAGTCCTCCCTTGAATTTTCCTTTCCATTTAGTTCCCATCACTAAGAGTTCCACCAAAAATAAACACCTAGAGAATGCAGAGGTGAAAGTGCACATCTGTGTTCTCACGGCTTGTTCTACAAGCAGAATCACTGCTCCCCAGGAAATGGTTGTGTTACGGTTTCACTTTATTTTCTAAACTACTGGTTTTTATTCATAGGTTTTATTCTCCTAAGACAACCCCAACCATCAGTCTGGTCCTGGAAAAAAAAACAACAACTGTTCTCTGGACATTGGGCTTGTGAAACAGCCAAATGTAAAGTGTATTTCGGAGCAGCAGCATTTCTAGCCTATGTTATTTGCGTTGGTCCCTGGCCATTTGGTTCCTGATGTCGAACAGCTGATGGTGGGATTTGTGGGGATGGATAGGAATAGGGATAGGGCAATTTTCCTACCTGTGGAGTTTTCCTAAGGAATTCAAAGTTCATTAGAGGCTGGCTATTCATTGCCTCTTCTTGTCTAGGACATCAGTGTTGTAATTCAGAGAGGGTCTGAAGCTGCTGTGGGTGGGATCTGGGTTCAGTTTGATCCAGTTTAGGAATGTGGATACGTAGATCCTGTTTAGACCGATCTCTGACTGTGATGGGCCAGGCTGCAAATTGTGGCTAGAGCTCAGAATCTGAGCTTTCCCCGCACCCAGAAGGATTCAGATCCATGGTTTGTGTGGGCCAGTTGCAGATAGTGGCTGGCTGGGAAGTACAGGCTGATCCAAGCTTTCCCAAAGTTTGAGGGGGTTTGAATTGGGGAAAGCCACTTCTCTAATTAAAGACTCCCCTCAGAGTTAGCAAATTCCATATGCAAAGAAGAGTGATTGGGCCTGTCCTTTGTGAGGGTGAAAGTGCTAGCAACTGTGCTAACAACATGTCCTTGTGTTTTGCAGGCTTGATCTTACTCTTTTACCTCATTTTCTATATGTTTCTGGCTGGGATGTTCTCCTTTTGTATATATGGGTTGCTGCTCACTCTGAGCCCCTACACACCTACGTACAGGGACAGAGTTTCGCCACCAGGTAAGCACTGCAACTCTGCCATTCCCCGACTGCCCTCCGAGCCCCATGCTGACCTACGACTGTAGGAATAGTCTCGGTAGCCACCTACATGGAAGTTCTGTCTTTGCGGCTTCTGGAAGTGCATGAGTTAGGTAGCTGCCATTCCATTTCCTCAACGGAGAAATTTAACATGAGGTTCCGCAAAGCAGATTAAAACTGCCCATTTTTTGTCATGCCTGGAGCAGTCTTTTCAAAGGTAAGGAGCATCAAGAAGAGCCTGCTGGAGTGATATGTGTTAACCTGGAAGGATGCAGCCAAAGAGACAGTGGTCGTTTCCCTGAGAACTTGCAGAATGTTAATTTTCCACATTGGGCCAGATTCTCAGCTGGTGTAAAGCAAGGCAGTGGCACTGCATGCATTTGCCCCAGCTGAAGATCTGGCCCACTGTATTTTAATGGCCAGAGTCCTGTCCTCTCCTGTTAGAAGCGGAGGATTCACGTCCATTTCTAGAAGTTCAGTAAAATGATTAGTAATTTATATTGTAAGTTCCTGGAGGCAGGAAGTGTACTTACACTTACTGTATGTTTGCACAATGTCAAGCCCACAGTCAGCAACCAGTAACTATGATTATTATAATCAATTATGATACAGAATATACATGCTGATATAATGGTGTCATGAATGATACTAGAGGTCTTCAAGTCAAATGATCTCTCAAGAAGATACAATCCTCTTAAATACCCTAACATGAAGTATCCATTCTAATTTACTCTCAAGACATTTCCATGACAAGTGATTAGTAGAATGATTGTTCAGTTCAACTGATGCCTCTTTAAACTGAAGTCTTAAAGGTGAAATCAAAGCAAAAAAAAATAATAATAATGTTTTGGCCTTTTTACATCTTCTTTGGTGAAATGGAAGCACTGTTTAAATGATTTTTTAAAATGTGTTTTTCCTGCTTGTCTGTTTCCATTTGATTCATCACATGTCCTTGCTTTCATAGAATATTTTAGAGTTAGAAGGGACCTCAGGAGGTCATCTAGTCCAACCCCCTACTCAAAGTGGGACTAATCCCCAGACAGATTTTTACACCAGTTCCCTAAGTAGCCCCCTCAAGGATTAAACTCACAACACTGAGTTTAAGCAGGCCAATGCTCAAACCACTGAGCTATCCCTCCCCTTGCCTTACTAAGATCTTTGGGGACCATGAACAGGCATATTCCCCAAAAGGCTTGAATCTCCTTTCACTTTTGCTGTGGTAAATCAGAAGGCACCTCCTTGAAGTCAGTGGAGTTACTCTGGTGTAAAACGAATGAGAGGAAAATCAGCCTCTCAGTCTTAAACCCTCCCCATGAAATCAGGTAGTAGCTTACATTCATTTGCTAACTCACAAGGCAGCACTGTAATTTTTTATGTATTTCTACAGTACCTAACACAACAGGAGAGAACCTGGTTGTGCCCCTGTGATGAGGTTCACTCACCACTGCAGCGCCTCCTGCTGGCTGTCCTGGGGATTAGCTCTTCTAGCCAGCGTGCCCTGCTCCAGGGCCCACGTCACTCCCAGGACTGCAGCATCCTCTCCATGACACAGCCCTCCAGCTGTGTCACTTGCTGTTCTCCCCCTTCCGGGGGAACTGCAGTCCACTGTCCAGCCACTTTCCTCAGTGGCAACTGCAGCCAATTGTTTGGCCATTTCCTCAGTGGCAAGCGGTGGAGGGGACCTGGGCTCGCCCACTACACCAGGTCCCAGCCTGGGACTCAGTAGATGGCCTCCACTTGCTGTGTCCCCGCCGACTCCTTAGTTCATTTCCCTGGGTCACTTCCCTGCAGCTCCCAGCACTCTCAGTGAAGGTCCTGCTGCCAAAATACCACCAAAGACCCAGAGCGCTGCCCTGTCAGTTAAGGCACCGCAGTGGGTGGAGCCTTTTGTTCTTCTGCTCCCCCTGTTCCTTCCACCTGGCTACGCCCCTGACCCTTACCCCAGGCCCTCAGCCTCCGAATCCCTGCAGCTGACCAGGAGCCATCTTTAGCTCCCCCTGGATGCTGCTAGCAGCACTGCTCTGTCCAGTGTGCTAGTTTTCTTCTGCAAGGCAGCCAGGCTTCCCTCCTCGAGTGCCAGGGAGCAACTGGAACTTCTCTGCCCTGCAGCCCTTCTTATATGGGCCTGCCCAGCGCTGATTGGCTGCCTCCTGTGCAGCCTACCTATGGCTCTATTAACCCCTGATGGTCCAGCATTGGGCAGATGCGCCATCACAGGCCCTTAGGTGCTAGCACAATATAAATGCTAAATAAATAAGGCTCCGTGTTTGTCAGGACTTTCCATGACCTCTGTGACTTCAGCGGCTGGTGCACCTGGCCCAGGGTCCACTGAGCAGCTCGGGCAGCCCGTGGGTCAGGCACAATGCCTGCTGCTGGGGCAGTCTCGGGCTCCCCCACCCTCCAGAAGCAGGAGTTTGGGTGTGGGGGAGCACAGGGCTGGAGGTTGGGCTGTGGGGTGTTGCTTACCTGGAGGGGGCTCCCCAGAAGGGCGACAGCAGATCCCCTCCCTCAGCTCCTAACTCCATGTGCTGCCTCCACCCGCAGGCACCGCCCCTGCAGCTCCCACTGGCCACAGTTCCCAGCCAATGGGAGCTGGAGAACTGGGGCTTGGGGCAGAGCGGAGGCAGCACATGGAGCTGGGGTCACTACTTCCCAGGAGCCAGGTAGGACAGGGAGCCTGCCCCAGGCCCACCAACGCCCCCCATTCACCTGTGGCACCTCCTCGGCCATGTCTCCCCCCCCCACAAGTACCCGTGGTGACCCCCCAGGCCGCACCCCTCCAGGACCTGTGGCACCGCCCCCAGGTGTCCCCCCCCAACACCTGCAGCGCCCCCAGGGCCGCCATCCCGAACCCTCACCTCCCAAGTTTTAGTCAGGAGTATATAGTAAAAGTCACGGACAGGTTTACTGCCCGTGACCTGTCTGTGACTTTCACTAAAAATACCCATGACCATAGCCTTAAAAATAAATAATGAAATAATGCAATGTTAAATAATAAATATTGATCTGCATTACCCAAATGAACCCTTTGCACATAAATACCTGAGCCAACAGAATCTCCGCGACTGGTTAATACTACAAGGGCCTTTTTTATTTACCAGGAGTAATGATTAGACCATACTTACATGGATTTACCATTGCCTTCAATGTCTCTGAACCCAGCACATGGACACCTTATGTGAACAGCATGCATCACTTCCTACAAGGTAAAGTGACTGGAGCTTTACAGAAAGCACAGTCTTTATATAACTTTGTTCTAGTAGCTTTTCTGTTACCTTCTATGAACAGTAAAAAGCCCTCCAGACACTGGGCAACGTGAACGAGGTGGTGCCCAGCCTATACATCATGTAAGCTAAACTGGTGTCAATAGCTCAGTGACATTTGCAAAAGAGCTGTTACAGAGGCTCTAGGAGAGGACAATGTGCATGTCCAAATCTGGGCAGGGCTGAATAGGAAATGGGGTGGGGGTAGACGCCCCTTTCTAATGATTTCTCCTGCAACATCCTGCAGTTCACTTTGGCAGCTTCCTCAGAGTGAAATGAACCTGGGCGTTCACTCCTCTTACTCCCGAGTTTTTCTTTCACTTCCCAAGTTTTCAGTGCTGCTTTTCACTCCTGCCATGGCATCCTGCTGACAACGCGCAGGCCTTGTCTCCCTGCAGATGGCCTCCTATCGACAGAGCAAACTGCATGGAAACAAACCACGTGGGAGCCCCAGAAGGATGGGAGAATAGGCCGGGGAAAGGCTTGTCAGCATCACAAGCCCACAGTTAGGAAGGGCTTGGCTCTGCTCCTTAGTAGACTGCACAGCAGCAAGTCCAACTCCTTTGCTTTCAGTTGCCATTGCAATAAATAGGAACGTAGTCTGAAGAAAAGGTGAAGTACAAACTAAGCCATAAAAACCCATGTTCCTACATCCACAGCCATTCATCCATTTTTCAGGCTGAAGAAGCTAAGGGCTATTTCCGCAGGTGCTCCTTGTACAGAACTCCCATTGGGAGGGGCTGGAATGTGAACGGGAGAGGAGTGAATGTCTAGGCTCTATTTCCAGCCCTGCCATTGACTAAGGTCCCAATCCCATGAAGATTTCTGCATATACTTAGCTTTAGGTGCCATGAGTAGAGGTCCCACTGAAGTGAACAGGACTGAAGTTAAGCACATGCATAAGTCTTTACAGATCAAGTCCCAAATGTATAATCTTGACACGAGAGCTCATCACGTGGTGCCTCAGTTTCCCCACCATTAAAGTGAGGGGCGTGATAAAGTCGGTGCGGTTTCCATACATGGAACCTCTGCTGAAGCGAGTATTAAACCTTGTCTTTTGGGAAGGGATTTTTCCAACTCTCTCTGGTGCCTTTAACAATTGCAGCCTTGATGTTTGGCTAGATTGTGATGGTCCGAAAAGCATTAACTAGCAGCTCTTGGTTCACCTTAGCTTATGATGACAACGTTCAAGAGGAAAAGAACATTGAGTGCCCAGCAGGCCAATACTTTGTTCAAGACGGCACAGAAAGCGAAGAGAAGAAAGCCTGTCAGTTCAAGCGATCACAGCTGCAGAACTGTTCTGGGATTGAGGATCCCACATTTGGCTACTCTACAGGCCAGCCATGCATCTTGCTGAAGATGAACCGGGTACCGAAAAAGCCAGTAATTTTAATTCCCTCCTTGGGCAGTACTATAAATTAATCGTTACACTGGGTTTAAAACTAGGCTAATTCCCTGAGCCAGTAAAATCAGCTTCCCATATCAGGTGGAAACCAGCAGCTCCAGTCCCAGGTGGAGACAATCCATCAAAGAAAATTTGCAAAGCCCCCTGTCACTTGATTTGGTCAAGAAATAGGCAACAAGAAATTAATTCTTTGCCGGGATTTCTTTCCAGATATTAAGTTATTTTTTGAGATCATGTCCCATACACTGCTTTCTTTATAATTGTGCATTTTTAAAGAACAATGCATAATCTGAAATCTTCAAATATCATAGAATCAAAGGGTATGTTGCTGGCAAAATAAATGTAGAGATAATTCATCAGCTGCTTGGAAAAGCTTTTGAAGAACTAGGGGCTGGCCTTTTGATTGTGATCAGTGTAGTCATTTTCAGTACGTATGCTTCTATTTGTCTGTCAAGCAGGGGTCAAGTGGCCATTTGAGGAAACAGCACAAATTGGTTACCTAGTAAACCTGGCTCTTTTTTTAAAGGGTGAACATCATACTGGAAAACGTTCAGAAAAATTTTAAAGGGGGTGGGGGGGCTACATGCAGATTTTATTGTATAGCCTCAACTTGAAGGGGCAGAGAGTCTGTCGGACTTCTCCATTCCTGAGTTCTGGGAGCTCACAAGTGGGCATGTGCACCCCCCTTTGGGGTGAATGACATAATTGGCTGATGGCAGAAAATGCCTCCAAGATAACTTGCATTCATATGCAATATGATCAGATAAATAAGCTTAAGATGGAGAGAGAGAGAGAAACCTTTGGAGGGGGCAGGTGATATTGGATGGGTATCACAGGCCAGGCTTCGCATCTCATAGAAGCATGAATGGCTTTTCTTTTCGCAGATCATAGGCTATCGACCTGGCTATGGGACGCCTGTGAGCGTGAACTGTGCCATTCAGGTAATTCTTTCAGTATCTCCAGTGTTATTTGCAGAAAGGGCCTTACACCCTCTTCCCCCAGCAGGGGTGGCTCCAGGCACCAGCGCAGCAAGCTTGTGCCTGGGATGGCAAGCTGCAGGGGGGGCGGCCTGCTGGTCACCGTGAGGGCGGCAGTCAGGCTGCCTTCACCGGCATGTCTGCAGGAGGTCCACCGGTCCTGCAGCTTCAGCAGCAATTCGGCGGCAGTTACGCCGAAGGCACAGGAATGGCGGACCTCCCGCAGGCGTGCCGCCAAATCCACGGGACCAGCGCTGCTGAAAGCCGTCTGCCTCCAGCGCTTGGGGTGGAAAAAAACATGGAGCAGCCCCTGCCCCCCAGTCCCTGTTGATGACGAATTGCGATGGAGTTACACCTGGGATGACTTTGACCCAGAATGTTTCACCAGCCCCTGCGTTGAGAACATTGTAGGGACCACTGACTGAATGAGGGCTGCAGGTTTGTAAAGCTCTGTGAAGGTGGACAGTGCTAAGAATTATCCTGCACCTCTCCATTTGGGGCTTGATCTTGTGTGAGCTCAAACATCTCTTGGGGAATGCTGAGCCCTTCCAGCGTCCAGTGATGCCAGCAGCAGAGGGTGCTCGGCTCGGCCCCTCCTACGAGCAGGTCCGTAGACAGAGAGGGAATGAGAGTGGCCCCCATTCTGTCCATGACCAGCATTCAGGGCCTGGACAAGACTATCGCTGGCTTCAGTGGGAGTTAGACCCAGGCCTTTAGCTACTGATGAGGAGGCGGTGAAGCATGGAGACGGATTTATAGGAAGCAAACATGACCTGTGTCCTGTTGGTGATGGCGCACTTGTTTTCTGATGTATTCCAGCAGCAGCTGGTTCTATTAGTAAATGTGCTCTGTATATATAGGTGACAAAATACCTAGTCCGTTTGTGCTGGGGCTCTCCAGAGGTACCCACCAAAGCCCCGTTGTGTTGTTGATCTGAGGGGAGCTGTACTATACTGCCTGACTACACACCTGCCTATTTTTAATCACAGAAAGGCAATGAAAGTGCTCTTAAATCAGTGGACTTCTACCCAGGCAATGGAACATTTGATCTCATGTACTATCCCTACTATGGCAAGCTCACTCACGTAAGTAGAGACTTGGCGGTTAATGCTCTGTTGGCTTCTCTTTAATCTCTCCTTGGAGAAAGAGAGGGACAGGGGTAGTTGTTTGCAAAGTGCGCCTGGCTGGAAAGCACAGCCCAGCAGGGAGGCACTGTGAACTAGTAGTCAGTGGGGGCTAGCAGGTAGGACTCCTGTGCTGTATTTCTGGCTCTGACACTGACTCGCTGTGTGAGCACCTTGTGTGCCTCAGTTACCCCATCTGTAAAATGAGCATGATAACATTTATCAGGGGCTTGGTCATGTTCAATATGCTGACAGTAGTAGTGCCATAGGCTGATATTTTCCAAAGTGGCCACTGATTTGGGGTGGCTTGGCTTTAGGATGCCCAACTTGGAATGTGTAGGGCCTGTTTCTTAGTGAGGACCAACATGCTCAAGTTGGGCAGACAAAAATTGAGCTACCCCAAATCAGTGACCACTTTCGAAAAGTTCGGCCCTAGTTTGCAATGGGCCTATTTACATCTGGAGTAGTGTGTCCTGTCCTGGGCACCATGTTTTGGGAAAGATGTGAACAAATTGGAGAAAGTTCAGAGCAACAAAAATGATTAAAGGTCTAGAAAACAGGGCCAGCTCCAGGGACCAGCCCAGCAAGCAGGTGCTTGGGGTGGCCAAGGGGAAGGGGCGGCATGTCCAGCTTTTCAGCAGCAATTTGGCGGCGAGTCCCTCACTTCCTCTCAGAGGGAAGTACCAGCTGCCGAATTGTTGCCAAAGACTGAAGCAGCGGCGGTACAGCTGATTGTGATTGTGGCTTTTTTTTTTTTTTTTTTTGCTGCTTGGGGTGGCAAAAACCCTGGAGCCGGCCCTGCTAGAAAACATGACCTATGAGGAAAGATTAAAAAAAACTGGGTTTGTTTAGTCTGGAGAAGAGAAGATAGAGGGGAAGCGGTAACAATTTTCAAGTACATAAAAGCTGAAGTGAAAAAAATGATCTCCTTAACCTCTGAGGATAGGACACAAAGCAATGGGCTTAAATTGCAGCAAGGGAGGTTTAGGTTGGACAGTAGGAAAAACTTCCTGTTAGTCAAGCACAGGAACAAATTGCCGAGGGAGGTCGTGGAATCTCTGTCATTGGAGGTTTTTGAGAACAGGATAGACAAAGCCCTGACAGAAATGGGCTAGTTATTACTTAATCCTGCCTTGAGTGCCAGGGACTGGACTGGATGACCTAGTGAGGGTCCTTCCAGTCCCACACATCTCTGATTCTATTTGCAGGATTAGGCCCGGGGTGGTTTAGGTGAGCAGAACACATTCAAAATAAGAGTTCAGACAGAGATGTGGGAGCAACAAAATTCCCATCGTGAAAACAGATGTAATGTATGTGAGGGCAAATAACAGCTCCCTTGTGAAACGTGAGCTGAATGCCCCGACCTTGGTTTCCCAGGACCACATACATCGGGCACACTGATCACAGGGAACAGGACTATTTTTCTTTATTATTACTGCAGACAAAGCAGCAACAGTTTAAGGCGGCAGAAAGTATTTTATAACCTCGTTAGCCTCCCCTACTTATCACGGCTTCTGGCTTGAATAGCAGCAAATCAACCTGCAAGGAATATTATATTAGAGAACTCAAATGTGCCCCATCATTTTCAAACATACTGGGTCAGAGCCTCAGTCTGGTGCAAATCAGCTTAGCTTCCGTGGTCCTCATGAGTCCATAGGGCTAAGCCCATTGACACCACCACAGGATCAGGCCCATTTTTCTATTCCATTGACTGTGGCACAGAGTATTTGATGTTTTCCCTACCCTCTCAACTGTTGTGCTGATCCAGTGTCTCACCTTTTCAGGTCAACTACACCTCCCCGCTGGTGGCTCTGCACTTCACAGATGTGAAGAAGAATGATTTTGTCCCCATTCAGTGCAGACTGAATGGGGAAGGAATTGTGAATAATGTGACTAATGATCGTTTCCTGGGCCGAATCATCTTTACACTCAGCATCGGAATGTAGCCCATGCAAACATTCACCAAGCACTTTCTTTACGCAAGCAGGTGCTTTTTCCACTCCACCTTTTAAACATAATGGCAGAATATAGCACCTTTTTTGTTAGGGAAACAGACAAATTGTTTCCAAAATAAGTTAGACACGTCTTTATTGGATTTTTGTATAGAGAGAGAGACAACCGCACATAATATAGACTGAGGAGCTACATTTTTTAAATGTAAATGCTTAACAAGTCTTATTGGCATTATAGATCCAGTCTTGTAACTACAGGTAGAGGGCCCTGGTAAAACATTTCAATATTGATTTTAAATGCTTACAGGACATTTTAATACTATTTTCATAGAGTCACTTCAAAAGGAACATTCCTGACCTTATATTTTACTTTTTATCATAGTTTTAAGTACATTTCCCAGGTAGAAACTACATGAATCAGTAGTGGAGGGCACTCCCACAATCTTTTGGGTTACATGTGAAAACTAATAAAAATCAAGTAAAATGGCCCATCTCAAAATCCCTTGAGTCCAGAAGCCCTGGCACTGCAGGAGCCACTGTGCCTGGGGACATCAGCCCAACTCAGCACAGCAGTATTCACAGTGGTAGCTTCAACCATGTCTTGATACGTGTAAGATACTGGCTGCAATTGGAAAGAGGAAGCTATAATAGGGAATAAATTGTCATTTATGAATCTTTAGGACTGTTCCCTCCACCTTTGAGCTGGGAGGATAAACACATTCCCCTTTCCCTCCTTTAATACACTCTTCCTCTCTCTGCATGGCCCTTTGAGTCCACCAGACTGAAAGAAGCTTCTCTCTCCTAGACTCCCAGCAAGTCACACTGGCAGGAAGAGATTGCTAGGAAACAAGGGTCTCCTTCCACCCAGCCCAGAGCTGGGAACTGAAGCGGACTCTGTATGGCCATGCAGAGCGCAGCTCACTGCCCCCAAACTTTTCAAACCCTTCACCCCTCAGTGCCCACAAGATCACAGTGATAATGTCTTTAAAAGCCAGAGAGGTATGGGAGAACATGTAGCCATTTCTCCTTATGGGTGAAATTAACGGTGTGATCTCATTCTCAGTGTACTGTGTGGGATTTTTGTCCCTGCTGGTGACTGGCCAGTTGGTTAACCAGGCCCTATCACTTCAGCATTCAGAATTCTCACAATAATTTGTTTCACCCACAGCTGTTTAGATCAACCTCACGGACGTAGCAATTGAAATGTTTCTTTTGTTGTGCTTGCACTCTCTGATTTATTATTGCAAGAGTGCTGGGCTATGCAGCTTGTTTATGTGGGGCTGCTTGAGAGTACAAGATTGTCAATGTTGCTTTGTTACTTTAGGATTGGTCAAGAGTGCTGGGCTATGACCTCTGCTTTGTTAGCGCAGGGCTTATGAATGCTGAGCCCTGCTACTGCTATTTTTTAAAGAAAGTTCTGCCCTATACAATTACTGTAACAATGATGGGGGGGGTTCCAATTCATTCACTGATTTCCGTCTGCAAGATAAAAGAGAAATGGGTATTTTTGTCTGACACTCCTGCAAATTCACACTGAGCTCTGACCATTCAGTTGAGTCTTTCCATTTTTCACACCTGCATTAGTAATAGAGGTCTGCAGGCCATTCTGCCCCCAGCTACATCTGTGTATCCCTATCATCATCATCATCATCATCATATCATCCTCATGATGACACCTGTGCAACCCTGTTAACCTAAGTGTGCTAACAGCCTTCGGCCCTTAGTTCTCACTCGGTTTCACTAATTGGGGCTCTCTCTTCTGGTAAATCTGTGGCATACATGACAGGAATTTACCATTGGGATTCTCTCCCCCTCAGTATTCCTAGGATATGTACTGATGTATTACAGAGTGACGTACAGATCTGGCTCCTCTCCCCATTCTGTTTCAACATGATGAGAAAGATTTTGCCTCAGGTAATATGGAACTCCACAGGCAGCAGTGTACAATGTTTCCCTCTATGCCTGTGAAGCTCTAGAAACTGAGTCCAAGTTTGTTAGAGCTCTTGCAGACGCTGGGTACATTCTTAGCTCAGAGATTCCAAGTTTGAGAAACATGGTCCCTTTGTTTTTGAGACAGTCTTAAAAGAACCTTTGTGACATTACACCCGGCACAGAGGCTCTCATCACTTACCCCCGCTGTCCTCACAGGAAGATTTCACATGGATTTGAAACCTTCACTGCAGTTGAAGAGGGCTGAATAGGCTCTTCCTGGGACGCACGAGTGCTGCTCCTGGAGACTACCTGGGAATAATTTTGCAAGCCAGCACAACTGCTTCTACAGGCTACATGGAAGTCATTGAGTTGCTAGATTGCAGTGACTCTTCAGGCCAATATGGGGTTAAGTACTTCCTCTTCTCCATCTCCTGCACAGAAGCCTAAAGACTAGATGTCTGAGCTTCTTACTCGGCTACTATGGGGCTGTGTATGCTCTATGCATGTGAGGAAATATTTCTTTGCTCATTCCAATCTCCTTCTCACACCAGCAATTGGAGCTTGATTACTGCCAGCATCTGTTGCTTGTGACAATTTATCCATCCCTTCTTTTTCAACCATAAGCCTTAATTTAATATACTTTATGGCCATCCACCTGTCAGTGTGGTTGGAGTACCCACCCCGGGAACAGGGCACAGCCTTCACTACAGGCACCTGTGTAGTACAGGCCACCCTTGTTGCAGCAATACAACATATTATTGAGAGTGAGTTTGCACTGTCTCCATTTAGGAATGATTTAAAAAAAATTGTACAGTCTCTGGTACATGTGATGAATGGAATCACTCAGCCCATTTTCTTAGGTCCAGACTTCACATGCTTGAGACAGTACCTGGAGCAGGCTTTTTTGGGGGCTTATTTTTTTACTCTTACTTTCCTGATTCTTTTTGCATGAACAGAGAGCAACACTACCCGAAGTTTGACAGTGCAAACTATTTCATGTTGATTGGGGTAAACTTTTAGCAAGCATGATTTTAGTTTCCCCCCCCCCCCCTTAGTGTTTCCCTTTTCAGCTTTGACACCACAGAGCCTTCCGTGGCTGTTTTTATTTCTTGTTTCCCCCACCCTTAGCGAAACAATTTTAATTTCCCCACCCACATCTCCTGTTCCTGTTCTCCCCCTGACCCTTTCCTCTTCCCTTTCTCTGGAGGTGACAGGAATATCAGAACAGCATTGTATTTCAAACAGCCCAATAGTATCTTATTTTAATATGACTAGTTTGGAATGTAAGAATGACCATACACTTCCCAGCTTATGGCTGCCTCTGCTGCTTAGCCAAAAGCTTAGCATAAAAACAGGGCCTCAAACTGTCACAGTGTTAAAAAACCTTAAACAAAACAGTAATTTTAATTTTTATACTTTTATAACTAGCTGATAAAAATACACCTAAATTCTTATAGTATAGGCCTTTGTAAACAGGCCTAAATATCTATCCTAAACAAGGCTAGCTGACTCCAGTTACTGAGGTTTGAGCTTTATAACTGGGCTTCCACCACTATTTTTTTTTAATGCAATAAATCTGTGGGTGGGGAGTGGGATTTAATCATATTGGGACAAAATCACCCCAGCTGTAATTTTATTAGTTTTCCAGGCAGAAGAAAGACCAGCATGTGATACTAACTTTAGTCAAAGTTTTCAAACCTGCGTGTTTAAGCAAATCCACATTCAGACATCTAAATATGAGCACCCACAACTCCCAAGACATCAAGTGGATTTATGGGTGCTCAGCACCTCTAAAAATCAAGGAACTTATGTGTCTAAATATTTAATCCCTATAGATACTTAGCTTTAGTACTTACATGTGAAAATGGTGGCCTCTCTGCCATCCTCCAAATATACAGAATTACTTCAATCACTTACATTTAGTGAGGCATCTGTCAATAACACCCAGATCAATGTAGGGTAGTTGACAGATCAGAACAAGACTTTTCAAGGCAAGAATATTAGAAACTGTCCCTAGTATCTGAAGATCAAGCTGTGTTCTCTGTATATCCCAGGCTTCCATGAGCAATACAGATTCAGCAATCAGAATTTTATTGGTAGTTGTGTTGACATGTGAACACATTTTATAATTGCTGCATGTTTTGCTGGTAAACTAAAAAGACTGGATTCAGAAGATGTATAGGGCTCACTCCTGCCAAGTACTGAGCCCTGCTGATTAACTTCAATAGTTTGAAGTGCCAGGGCCATAGAGAGCACATATACAGAAGTCCCTTTTCATCCATAATCACATGTTAAAGTCCTTTTCTTCTTTATATTAAAAATATAACATGCTGTCTATAACCTCTAGCGTTTGCCATTATGAAAAAAGCATTTAAATATTGTTACCATCCCTTCTGCTCAGAGTTTTAATAACCAAATTTAAGAGGAGTAAGTTATCCACAGACTGTGGAACATGCAATCAATGGCAGCACAAATGCCACCCACCTGGTTTCTGCCTCAGTCCTTACCTGAAAGGAGCATGGGGTGAAGGAGAGCAAGGAGTTTTCACGGCTATTGAAACTCAAGCCACACCAGCCCCTTAGATAAAGCTTTTAAAAGTCGCAATCTCTATCAAGAGTGTTAACACTAGCAAAAGTAGACGAACATCATAGTTAACTTTGTTTAATATAGATACTGTCTTCATCAGCACATGTACAATCTTTTGCAAATTCAGAGAACCATGTTTATATCACTCTTCATTCTACAGTAATTTTAAAGTGTTGCTTGATTTTGACTTCTCATGAAGTCCAAAATAGCACTTAATTTTTATTTTTGTAGGAAACTGCTGCACTTTACTATTAAAGTCACCCAGCCGGATTAAAAGAATGCTATGTGTGAAGCTCAGATCTGGAGCCTGAAGAATAGCATAGCACGAATAGAACCCACCTCACGACATTGTGGAGGTGACATGCTTTGAGAGGCATGTGTGTTAGGCCCAGAGTAGCCCATTTATCACTTCCCCACTCAGGGAAAGCAAGAGTGAAAAATGGGAGACAAAAACCCAACCCACTGGGCTTAAATTAAGTTCCCATCATGAAAAGATCACATCTGTGTAGGACCCTATTTTTGTCCCATTAGAAGATGCAGTTACAGATTAGGTTTGATCCTGCAGTCAGAAGAGGACCAAAGCAATTTTTGTGATACGAGTTTCTCTAAAATGAAAGTCAGTAGTGTACAATCTTCCATCCCCAACACCACTCAAATTAAAGTGTATCTGAACACCTCTTGTAGATAATCCCCACGTGTGCTTTTACTAAACTTTGTTTTTTAAAGGCAGCTATGCTTCTAAAGACCGCAACCCTGAATGTGAATTACTACATGCTCTACTTTACACTGAGCACCTCACGTGCCATATCCTCCTATATCGTATTGACTGAACATCACAGCTTACTTCATGGGTTCTCTCTTTATAGGAGACTAGGCTCATCCACACATGACTGAACACGCAATTTGTGAGCCAGTAAACTGAAAAACAAAAGACTGCTTCTCATCTGATTTGACTTAATTAGCCCAGCTCCCCTCATCCATCTCCAAGACCCAAACAATCTGTAAAATGAAGGCCCAGACCATGATCTCGCTCGTCTGTAAATGAGGTGGAGGTGCTCTGCAGCAGTCTACCCCTGCAGTGGCTCAGGAACATCCTAAACACATGCGGCAGAAGAGTGCTAAACACATTCCCACACAACCTACTGCCAGCTACTAACAGCCATGCAAAGATGATGCCAGCACCCCAGCTAGTCACATGGCCTAGCATGAAAGAGTACAATAATAGTAGAACTAGCTTCTGCAGGTCAGCATCAGAGGGGCCCAAGGAGGAAGATGATCCTGTCCCAATGTACCCATTCAGGGGTGGCAGAATTTAATTCAAGATAACTAGCTTCCATCCTGCTAAGGCCTAAAGATGGAACAGAGGCCCTTCAAAGTGTATGACAATATTAATGATAGGGGAGGGTATTTGACTGGATCCAACATACCACCCCTTCTTTGGTGGGGTCACTTTCTTTTACTGTGGTTTTCTATAACATCCTTTACAATCACCATTTTGCATACTAACTACTTTGGAAAATAGAGTAAGAGCACACCTCTGTGGAGTCAAAGAGAGGTTTAAAGTTAGGCCAATTCCTTCAACTGAAATACAGGATGAGAGGTCTAGATTATCCTTCCCTTACATAGACAGAACGAAAACTTGGACCCAGTGAATGCAAAGTTTTCCCATTTACCCCCAACCATAGGCTCAGCTAAAGTCAGAGAGCAGAACCACTTTTTGGTTATCAGATAGAAGATGCTTAACACCGTGCTCTTTAGACAAAAAAAAAAAAAACAGCTCAGGATAGCTAAGGCTTCCTTAAAAGCTTTGTCTGTTCACTAAGGTCAGGTTCTTCCGTTCTTGGGTAAGTTATGCTGATCTCACCCACTTCCCTCTTACACTTAAAAAAAAGATAATTCTTTCCACACTGATATTAAATACATTAGTTACTAAGAGAAGGAACTTCTGGGTGACTTATTGTAGGATCAAGAACCACCTTTGGATGCAACAGGAAAAGCAGCTTTAAGCTAACCCCAGACAACAAGCAGCTACATGAAAAAACAGAAACAAGGCAGCGGTGGTAAGTTTGCTTATAACTTAATGCTAGGAAGGATTTTGCATTTCTTTCCAACAGCATATACAATCCTTCACTACGCAGCATTCAAACTTCTAGTAAGGTGTTTTTGTTTATGTTTTTTTAACTTCAGCATTATATGAAATAAACTGAGTAGCTGCATATAAAATAAAAATATCACAGCTGGTGAGCAAGTTATGCAAAAGAAGAGAGATTAAAAATGCTGCGAGTAAGATGCATCCTTATTTGACTGAAAAGGCCTAAGATAATCACACTGCCCAGGGGACAAATATTGATCATCATAAGTGTTTCCTGGAGCAGTTTTACTTTACTCCAAAACCTTACAGTAGCTTCAGGCGACTCTAAGTTTGTTCTCATAATCATATGCACAAATACATTATCCTTTGTTTTTAATATATCTAGTCAAAGAAAACCATGAACTAATAACTTCTGTTAAGGGAAAAAAGCAGCAGAGGCAGCATGAAAAGATTATACAGATTGATAGCCAGTACGACTTTTCCTTCTTCCAATGACATAAGAGATAAAGACAAGAATGATAAGGAAGCCAAGCGCCACACCCACTGCGATGGGGATAAGAAAGTTCAGGTCAGAATCTGCAAAGCATTCTTCAGCTGTAGAATAGAAAAAAAAGTGAGGGAGAGGAAATTAGTAGGGAAACCATGCATTAGAAACCAATCAAGCAGGGAGCAAACAGACACTTGCATTTTTTTTAAAACCCCATGAACCCTTTTTTTAAAAGCTGACATCTCTCCCTAAATCTGATTCTGGTAGGTACAGAACACCCAGAACTTATTTCTTCAATAGGAACTGCATGTGCTTAGCATCTCTCTGGATCGTCTAAATGCTTATTCATTCACCCACCCATCCCCATACAGGTTAGCATAATTCAGTTGTTCTTTGTTTCTCTTCTAGAGAATTAAGCTAATAGTCACTAGGTTGCCTATAGCCAGAAGGTGCATTTCAAGTGCTTATGAAGAAATCTATCACATTTGGCTACATCTAGGGCTCTCAGAGAATAAAGATCTCACTTTCAATGTTCTGCTCTCTGCATACCCTGTGGCTCTCCCACTAATGACACATAACCCAGGACAAAGTATTAACTTTGAGATGACATATTAGTGATCACCACCATATGGATTTGAGGATTTACCTGATTAGAGCATCGGAATGACAAAATGTATTACCCCCGCCCCCCCCAACTCATTTCTCATCCCCTCAGACATCACTGTGTCTTTTCAGAAATGGATGGGAAAGGAAAGTATAAATAGGTAATATGGAAAGCAGCACTGTATAGAAGGCCATAAAAGATGACCAAAATCATAGAATATCAGGGGTGGAAGGGACCTCAGGTGGTCTTCTAGTCCAACCCCCCTGCTCAAAGCAGGACCAATCCCCAAAATATATCAGGGTAGCTGAAAACACTGAAAGACACACCATTGGTGCATATAGCTTTATTTTTGATCCCTTCAATACAAAGAGGTCATGGAGTTATTGCTTTCAGAAAAGAATTGTGTAGTTCTTACTAAAATCAACACAGCATTGTAAAAAACATTCACTGTAATGCCACAAAGTGGGTTTGCACAGTTTTGAAGTATACACTATGTAATTCCTCTCTGGTACAAATGCTAAATTCAGAGTCAGTACGGGCTTTTTCAGAGCATGGGACTCCGACACCAATGATAAGCCTCAGGCAAGTTATGCAACAGCTCTGCCTCACTTTCCCTGTGTGTAAAGTAGGGAGAAACACTTACCCAACTGGACTCCTGCAAGGAAACAGTGGTTTGACTTTGCTTTGAAAACAAATCTCTAGAGCAGCACTAAGTAATTAGATGTCCAATGCCCCAAGTTAATGGCTGCTACTGGATGACCAACCCCAAGAGGCAGGAGGAGTTAAAGAATTTTTATAAATGTTAATCTAGTTCGCCTTAATACAGGTGGTGTGATTTTGAAGCAGAGGGCTTTGTTAAAGCTTTGGGAGATTCCTGAAGAATGGATTTCGCTTGCTTTTATATCTGACTAGAAGACGTCTTGGACAGACAGAGCACTGTCAAAAGGTAGCAGCTACTACTTTAAGGCACTGCCCAGTAATGTGAGTCAAATTGAATTAGCCTACAGTGGTTCTCAATCCATGGCCTGCAGGCCACTTGCAGCCCAATCAGCACACAACTGCAGCCCAGGTGACATCCTCAGGACCCTACAGGTAGTATTGTGTGGATGTGGCCCACAACAGGCCACAGTGGTAAACAGATTGAGAATCACTGCTTTAGTTACTGTGCCAAATTTAGCTCAGATATATTAAGCTGGTAACCAGGTGCCACTTATTCATTAGGAGGGCAAAACCTGGGTTTATTAAAAAACAACTTTATTTTCCTCCCTTTTAACCCAATCAAAATACAAACAGTTTGGCCCCTGCAGCAGTATTCATTCCAATTCAGAGTCTGTTGTTGTGGAGTTCAGCAATGCAGGGGAGGAAGGACAATTTATGGTGTGAGCTCGTTTAAAAAGAGTGATCATAACTCCTCTATCTTTCAGGTTGAGGTACAATACTTACAGCTTTACCTTGGCCACTTTGAATCAGTTTTGGCTGGTAAGAGGACTTGAACATTAAATAGCACATAGGAATACTAAAGTCATTAATACTGATGAAAGGTGCCCATTAGCCACCACGAGATTTAAGTTTACACTGGCAGGGAGAACATGGTAGTTAAGCCTCTTTTAGCATCTCCTTAATTCTGTCAGAGGGAGGTCCCTTTCAGATCAAAGAAGAATGGGTGTGGAACCTAACCTTTCATCACTTGCTACCAAGTTTCCAAGTTGAAACAAAAAGTTGTACACTAAATAACTGATTCTACTAATCCCTGCAAGTCTGTTGTTCCACAGACAAAAAGGGGAAATACTCTCTTGGAGGACTTTGGAAGCTATACAGACTGACCACGTGAGTTCACATTAAGGCTGTACAGAGTTAGGTTCCAGCCCAACCTATCTTCCCTTCTCTCTTGAAGATCAGTTTTTGACATTGGAGACAGTCATGAGATCCATTAGTTAGTAGCTCAAAATACTATCGTATTCTTACAAATAGTTTTGTTCTGTAGACCAGCTGTACAAAAGAGATGACCCAGACAAAGTGCAGAACATGCAAGTCATACTTGCATACTCAAAAAGTTGAGTCCAGAGAACTACACCTACAGAGCATCTTTAAATCGCAAAAGTCAGTTTTAACCTTGCTAATAGGGGCATTCCCACAACAACAGCTTTAATATTTGTCAGACAGTAATATAAGGCACTATCAATAGTAATAAACAAACCGTAATGTATGATTATATACATTAATACTTGAAGATATTCACAGCAAACTTAGTACTGGTTAAGTGCCATTCACAGCAATTAGGAACAAAACTTTATTCACATACAGCCACTGTGTACATATAGATCATAGAATTACTGAACTGGTATTTTTGGCAGCATCACACCCACAAGATGGAAACAAACTTGAGTCTGATCAAGGATTAGACAAAAATCACTCAGAGTAAGTTCAGATGTAATGCTAATTAAAAAAAAAAATCAATGGTTTCTTAAATGTAATTTTCAAGAAATTATTTGACAAAACTATTCAGATGTAAGAGGAGACAGTTTCTCCCCCCACACCCCCACTTTCCCATCTTTAAAATTGCTGATATCCAGCATTACGGTGTTTCCTGTGGCTTACAAAATAAGCCATAAGCACTAGAGCAATTAATCCTCCCAAAGCTGCTCCCACTGTTATGGGCACAATGAAGTTGTCCACATCTGGGCTGCAGTCTTCAGCTAGATGGAAAGAGGGCAAGTTTCAAAAGAAAGCCAGTTGAACAGAAATGTTAAACCCTGCAATCTCTCCATAACTTTACATAGCTTCCCATCCAGTATTAGAGCTCTCCTTCAACCAGATCCTATTTATAAATAAAGATGAGTGCAAGACTGCCTCTCCACATTTAAGACTTTGATGAAATTACATAATATATTATTCCAACACGCCCAGTCTTGGACTTTTTACCACTTGTCAAAATATTAAGGTGGACCTTTCACAGTTAGAGAAAACAGTGATGTTGAAAACTTACTTTGCATCTGAGTGTAGTTCAGTTGAAGATGTGAAGAATCTACTTTTCTTTATTAAAGCTATTTAATTTCTGAAGAGTAAAATGCTTCGGAACAAAAAGCTAAGGACTACAAATACAGTCACCCAAGTTTTAGCACTGCAAGATGAGCAAGTTCATTACAGGATGCAAATTTAGTAATTTGCAATTTTGCCACCACAGTCTCATCCTTGAAGATATTTCAGAGGATGCTTTAGCTCCATTTAAGTTTCGACTTAGGTTCCTCCAAGAGGCACTCAGCCTAATTTTCTAGATAGTTTTGAAGTGTAAAGCTTCACTGAGCTCAGACTGAGTTTTTAAGATCATGTACTGGCATTGTAGATTGAAGTCAAACAGTTGAGACTTCAATCACAGCACAGGCTTTGACTCTAATGAAGCCTGAAAGGAAAGGCAGTGAGATTTTAACTGATTGACCCCAAGCCAATAGCCAGGAGTCAAAAGAGGATTTGATTTTACTCCTCCTACTCCTTCCTTGTCAGACTATAATCAATACAATTGTGTACACCAGATGTGTAGTCCCTTCGCCAAATCAGGCTAGTACATCAGTATCAGGGGTAGGCAAATGAAGATTCATTTTAGTATTTACTCTTGAAACAGGGGACATACACTACAGCATCATTATTCATGCATGGTGTGACATCTTAGCTAAAGCACTGAATCTGTAAGGAGACAAGACCGTGGTTTTACAGTGCAGAGTACATCTGCACGCCCAGCATTTTCTCATGAGTTGGACATATAGCTGTTTCTTTTGTCAAAAGGCTCTTCTGGAGACTTCTGACAAGCAGCACAGGTAATCAATTCTGAATTGTAAGCAATAGAGAAAGCACATTTACAATCAAGTAGTGTGCTTTTGATTAACTACAGAGAAGAAAAAAGAAAAAAAAAAAAAAAAAAAAAAAAAAAAAGAGTCCTGTGGTAGCTTATAGACAGACACATTGGAGCATGAGCTTTCATGGGTCAATACCCACTTCGTCAGATGTAGTCACCCACAAAAGCTCATGCTCCAATATGTCTGTTTGTCTATAAAGTGCCACAGGACTCTTTTCTGCTTTTACTGATCCAGACTAACACGGCTACCTCTCTCATACAAAGAGAAAAGTCTTCCCTGTTCAGAATGAATTTCATGCCTGCTCTATGGCTTTCTGAAGGATAGATTTATGCAATATGAGCATTGTATGCCACCACTTCTAGATAACCTGGAGTATCCAACAGCGAGGCAACTGCTAGGTACCTTTATTGCACTTTGTAAATAACATCTGTCTGCTTGGAGGCCGGAGACTGAACTAACAGAATCAGCAACAGATAGCATTTTTCCTGCAGCTTTCCAGGAAAGCTTATCCCCTCTCCTATGAGCAGGGCTTAGATGGATCCTAGCATACGGGAAGAGCTCTTGCTTACCAAGCAAAATTTTCAGAGAAAAGTCCCTAAAAGCTTCTCCACTTCTGCTGAACAAAGTTATCCCCAGGTAAATTTAGGCTTGCTAAAGAGACACTGACCTATTTGCTGCTTTAGTTATTACCAAGACTAATACTTTAATCACTTTAAGTTTGACTAGTGAAATTAGATTGTGTAAATCTACTTGGTTAGGGAGGTGTTCTACAGTTCACTACAAGTTTAAAGTGGGATAGCCAAGCTTCTAACGGAAGTGATTCAATATTTAGACTAGTGTTTAGAAAAAGACTAAAGCCTATAAGCAACAGACAATCCCTCCTAGTGTGTTAGGGAAAGATGCAGAGAACTAAGCAACAGGAGAGAAGATTAAGGAAGGTGGTCCTACAATTTTTACAATTAGGTTGGATAATCTGATCTAAAATTAAGAATCCATTTTAGTCAAGAAGTCTAATTAAGTGATCACTACAGTTCAAGAAATCATTGCTTTAATTAAAAAAGTTAACAAGGTTCCTTAAGAAATAGAAGAATCTTTATTGTTTAAAGCAATATGTAGAATAAACTGACAAGCAAGTCCCTATGGAGAAATACAATACAGAGAACTAGTGGTTTAAACAGTTTAAGCAGACACATGAAACTTAGATTTACATGAGCCAGTTACCGGCACACCAGATCTAGAATTATTTTCATCAGAGCCAATTTCTTGGACAAATCCACTGGTTTTCCCTAAGTAACATTTCTACACCTTCAAAGAGAAGGTGAGAGTTTAGTCAAATTAGGAATAGAGTTTGCGTATAGAAACTGGAAGATTTAAGACATTAGATGGACAAAGAAAATAGTTGTGGTAAATGCTAGTTAAAAAGTACATAACTGGCACATGTAAACATCAACAATCACTGGAGTGCTACAAAAAGAAAGACTTTCTACAAGAACTGTTGCAACTGAAGATATTTTAATACAATTTATGTTTTTGGAGAAATTCTCAATTAAAAATTTAAGTTTGAAGCTAATTCCTCATTTACATTTCTAATTTTTTTTTTTTAATTAGAGGTTTTGATATTAGACTAAGGCCTGAGTTCTGCTTGCAACAAGCATTAATAAGAGTTATTCAACCATTCTTGCTCTTTTAGTCAGTCCTAAATATACATTAGTCACTATGAAATCTAACTAACTGTTACTGAGAACCAAATTAGTATTACCGATTGTTTTTAGAAAGCATAACCAAACATGCCACAAGCAGCTCTGTATACCCCTAATAAGCATCTATTACCATGACAATTCCAAACCAAATTTTAAGAAAAATAATGAACCAAGTTTCCCTGCTAAACTCAGCTTGTCCTATGTTCATTAATATGACCAATCCATGTCTATTAAAACAAAAAACTCGTTCCTTTTAGGAAAGACCACCTTTTTTATGCAGTGCTCTATGAATTAGACCACACTGATTAGGAGACCAGAGAAACTTAAAGATATACAGTGAGGATTAGTCTCTACATAGCTGCAGTTTACGAAACAGTCCAATTGCATTACATTTTTTTTGTTTTAAAGTAGAGGACCTACTCGAAACAGCACGGAGAAAGGTGCAGTGTGTCAGCCTCAGACTTATGCTTTACTTTTGCATTCTTCACAGCATTAGTAACCTCCTGCACACAAATGCACAATATTACATCTCTGCACAGCACACAATTAAGCACAAAGTACATGAATCAGCAGATGAAATGCCATCATAGGACAGTTACAACGCAAGTTTTGATTAGCAAAGAACGATTTAATATGGAGATTTAAAAACAGTTGAAGTTGTGACAACTGATTTTGGATCATTAAACTGAGAGCTTCTTTAAACACACATCACTCAAAGGAAGCGAGCAAGACACCTTGCACAGAAAGTCTATGATACAAAGTTAAGTGCCCTTTAAATTCTAGAAATATACTTAAGGTTCTTATTCCCTTTTATAACTGGTGCCAGCAGGAATACTGTACTACTTTAGTAGAACTCTGTTTTGGTATCTATGGGGATGCCAGGTTATAACAGGCACTAGGTTTCTGGTCACTTGTGCACAATAGTTCTCTAAAGCATTTAGAAACTGGGCTTTAACTCCAAGATATGCCAAATGAAGTTTAAGTTTACATATCTAAATGAATGTGTTAACTAGAAGAATGGCCACTGAAACTACAAAATAAGAGGGAGCTATTGCAGCTCTTGTTGGAATTAAGTGGGTTACTACTGTCACTTCAAAGTAAACTTGCTTGAAAAAATCATTAGTATGGCATTTAGTACCGTGAGCCAGAAGAGATACTAGGCACTCTGAAGTCCCTGGCAAGCATTCCAGGTTTAATATACAGTTAAAGGCAGCCAGGTTACCCTGCAATTGTGACAGTAACTAAGGAATGCAGGTGAGACAAGTACAAGTGTAATAGCAATTTTACTAGTTGCCCAATGCATCATATTAGTGCCCTAATTTAGACAGTTCCCTTTTCAGACTGTTCCCAGCTTAGCTTAATATTTGTAATATGCACACAAGAATCCCAAGGTAATATCTTTATCTAATAATTTGTCAAATAAGGCTTATTTGCTACTTTGAGTACAACTATGAAACCCCATATTTTTCTTAGTCCAGGAAGTAGAGAGTTACATTCCCATTGTTTTATCGGACAAAATACCAAAAAAGAGACAAAGCACCCACAGTCTCCAGCCCTAATTAGATGATGCGAATGTTTACTTGAAGTAGTTTGTTTGCATTTGGGAACTTGCACTTGCTTCATTAAAGTGAAACCGGAACAGTGATCACATTCAGATTTACAAGGTTTGATATCCAGCATAGGTTTTTCTTCTGCCAATTATGTAAGCGATCACTATAATGACAATCAAGCCCGCAAGAGCAGCACCAACTATAATTGGTATTAGAATGGTGTCATCATCCAGCGAACACTCCTGGGCTGTAGATGAGAAAAAGGTTGCGACAAGGAATAAATAAAGAGACAGCATGCTATTGTACCTCTCTTGGGAAACAAAAATATCTTCCTTAACATGAAGGCTCAAAGTTACAAGAAAGTATTATCATACCTGTATAGTTTAGTGAGAAAACTGTACAGATTCATAGGTAGTTTCCCTATGTTCTAGTTTATAGTTAGCAGATGGGGCATTTTTGCTAGACAGTAGCTTATTTACTAAGATGATAAAGTTTAAGAGTCATTAGAGAAGGCATTGTACAGCATAAGTTATGTTAACTAATATAAACTTGTATTAGATGAATGAGTAATTGCAGTATCACAATTTTATTAGAGATTTAAATACAAAGCTAGAAGAAGCCTAGTTAGTGTAAGTCAGGCTGAAGTGTGTACACAGATGTTTTAAATGAGTTCAAAAGCAACATGGTTTCAGTATTGAAAAGCCAGCTGAAGTGGTCATAAGCTAACATGTGGATGGTGAAGTGGCTGTAACAGGGAGCACCAATTGCAATCAGAACTCATGTATTTAGTAGCATGTAAAAAGGAGTTCAATGTTAATGCAAGAACTGTCAAACTGCATCAGACCAAAGGTCCAAGTAACCCAGTGTCCTGTCTTCCAACAGTGGCCAATGCCAGGTGCCCCAGAGGGAATGAACACAACAGGTAATCGAGTGATCCAGTCCCTGTTGCCTATTCCCAGCTTCTGGCAAAGAGGACAGGGATATCATCCCTGCCCATCCTGGCTAGTGGACATTGATGGACCTATCTTCCCTGAATTTATCTAGTTATTTTTAACCCTGTTATGGTCTTGGCCTTCCCAACACCCTCTGTCAAGGAGTTCAACAGGTTGATTGCATTATGTGAAGAAATACTTGTGTTTGTTTTAAACCTGCTGCCTATTAATTTCATTTGGTGACCCCTAGTTCTTGTGTTATGAGAAGTAAACACTTATTTTCTCCATATCAGTCAATTTTATAGACCTCCATCATACCCCATCACCCCCTTAGTCTTTTTAATCTCCTCACTCAGAAGATGTTCCAGACCCTTAGTCATTTTTGTTGCTCTTTCCTGAACCTTTTCCAATTCCAATATCTATCTATATTATACTGAAAGACTTCATAGTACCTTTAAAATGAGTTTTTTTTTTTAAGGCACACTTCCACCTCCCATCCTAACTTACATATTTTACCAGTCTACAAACTGATCTAAACCCAGAAGTGGGCTGCAAGCACTACTTTAACATATACCTAGTTTTCAAATACTATTTACAGAATTATGCAGAAGCCCATTTGGCCTTCCACAATGAGAACTAGAACTGTTTATACTGCATCTCTTCGGATTTAGTGATGAGACAGATTAGGTCTTCCCACACCCCTGGCCAATGCAAGGTTGTACTTTGCAGTAAGAACTTTTTCCAGTTTTTTGGATCCTAATCCTTGAGTAATCCTTCCCCCCTCCAGTCTGATGAGAAAAAGCTTGGATTACATTCAGCAGAAATGCTCTTTTTCCAAGCTTCATCCCATTATTTCTTGCGGCCCTCTGGGCAGTCTCCCTCACTCCCAGCATTTGCAGATTTCAGTAAGTCAACCACAGTTCTCTATGGCTGTGGGGGGAGGAAGAAGATTGCCAAAAGGTCAATGTCTTTAGGCCATTTTGTATAAACCTACAGGGCTGTTGCCAGTTCGTGGTGTGATGTTTTTCTTAAGGGAGGTTTCTCCAGGGCAAAACATTGATAAAAGCAAGGTGTTCATATCAACCAGGATAGAAGGCTAGTGCCATTTCCCAAATGGAAATTTGAGAGAATCATTTTAGCCTAAGCAAAAATAAAGTGCTGGCCAATGGATTAGTTATGCTAGTATCTATAAAGCTTTTATCCACTCTTATGTTATGAGCCTAGTCAGAGCACCCTACAAGTCTGCTTGATTTGGGTTTATTCTTACCTTTAGAATACTTGTTGTCTTGTACTTTGAATGGCTGAATCCTTAGATCAAAAGTATGTATTTGAAGATCTTCAGTCACCAAAACAGTCTGCTCTTTTTGGCACATGTAGGAACTGCCCAGGAAGGTGTCCCAAATGCTGAGGTTGTTGTTTCCAGCGTTTAAAGGTTCTTAAAAAAAAAAAAAAAGAAAAAAGAAAATATTCTAATATGGACATTTGTTGAGGAGTTTTCTATGGACTAAAAAGTCTATTTATTGGGAGTGCCAGGTTCAAAGTGTGTACTACCAAAATCATAGGCCTATTCAGCTGAAAGGTACAGAGTCCATTTCTCAGTATTATTTTCTCTAGCAGTTTAAAGGACAATTACAAGTTAGTTGACTACAGGAAGTCTGGTTCAGTACAGAAGAGGGGTGGATAATTAAAGCTGTTACAGTTTCAGAAGATTTAAGTCAGTAGTCTACTCACACCTGCCCCTGCAGTTCATCACTGCAACAGTATAAACTGTTTACATGTCTAAACTTTATTGCCAATACAGATGTCTAAGATTCTCTATAATTAATATTAGTAGGCCAGCATAATCCACTTTTTTAAACCCACATTTAAGAATTTTAAAATTAAAAAAAACACACACTACTTTGGTTTCTGAAGTGCTAGAGCAAGAATTCTCAGTTATCTGGAAGAACTTGGAAGGAAAGAAGACAAGTTTTCCTTCCATATAGAATAATAATTACCTCAGATGTTCAAGAAAAATGTCTAGAACAGTGGTTCTCAAAGCTTATTTCATCACAGACCCCTTCTGTGCGTCTGTGCTCCTTTACGGCTAGCTCCCGGGTACATATACTGGGCACCCAGCTCTGAAGGCAACGCTACACCAGTAGCAGCATAGAAGTAAGAGTGGCAAAGTGAAAAGTGATATTTGTGAATCACTTTTTACAGCAGACTTAGTGCCTCATTGCCACCCTTACTTCTGTGCTGCTACTGCTGGTGACCGCTCACGGTGGTCCATCTGTCTGTCCCCTCCTGCACAAGGGAGTCAGGCAGTCCATCCATCCCTTCCCTGCCTCCTGGGTGTGTACAGTCCTTCTGCATGAGCCCCAGCTGCCAGGGGCTGACAGCCAGAGTTGGGGGGTGGGGTGACGGGGAAGAGTTTGTGCTCCCTTGACAAATTCCTGTACCTCCTACACCATAGCTTGAGAACCACTGATCTGGAAGAATATGCTTAAGCCTTGTAGGTTGCACCTCTTTGCAAAGAATATTGCTGTGTCTATTAATGAGAACTGCGCACTTTGGGTTCTCATACTAAAGACTGTCAGCAAAGCTGCTGTGTATCTCCTTTCCCAAGGAAAGATTAAGAACTTTACTGCACTTCAGGAAACTTCAGAGGTAGGCAAGAATACCTGCTACACAGTTGTAACAAGGCCAAAATGGAATAAGGAAAGTAGCAAGTTAAGGCAATCTCTAAAGCAAATATAGACACAATTTGTTACTATAGCTAGTCACTGTAGATTTGACCATGGAGTATGAACTAGTATTGGTTAAAAAACTAACAATTAGTTGACAAGTATTTGCTAAATATAGACAGAATGCAGTCAACACTGAAGTGCTTTCTTTAAGACAAATAGTATCTTACCAGAACCATTTATAGAGCTGATCAGGGTGATGTTCACTTCTTTCAGATAGAATCTTTGTGTGTTTGCACTTGTGTTTTTCTGTTTAAGAGAAAAAATACCATGTGTTAAAATTGATGGTTTATCCCACACACACGTACATTATATATTTAGAAGATTAAAAGTGCATACGCAGAGGTAAGCTACAAGTGTGAAAGAGCATTTACCGACACAGGCTATACACTAGTGCGGTCCGTTTAATACAGAGCATATTTAGTATACTGAGCATGTTACTGGAACCAGACACTCCCAGAGCACAAGCCTCATTTTGCCACTAGGTAACCTTAGGCAGTCAATTAAGAGACTAGGTTGCTTCACTTGTAGAGTAAGATGCCAGCCACCTATACAACTCTGTTAGAAACAATGAAGTATGTAAGAAGCTTTTATGTGCAAAGTGTTTAGACACCAGAAATGAAGATTTAATTGGAAGCTTCGTGCTCAACTGTAATATGGTACTTACAACAGCAAAGGTGAAATCAATAAACCTCCTGTTGCTGTCATTCAGTCGCAGAGTGGCAGATGTGTTGCCACAGCTACCAGTGACATTAGTGGTCTTTGGGTTGATGTTAATCAAAACAGGCTGAAATCAAAACCAAACACTGGTTAGTCAAGAAGCTTCTAGTGGTTCAAAAAAAGGCATTCTGCTGCTGTCAGAAGGGAACTCCCTATTTTCCCCCTCAATGTTTAGTCTTACTCTCAAGAAGAATAAGGTGAGTCTTCATGCTAGGGTAGACTGAATCATGTTCTGCCAAGCTATTTTAAGTGACACTTGAGGTTAGCAGTACTGGACAAGATGGGGTCAGGAGAAAAAAAAAAAAAAAAAAGAAGAATCTTGGCCACTGACACTCTCCCATTCAACTTTATGGAGCTGAAGACAGATCCTTTCTTTATTTTGTGCATCAGATAATAGCACAGCTCTGGCAATCAGATGCCTTAATTTGAGCTCCCTCTGCAACTAAGCAGAGCATCTGCAGGTCCCAGCCTTAAGCTATTGAAATGCCCTGGTCAGGTTACAATATCAAGATATTCCTCAGCAAGTTACCATTTTAAAAAGTGGGTAGGCAGAGTTCTGGAGCTAGAAAATATCCCTTGATTGGTCTGTTACATGTATACTAGAGGGGGCACTCATAACGCTGGAGTTAATGCCAAATATTGGTTAAGTTGTCAGGCTCTAGTCATATATCCATACTTATGGAAACACTATTACAGCACTCTTCCTCTTTCCTTTAAGATATTAAAAACAGCACCTTCTCTTGAGAGACATTCAGTTGCAGCCCCATTGTAGCCAGAAGACAGATTTTATCGCCATCTTTAAGAGAATAGTTTCCAATGAGTGGTTTCTCCACTGGTTTAGAAGTTGTAGTTGGCAGAGGTGATGAAGCAGTAGTGATAGAAGCAGTAGTGATAGATGCAGTAGTTAAGTTGGCAACAGTGGTAGGTGCAACAGTAGATCTATCAGCTTCACATGTAGAATCTGAAAAAAAAGTAATGTGTGACTTCCTAGCTACTATATAGCATGAAGATACATTTTTGATAACATTAAGCAGTTGTCAGAGGTTGTTTGTTACAGATGGCTCTGCTGTCATTTTGTGTGGAATGTGTATTTTGGCCTTTTAAGCCTCCTATAGAGTTTAGTCAAATCTTTGATGTTTTAGCATCAAGGCATGCAGTAACCATGCAATATTTCAAACAGAACTGTCATTCCATTAACAGTAACGGAAAAGGTAAGCTAGTTTTATTCTGCACTGGCAGAGTTAGGAGCAGCATAGCAGGTAAAGAGGTCACCCTGTTGATACAGCAGGTGAAGACAGTGGGCAGAGGAAGTTCTGGCAAGGCTAGTGGCTCTAAAGGAAAGAAGACTAACAAGCCTCTGAAGTGCAGTATACTTGCTTTGTGTGCTCTTTAGTAAAACTCTGTTAGCCACTGTTGAACTGGACACCTGAGGCTCAAAATCTTTGACTCCTGGACTAAGAGGCAGTATGACTTCTGTTTACACAGGCACCTTGAGACTCAGATACAATCTAGTTGTAGTGGTACAATTAGTTCAGGGATCAGTATTTAAAAAAAATCTCAAGTCAGCTAGCAAAGAGTCATTAAGAACTGCATTTTGACCAATATGTATTATACAGACTCAAGTCAGTCTGCCCCACTGATCTAGTTTCAGATCAGCAGTTGGTTCATGATATGAACAAGGACAATGGATATTGGTTCAAGAGTTTAGGTAAGATAAGCAGCAATTCACTATAAAAATTCCCGTGATTCACTACTTTACAACATTAAAGTCACTCTGCACTGCATTCCTAAAATGAGAGTTTGGATACAGAACCATCACACACAATTACAAGTGACTTACCATTTTTACTAACAGTGCCATTTTGAACAAAAGCCTGCAGAATGACATCCCAGAAGAACAGAGACACATTTGCCACTTCAATAGAGTCAAGGTGATGGCATTTGTAGACAGTATTCAGTTTGACTGGATGCATAGGGTCCTTTACAACAATAGTAATTGGTCCTATAAGCAAGAATACAGTTTAATCTTAATGTGTTTTAGATAAAAAAGTTTAAAATTAATACAAGGAGCAGGATGCCTGTTAGTCACTTAAACACTGCTGCTACACTTTCTTCCCCTCACAGATCCATTTTAAATATTGTAGAGTGGTACTATAGCTTACAAAGCTAACTAAGCAAGTCTTGGAAAAGAAACTGTTCCTCCCAGCAGGATGCTTCCTTTTAAAATTCTTAAGGTACAGGAAAGGGGTCCAAAGTTAGTGCTTTGCTACTAGTTGTCCAAGATGTACACTCATTTAGTAAAGTGTTGTACATTGTAACACTTTGTATCATAACACTAGTGTTCCTGGAGACTGGCCAATGCACATGAAAGTCGCAAGCACTTAAAAAAATAATTCCCCATCCATACTGAGGGAGAGTCTAGCAGATTACTGCAAACATTAACTAGAGTCTACAATACATTCATAAAAACAGATAGGATGCTCTTATTGGTCTACAACACTTGTAAGAAAGAGGGACAGGGCAGAGGAATGAGTAGCTATAAAAATCAATTAGAGGGATGGTATATTGCAACAAACGTTTATCTTTAGTTTAGTCATTGTTCAGCAACACAAGATAAAATCCCACATATTACCTTTTGTTTTAGCATCTTTAAAGACTGCATCACTGGTGTTGTAGGTAAATGAGATGATGTTTCCCTGATAAGTTTCATTAGTCTTAGTAAAGTTGATACTCCAAGAGTGACCTGCTCCAAATTGTATTGCTAGTAGTGGGGCATGTGTGCTATTGCCACAGGTGCTTCCGTCATGTGTTACATTGACAGATGGCTTTAAGGTTGCATTTTTCTACAAGAAAAGAAGAGTAGTTTAATTCGGACCTTCTCCCCATGCTGGAGTATTTCCTGGAAAGTGTCATAATCTTATTGAAGTGGAAGCTTCCATAAAACAATTCCTAATGTAAACAAAGAAATAGGAACAGAGAACTGAACTCATAGAAGGGTTAAAAAAGTAACTCCATTATACACATTGTTCTAGAGTTTACCACCATCTGAATCAGAAAAGTCCTGTGACGGATTCAGTCATGAGACAATAGGAGTTGAAAGATCCAGCCAACGGTCTTAACCTGCCTGGGAGAAAAAAAAAAAAAAAAAAAAAAGGCAAAAAAAAACCCCAGCATTTAGATAGTCCTTTACATCAGTAACTTCAAAGGTTACTCCCACTCAGGAAAACTGATGTTTAGCTGAAGTAATTCAGTATGGGTAGCATGGCCAGAACACACTTAACAGTTATGGTTTTGACTGAGAACCTGCTACAGGTTTGAGCAGAGCCATGAAGCATTACTAAGGGCCTACCAAATTCATAGCCATGAAAAACATGCCACAGACTGAAATTTGGTCTTGTGTTCTTTTACCCTATACTATACAGATACTACAGAGAAGACACACATTTCTCAAATTTGGGGTCCTGACCCAAAAGGGAGTTACAAGGGGGGGCCACAAGATTTTGGGGGTTTGTGGTATTGCCACTTACTTCTGCACTGCCTTCAGAGCTGGGTGGCCAGAGAGTAATGAATGATGACTGCGGGCCCAGCTCTGCAAGCAGCAGCACAAAACTAAGGATGGCAATACCATACCAGGCCATCCTTATTTCTACGCTGCTGCTGGTGTCGGCTCCCAAACAGCAGCTGCCACTCTCCAGCTACCCAACTCTGAAGGCAGTGCAAGCAGCAGCACTGCAACTCCCTCTACAATAACCTACAGACTCAGGAAGACAGTTAATTTACACTTGAAAAGCGATGTTTGTAACAATAAGAACTAGAAGTTTTTAAAGAGTGGAAGATTAGACTATAGGGAGATTCAAAAGTTTCCTAATTGCCCACAAACAAGTAGGTTAAAGCCCTTGTTTTAGAGTTAAACATGATTCAGTAGAGAGTTTAATGAGTTATTTCAAACAAAAATATCTTGTTTTAATACTACCCAATGTTAACTCGGAGTACCCATGCTAAGACAGAGCAAGGAAGTCTAACTTCTTGTCCAATTTGAATAAAATGTTATTTTAAATGTATTATGCCAACACAGTAACATTACGTAAGTTATTTAAACAAACACTGACTGCTTTTAAAAAAGCTGAGATCAGCTATTTAAAAAGAGGTAAACTTGACTTATTCTTCAACTTTACCCAGACTAGCTACAAGGGTAATTGTTTTGAAGTTTCTCAAGACTGAACTGAGAAGTGAAATGATAGTACATCCAAAATCAGAAGTTAACACTAAATTCAGTACTTACATATTCACTACTGTTTGTTTCATATTTTATCAAGAAGCTCATCATCCATTTTGCATATATGCACGTATTATTGGAGAGATCTTTCACATCTACTTCCACTGCATGTGACTGGAAAAAACCTATAATACATTTAGTAATTGTTTGCTTACAAGACATTGATACTTAATTTTATTGTATATTTCACAAATTCATTCATTAAAACATTTTGAGATTGTAAACAGAGCAAGTTCTTCCAGGCTTTTTGCTAGAGACATGAAAAAAGTTACGTGATTTTTAATACTAGAATGAGAAACAGGATATAACTGCTGGATTTTGAAATTAAAATTGCAGAAGAGTTCTGGAGTCTTATCAAGTCCTGCTACATAAGGAATGTTTTGCACATTAGTTGCCTGATGTAGACAAATTCAGCTCAGAAGAATTTGCACTTTACTTAAAGCAGCTAGAAAGCAACAACAAGTTTAGAAAGTTTGAGCACATTGAACTTTGTGCATGAGCTAAGCAGCTTGTCAAAGCTTAAGAGGTTATGTCAATAACTCATTTAATTAAGGTTTTAACACTGAAGATATTTAGTACTTCAAGACAGAATTCCCTGAACTAGTTAGTGAGATAATGGCTGTAAGCAGTCATTATGGTTTTCTTTATCAACAGATATGACCTAAGATGACCTGCAAAGAATGAGTGCGCACATCTTTTTTAAAAATTGTATTGTGTGTTTCTGGACTTTAACTGAAGAACCTGGATAACAAATTTATTTTCCCTTCTGACTCTTTATAGGTTGCCAGTACTACAGGTGTTTAAAAGTTTAACAAATCTGACTGAGGTGGCACTTCTCTTTTTCACTTTCTTGATATCTGCAATATTATACTTTTACTAGCTTGCCAGCTGGCCACAGTCTTCAGAAGAGAGATTAGAAATGCAGATCTTGCCCAATATAAAAAGTGAGGCATTCTAGGTAAAAGGAGCACAAGCCCTGTTTTAACAACATAGATCACCTTAAGCTTCCTTTCCACAAAACCCTGAGGACTTTTTTTTTTTTGGACACAGTTATTCTCAAAGGCATTTTAGATGCACTGTTAAAAAAACAAAAAACAACCAAAAACCCCAAACAAAATAAAAACACACACCACAACCTAACAGAGGGAACTGGTTCAGCTTGCAAGCTCCCTAGTTGCTGACAGGTAAGTCAGCTTTAAGGATATTGGACTACAGTTTGCCATTGTTTTCAAACTATTATCTTCTTTGTATTCAGAGGACTGTACTCAAACTGTGAGGAAAAACCTGTCTGAATTATATCCTATCATTACTGACAAGCCAGAACGGATTTATACACGTTCTATGTTAAGAGTAGTACCAAAGACCAAGTTTTTGGAAGCTTATCAAAGGAACTTTGGAACATGGTAAGTTGTGCTTGTTACCACTACAAATTCTTTCTATGTAGAGCGATTACACCAGGTTAGGAGAGAACCCTGATCTGCATTTGGATTCAACGTTATAGTACAATGAGCGATTAAGATTCCAGTTTGGTTTATCCAAAAGGATAACAGTTTTGAGAAATTTTAGTCCAAGCACTGCAATGAATAAGCAAGCCTGCCCATGCAGTGATGCATGGTCATTTGTTAGTGACACCTCAGTGTTCAGAAAAGCCAGTCAAAAACACACACTACCTCTCCAAGAAGAGAGGGTTAGTACTTAAGGGTTTGTTGTTTTAGTATACAACTACCTTCCCTCTTCCTGCCACCACCACCTTTAAAAAAAGTTTGTAATGCAAAAGATTTCAAAACAACCCTCATTAGAGAGCACATAAGCAGTGACTGAGCTGTAAGGACTTGCAAAACCTTGTCTTTTAAGTAAGCGTCCAAGCTTCCCTGCTAGACCTTGTATGTACTAGTCAGCCCCCAGACACTTACTCCTCCCTTTTCTTTAGAGAAAAGCCTGCTCCTTCTACTAGACATGTTTTTCCATTAGCCTCTCCATAGTTTTGCCTCCCTTCACTATGCTCCTGCCCCCACCACATGATATGCTACCAGATGGCTTCAGTTACCAAAACGCAAAGCTATTACAGAGTCTGAGTGCCTCTGCATTTAACCATTACCAGAACTTGCTCAAGTTTCCAGGCTCTACCAATACAGTTTGCTGAAATTCATTTGTACTTGGTCACAGAAAGTTCTACTTTAATGTGGTTTTCTACCATCACACATTCAGCAAGAGGGATGCTTAGTGTTACTAGATGAAAGCATCACCACCATTTCCTGCTCTATATAAGTAAGCAGGAAGTTTTGACAGCACAGTTTTATAGCAAGATGTTAGTAAAAAAGTTGTCACATGGAAATCAAGCCAAGAGGTACAAACGTAAGAGTGGCAGTTGTATATAACTCCATAATCTTCATGTTGTCACCAGCCTAGGGTACCACCACAGCAATGTTACTCAAGTCCACAGCATAATTTGTTAAAAAGAAAAATGTTCATGATAAATATTTTATGAACCACAGAGCACAACACATGCTAGCTTTGAAACTACTATCTTCACGCTGTCTTGAAAAACAGTATGGATTGGGCAAGAGACTCATAGCAAGAAATCCATTCTATTTCACACTACTGACTTGCTCCAGTAAGTTTCTTTGCCTCTATGCCTCATTCCCATTTTACAGATGACGAAAACCACTTACGCACCTTCATAAAAGGCTAAGATGTTTGGATAAATGTGCAACTGAAGTGCAAAATTATCCTTTTGCCTTCCAGCTGGACTATTCCAATAAGGAAGAGCAGAATGGAAACAGAATTTAAGAGGAACATCCTCTACTTATTGGAAAGATCAGTCTTGTTAAAGGTTATTTAGTGATTATGAAGGATGTCTGAATGTAAGGGCGATCCCCACTCAAAAGCATAAGTTGGATACCCAATACTCAAGCCAACGTTCTCTAACTCACCCACCACAGCCTACAGACATAAATGGGAAAACAATGCTTGCTTTGCCAGAAGAACGAGAAAAGTATTTTGTTCTGACATGCAGTGGATGCAGCAGAAACTAGAGTTACCATATGTCCAGGGTTTCTAGACAGTCTTTTTTGAGCCTGCTTTTTCTCTCCGGGGTTTTCAAACAACATGAAGGGGGAGAGGAGAAGATGATGACGAGTTTGCAGAGCAGAACAAGCTGCAGCCCAGAAATAATGCCAACTGGTCTCTCTCCTACATCTGACTGGTTCACTCCCCTACAAGCCACAGCTGCTAGATCCCACCCATCCAGTCCCCCAACAGTCCTGGGGGAGCAGTCCCCAAAGGGCTTCAGCTGCCCTGCCACCATGACAGGGAGTAACACTGCCCCCCATCTCCAGTGAGTATCCCCCAGCTTTCCTCTCCCTCCATCCCGGTCCTCTTGTTGAGAACCTGAAATATGGTAACCCTAACAGTAGTGAGTGGAGGAACTTTACACTACAAAACTTTTACTGGAATAGCTATGTCAGTAAGAGGTGTGATGAAGTGCGATCTGTGACTGACATAGCTGTTCCAACAAAAGTTGGTTGTATAGCTCAGGCCCTTGATCCAAAAGAGCAAAACCTACTTTGAGAAAGGGTCTGCATGTGCTGAGCTGTCTGGTGGAGACCAGGCATCACTCTCACTTTGGATTAAGTCACTCAAAGTGAAAGGATAGTGCACCGAAAACACTACATGAAGAATCACATGCATCTAGTAAGGTGTGGGGAAAGATGCCCCTTAACTTTAACAAGCGGAGTACTACTCCAGCATAGCCTGTGCAGTTTTGATTTTTGCTTGGCAGCTTATTTGGACCTGCAAAACTGTAGAGACAGGTTTGGCTACAAGAAAGAACATGTTTTAGAGGAGGCGGCTCTTGCCCAGGTACTGGTTACTGATAGCTTTAGATGGCTCTTCTGGAATACCCAGTACTTTAAGTAGTAAACAAGATTAATGCAACTGTCCAGAAAGCCATCAAAATGCATATTTTGTTAGTCCAAATAAATTCTGAGATATAACAGAAGACAAAAATAGCTACTTCTCCCATATCCCTTTCCACGCTATTCTCCTCTCTCTCTGAAGAGGAGAAGGCCAGCAACTACATACAATATCTTCATTACAGTCAAAAGATTAACCTGATAGCACAATTCAGTAAAAATATCAATACACTGTGCCTAGAAACAGCATTGACAACAAGTTCTGAGTGCAACTAGCTAGAAGAAATCAAATTCATGGTCATTTTAATTTTGCACAGGACAGCACATCTGGAAGATACAGAGCTGGAACTGGTAGGCCCATGTCTGTGCTCCCTACAGCAAGATGCACCCTTCTCTCTAAAGCAGTAGTGAAAAAAACAAAAACAAAATAAATCAGCCTGAGTTTGTGGTGAGGGAAGAACCAGGCCTTATATTATGGAGTCAAAACTGAAATACTACACTATTAAACAAAGAAAGATAAGCAGTTAGACAGACTAGGAAGGATTAAAGAAGCATTTCACAGACATGATGGGGCTTTGTCTATACTCGACTTTCATCAGTAAAATGTTGGTTGTTCAGGGGTGTAGAACCCCCCGCCCCCTTACCAAATGACAAAAGTTTTACCGCAAAAACCACTGGTGTGAAGTGCGCTTTGTCTGTGGGGGCTCTCCTGACAACAAAGCTACTGCCTCTCGTTGGGGGTGGAATTTTTTTGTTGGTGGGAGAGCTCTCTCCCACCGACAAAGAGCAGCTACATTGCGCACCTTTTAGCAGCACAGCTATAGGGTCACAGCCGTGTCACTAAAAGGTGTGCAGTGTAGACATAGCCTGGGCCTGTTTAACACAAAAGACACAGGCAATTCAGTTAAGACCAGCCCTGAAATTTGTGTTGAACCTTCTGTATTATGCTTTTGCCTGAAGCCCAGACACGAACCCAAGGCACAGCACACGAGCCCAATGAGACCAGAAAAGTAACACACTAAAGCTCCCACACAAGTGGAATTAGCGCTCACCCCTCCTCCCTTTCAGTGCTACTCTCCAGCACCATCCTTAAGAGCCGAGCAGAGCTGGTTTGAGTGCAGGGACCTCTCCCCTCCCCCCCCACTGCCCCTCGCGCCGGGCCCTTCGCTCGTGGGGCTGCCTGCCCCGGGTTCAGTAAGCGCCTGGGCTTCGTGCATTTGCCTGCAACCTCAGCAGGGCAACTCCTGGCCGCAGAGAGAAGTGACCCCGCCCCCGCGCGCAGACCTCGCCCACTGCCCCCCTCGGATACCCCAAATAAAACACTCCCTTTACCCCCCCCAACAAAATCCACCTGACACCCCGCCCACCCCCAGCCCTGAGCCACAAAACCCTCCCCGCGCCAGAAAATCCCCCCGGGAGCATCCCTCCTCCCGGGGCATCCCCACAGGGCCGCCCCCCGAAACCCCATAACCACAGCCCCAGGGCGCCCCCTTCCCCTCACGGAGCCTCTCCCCGAAGATCGCGGCCCCCGGGGCATGACCGCTCCCCCCGGGTCTCGCCCCCACCGCCCGTGGGCTGAGGAGCCGACCCCCACCCAGGCCAGGCCAGGCCAAGCCAGGCCAGGCACCTCCAGGGCGCGGCGCCGCCGGGCCGGACACTCACCGGGGCCGCCGAGCGCGAGGAGCAGGAGGCAGCAGCAGGGCAGGCTGAGGGGCCGCGGCCAGGGGCTGCGCGTCGCCATCTTCACCAGCGCTGGGACCCTGCGAGACGAACGGACGGGCGCAGTGAGAGCGCAAGGCCGGTCATATGATGGGGAGGTGCACTCGGCGGGCAGCCAATCACAAAGCCGGCCTCACCCCGCCGCCAATTTTATGGGTCACAGGTATAGTCCACCTCATAAATGAGGCGGGCGGGCAGGTGGCAAACCAGGGTTGCAACATAGGAGCGGGGCTTAGCTCTCTGTTTCCTCCCATCTCAGAGTAAGAAAAAGCAGCTGCACTTTATCTCTATAGAGCAAGGGTGCATCAGGCTGAAATAGCTGTAACCCCTCAAAAAGCATTCCCCTCCAGAGGAGTAATGTAATATAATGTGTTCTAATTACTGGGGCTGCTAACACCACCTACTAAGGTTGCCTAACACTTCCCATTCTAAGACCCTATTTTCATTTGCTTATAATGTTGCCAAATTTTAACTGTTTAGGATTAAATTTCTAAATTAAATGAAAATTCACCCTGAGAATGTCTGTCTCAGGGTGATTTTTTTTTAAATTTCATTCAAAATGGTTCAACCGTTTCTCAGAATGACACTATGGAAAAATACATTATTTTGTCCGTATCAGAAAATGTTGAAGATGTTTTCTCTGGGAATTTTTAGCACTCCCACGCTTTGGAACAAAGAAGTATGCTTCGAGGGCGATGGGGTTAGGACGGTGTAAAGCCTCTGTGTCAGGGAGGTGCCATTTGCCGGTCTTGTGAAAATACACTCAAATTTGGTCAAGTTGTAAGCCTTTAAAAAATGTCAGTTCACTCATTTGGTAGAGACTTTTTTGTTTTTAGCAACTACATTCCTGAAGAATCTGCCCTCACTGATCATCCTTGAACCTTTTACAGCTCTGAGTCATGACCAGATTGTATGTGCCATCTTCTCAGAGCTTCTATATGTGACTAGACTGCACAAGTGCTATCCCCACAGAGCAACAGAGCATGCTCCAGTGCAGGGATCCCAGGATAAAGTCAGTCTTTCTCTGTAATTGTTGCTCCTGGAACAAGAGGCCAGGCACCAGAATTGAGACCAGGAGACCCTGTCTATCCTATGCTGTCAGTGACACCCCTGCTGGTGCCCAGGCAGTGTGGAGAAGGACGCTGCCTAACTGGAATGCAGAGGAGAGAACAGCTGGCCTAGCAGGAGAGAAATGAGTAGATTGGGACAAGGAGCCTGATGACAAGCCTGATGACACTGGGGCTGAAGGGTTGGGGAGAGAGGAACTATAACTGAGAGTTGGTGGGGTGGGGAGACTGGAACTGGCTGGGCCAGGAGACTGGTACTAGGAGCAGGTGAAGGAAACAAGTGAGGACTAGTAGCTAGTTGATTGGGAGGGTAAACACTGAGATTGGACAAGGTGTAGGGGAGAGTGGCACTGGTTGGACAAGGAAACTGGGACAAGCAGCCAAGGAAAGGGGTGGGACTGAGACAGGGAATTGGGAAGTGGGGGGGGGGAGTATGGGGATTAGACTGAGATTGGATGAGGAGCCCTGTGCGGGAAGCCTGGACTGGGAGCCAGTGGAGGAGAGGGGGAGACAAGAAGTTGGGAGGGGAAAAGTGGGACTGGGTAGGCATGGAGAGTGGGGACAAAGATTTGGGATGGGGGGGTGAAATTGATAAGTGATTGGGAGTGGGTGTGAGGAGGGGGCAATGGGGACTCAAACAGGGAGCTTGGAGGGGAAGACTAGGACTGGCTGGGCACAGTGACTGGGACTGAGAAATGGATCCTGGGACTGGGTAGACAAGGAGCCAGGGATGAGAGAGAGACAGGACTGGGACAAGGACAGGTTGAAGGGCACGGGCAGACAGTTTCAGACGTGGTGAAAACAGTCAGAACACTCCCATCCAGAGCCTGAAATGGAACCCAGGATTCCTGAATCTCAATATACCCCTGCTGTCAACAAATATCTGTGAAACCCACTGGCAAAGTGTGTGACCCATCCAACCGTAGTGCTGGTCAGTGTAGAGGATGACAACCTATCACTGTATTGCTATCCATTACTCTGTTAGCTCAAGTGGCAGAGATCTGCGTAGTGGATCTAAAGGTCTCCTGATGTCCCATGTGGGAGTCACTACGATGCCACATGATGGAATTTCAGAGGGTTTTTTTATTTGCTTTTTTATAAACTTAAAAAATTACACATAAAAAAAATAATTTAAAGAACATAGTAAGGCTGGAGAGTCAAGCATGCAAAAGTTAGCAAATGGCAATATTAAGATTGCCTATGCAACCTTGGGTGTATGGATTACAATGGTCTTTAATGACATGATCACATGTTGTTTTTCAAATAAGTAGTAATAAATATAAATATAATATAACATAAATGTAATTATGGCAATTGCCAAAACATTGTCTCAGCAATGAACAAGACACAAACATTAAGGTAGTCCCTTTCCCAGAGGTTGTAATGTAAAACGATCATCTATTATGTATATCATGCGTTATTTAGAATTATATTTATAATGATTACAAATGCATTAAAGTAATGTTACTGTTATACGAGGATTGTACGGATAAACTATTTATTTTATTTTACAATAGTATCCAGAAGGCCCAGTCCAGATTGGGGCCCCATTTTGCTGGATATTTTGCTTCATAAATGGTCATGAACAGCCCTGCTCTTAACATCTTACAGTCTGAAGCTTTAAGTTTTCAAATGCTGACATGCTTATCTTTAAGCAGATGAGTAGTCACACTATGAGCTATGCCCCTGATCCTGCTTAACTCTACTGCAAATGCCAGTTTGTTGTTGCTGTCCTGGGAATACCAGCAAACGCAATTGAGCATGTGTGTAGGTCTATCCAGGAGCAGGGCCTAAGAAACTTGAGCAGACAATGAGGGAGGAGCAGAGTCATGAAAGTTCTTGACGATGAGATGAGGCCAAGAAGGTGAGTAAATTGATGGGGTGAGCCTAATGTGGTGAGCTAGTGGAGGGATTCAAAGAGGCAGTGTAATGATGTAGACAAGGCAGATGATCACAGCAGCTGTGTTAGGTATGTTCCTGTGGGGGATGGTGTAATATAGTTAATTAATTATCTATAATATCAATAATTGTAATTTATGTAATTACTTGTAATGCTTTATTTCTCCAAAGAACTGCACAAGCAATTAGCCTGATATTGCAAGCCCTTCAAGCATGGAACTCCATTGAAATCAATGAGTCTTACTGTTGGCAGTTCCTCACACAAAGTGCTTGCAGGATGGGCATATTAACTAGTTCAGTCCCTTCCTTTTAAAAAAATGTACAATTACTCACAGGATCAACCCAATGCAGATATATCTAATCTCTCTCTCTAGGCACCACTGTACCTGAGCACCCATTTCTATTTCTATTGAGATGGAAATAAAGACAATCTTTCTTCCTTCCTTCTCCGTTTGTTGGAGAAATAGCTCGATTAGCAGACATGTTTTTTGTTAGCATGTATGTAGAACTTACTGGAAAAAAAACTAAGCTGACAAAATTAATTTTGCATGTATACCTGATCCTGTGCCCATTGAAGTCAATGGAAAAGCTTCCTTTGGTGCAGGATCATTGGTGCAGGATCAAGCCATTAGTTCTAAAAGTAGCAAGGTCTGTGGTCATTATTATCTCTTGTAGGAGTAAATATGTGACTTTTGTACTCCAGGTCCGGCTTTCAGGATCATGAAGTGTGATTTCTCAGGCACATTGGACCAATTTCAGGAAGGAGTTTGAATACGAGAACAGAGATCTTCAGATAGACTCTGTAATTAATGTGGAGCCACTAAAGAAAGGAGAGCACTTGGTTGATGTATTTGTAACAATCTGTATTCCGGAATGCTGCATTTTGTATCAGTTGGAGCTTTACTTCAGGGCCTGTGGGTTCATTCCTAAATGTATGTGGATTTAAATATTCCCTTGTACTATTTGCATACTGTACATTCCAGCCTTTGGCTAGTGCATCAGAGCCAGAATGTGAACATGAGCAGAAACAAAAGTGAAACTGGTTAGTTTGTTTCATTGTCTGAGTTTAGTAGAGTAATAGAAGGGACCAAATAGATTATTAAAACTGAACAAATATTAAGCAGATTTGCTTATCACTAAATATGCCAAGGTATGATTAGAAACAGGTAAGCGATTTCTTAACATCTATCTCATTTTTAACCTGACAAGGCCCCCTTAAGAGTGTTACCCTTAATCAAGAACACTAAAAACATTCAGGCAGGTTTTTTTCACATGGTTCCTTTGACACTTCCCCCACACACACTGTCTGTGATGTCACCTTATCTCATTGTGAGCTTATCAAATACATTGTGTGTTCTGGGATTGGCTGAAGCTGTTTGGTGGTGGTATGTCATGGTGACTGTTTTAAGCAAGGGGAAGATGAGGAGACAGTTCAACCCTCGGAACTGTGGGAAAGCTTATTTTTCTAATACAATTGACGGACCCAGTCCTGCTCCCATTGAGGTCAGTGGCAAAACTCGCATTGACGTAAGTGGGAGCTGCAGCACGATTTAATTTTTCTTCATAAAAAATGACAAAAATACAGTTTCTGCCTTATTATTATTTTACTATCACACAAGAGATGCTGATGGCTGCCCTGGTCCTGTGATTGCAAATTTCCGTTAGCTGCAGTGATAATGATGATGAGACAGCCCCTGAGGGAATCTCTCTAGGTCCCAGCCCCGAAATGCAGAGCCATTGAGGACCTCTGTAGGCCTGGCCTGTGGAAACACTGGGACAAATTCTACTCTGGTGTGAGTGAGTGCAAGCTCCATTGAGGTTAATGGAGTTGGATCCAGAGATGAATTTGGTCTGCAATCTTCAGAACCCTCACTCACCCTTCAGCCCCTTTAAGTGTTGGGTTTAGTCTTGTGCAGGAGATATTTGCATATTTTAACCAGCTTCCAACCTTATGTCAGCCCCTTAGTTCTCTCTTTTTCTCTCTCACTCTCCTAACTCGAATTACCTTGATCCTACTAACAGAGACTTGGTTTTCAAGATATTCTCTCCAGCCCCAGAGTGGCAGGTATGCAGCCTGCACAACTGCCTTTCTGGCAGGTTCCAAACCCTTTGCCCTCACCTTAGTTCTGGAACTAGCCTAGCTAGGAAGGGACAAAAAGTTTCTCCCTTTAGCAAAAACGACCAGGTTAATTTTGTAAACCCACAGAGCTATTTTTATTGAGTGAGCATGACAGCAACAGTTGTGGGTTGGGGTCAGACTTAGGGTGCCCCATCCTAAAAGGTACAAAAAAGTCTCCAGTCTCACTGAAGGGAATAGGAATCAAGGATGTTGCAGGATCCAGCCTCTGAGGAATACTTAGTATTAATCATGTTTATTACCGTGGTGTCTAAGGGCTGATCAAGAATAGTGCCCCATTGCGCTAGGTGTGGTACAAACACAGAGGAGCAGACGATCCCTGTTCTGAAGAGCTTACAATCTAAATAGACATGACAGACCCAGGGTGGGGGGATGGGTAGAACACACTGGCAGAGTGAAGACTGCAATGGCAGCAAATGGCATGTTAGGGCCATGACTTTTTGGAGCAGGAGGGGGCTAGTTAGGAGGCAACAAGTTGAAGGGAAGGGAAGGGGGCAAGGGAGACAGGTAGGGGATAAGAGGGTAGGGGAAATGAGGCTGAGGTGAAAAGCGATGGAGAGGGAGGGAGAAGGTTGGAGGAACCAGGCTATCGGCACAGAGCAGAGAAAGTCCAATCAAAACTATAAAAAGTTCTCCCAATGTCTCTGCTTTGGCTTGTTCTTACTGTTGCCAACCCTCCAGGAATGTCCAGGATTTGGCTATAGTCTGAACAGCTGCTTAATGAGGATCATACTGTATCCACCAGGATGTTACCATTACGAGGATTCTACATTACATGAAAGCATTAGCCTTTTAACATTAGAAAAAAGAGTAGATCTTGAAAACGTTGGACTGCTGTACTGGTGTCTTTAAAGCAATTTCTTAATACCCAAAGTGAGTAACAACTATAATAAAAAGAACAGGGGTACTTGTGGCACCTTAGAGACTAACAAATTTATTTGAGCATAAGCTTATGCTCAAATAAATTTATTAGTCTCTAAGGTGCCACAAGTACTCCTGTTCTTTTTGTGGATATAGACTAACATGGCTGCTACTCTGAAACTATAATAAAGTAATCTTCCAGGAGCCACTAGCAGGGCCACCCAGAGGATTCAGGGGGCCTGGGGTCTTCGGTGGCCGGGGGCCCCTGCCGCCGAATTGCTGCCAAAGACCCGGAGTGGAAGAAGCTCTAGGGGCTTGGAGCGAGTGAAAGACCCCGCTCCAGGGCACCCAGAAAACTCTCATGGGTGCCCCATGCCCCGCAGAGGCCAATTGCCCCACTTGCGGCCCCCGCCTCCCCAGGTGGCCTGACCACTAGTTTCTGAAATGCAGATTGTCTGAAAGAGGCGGTGACAGTAAACCAAACAATTAAGTTCAGCACCCTAATAAAAGCGCTGAGTCAGGACTCTGGCAGTCACCTGATGCATTTTAATCAGAAACAGGAAACTTCTATTATAAAACTTATAGGGATAATAGGTTATGCTGGAGGAAAAAAAAACAAACAGACAAAGCAAAACTTTCAAAGAAAGGGAACAGGCTCTGAAGTATGATTTTCTGAAACAGCTGGGTACATGTTTTGTGAGCTGACCAGGACAGGGAGAGGTGATTCAGACAATATTTCAACATGAGGAGTTATACAATTGAGCAATCAGTTGCTAATCCTTTTAAACTTGATTGCATTAGCTCTCTGCTTCTTCCTGAGGTGACAGCAATTTATGATCAGGCTTTAAATAAAATGGAACCCCTGGCTCATTGAGATTCAGTTTCTTCTTCAGCATCAGTTTCAGTATAGAGCTGTTCTACATTCATATTAAGTAATCAGGCAGCTAGGGCTAACAGTGATGACAGAATCAAACTTTTATGCATTGTGTAATAAATGGCAAGCTAGTTAAGGCTTTTGTTTGTTTTTGGAGTGGTGGGAGTGATAGACAGTAACTTACACTGGCCTAGCAATCCAGCATTTTCCTAACACAGTTTCTTTCTAAAGTCAGATTGTATGAGGTACTAAACACTGACATTTTAACTATGTTTCATATTAGTGATCAATGCCGATAGGTGACAAAGGTTCCAGTGCTTATAGTCTCTGTGGAATTCAGGACATATTCTAAAAGCCCTCAGTACAGGACTCATCTGTAAACTATAGGATGTATTAATGAGAATGAAAAATGTTCTTGTTTTCATACTGAAACACGCTGATTGACTCTATGCCGCTGCTCTCTTGTGGATGGAATCTACTGCATGGCTTTGGGCCTATACTGCTACCACAGAAGGGATTCTCTCGTAGATTAAGTATTATAGGGTTATGTTTGAGCAGGGTGGTTTTTACACGCACACAGCAGTAGCTGGTCTTATTGCAAATAGCCTTATACAATAAAACCATATTTTAGGAGGTCTTATCAGCAGCCTTGTTTGTTACATATCTTCTATTTTTCCAGAAAGAAAATATTAAGAGACCAATTAGCCTTCATCCCCCTTCCCTCCTTCATTCACTTTGCTTTAGGGAATTATTTAAGCTAAAAAAAGGTTAGATGCACAGGAAGAAGAAGATACTGATTATACCCATATATAGAGTGCACTGTATAAGGAGCATTAATTTCTTAGACAAGGTCTCAGCAGTATCATTCAAGTTCATTGTTCCTTCAGTACATCCTAGTCTTCAGCAGAGGGCATTGCAGAGAATGAATGACTTGCTTTGCTTCGGGCCACCAGACTCTTCAAGCCTGCCATTATGTGTTGAAACATATGACCCGCACCTTCATTGTAAAAGCAGCTGATCTAGCAAACCCTTACCCACGACAGCAGTCCCACTGACAACTGCAGGACTTGCTTTGTGAGAGGGAAGTCTCTCTGGCAGTGAATTCGGCATGAAACAAGTCCTATGCTTGTAACAAGTTTTCCCAAAAAGCACCAAGTGTCAGATGGCACAACCCACCAAAAAGGTGGTCCAGCGTTGTACAGAAGTGAGTATCAATGTGTTTTTTTCAGAAGTGTTCTTCATATTTCAGATTAGTATATACAATGATTCTGAGCAAGCTCTCACTTGACAGCAGCACCAGTAGTGACAAAAAACAATGATTCGGGGCTAGCTGCAGCCTGTCCCGTTTTCTCAAGGAGTCACTCCCCAGTCTGTCCTGGGAACTATGTATTTGGGTTCGGTACTACGGAAACAGGCAGCAAGCCCTATTTAGTACTTTAGTGCCGTTTTTAGTACTCCCGTGCATTCTGGGTCTGGTTCAAAGCTCAGTGAAGTCACTGAATTTAATGGGGCTTGGATCAGGCCCTTAATTTTTAAACCACATTTACCAGCCTCTCTCTTAGAAAACAGTGCGTCAGATCTTAAAAAGAAATAAAAATAAAACAAACAAGGTGAATCGAAGAATGGAACCCACTTGGAAAACCCACGTAAGTGTGATACCTCAACAAAAGGTAACTACTTCATCGGATGAACTCAGGAAGAAAGCAAAAATCTTGTTATCAAAATACACCCCAAAGATATAAAGGAGAGTGCCAAAGACACATTCGCACACCAATATATACAAGTCTGATTAAAAAGACACCTCAACACACACACAAATAAGAGTTTATCAACACAAAACTGTTTAATATTTATTAAATGACACAAAATACCTAGATAACAGACTTACTCTTTGAAAGGACATGTATTTACATTATTTACCAACTTAACAAAGACTCTCTGTACCCATTTTAGACTTGTTATGAAACATTAAAAAGGTTTTGCTTTTTGCATTAAAGGACGCAATGGTGACACATGCCCCATTTGCAAATCTGCATAACTATAACATTTTGATGCAGTTAAACAAGCACAATTTTATATTCTAGTAGCCGAGTGAAGAGGCTTCTTAAAAGTAACAGGGTTAGTTTTTTTCACTCCAGAGATACTTCTGAAGAATTGTTATACAAAAAGTATATTACATTTTTTGAATGCTGCTGTACTCTTACAACTTTACTGTAACTTTTCAAAGAAAATACTCTTCCTATTATATGAAATCACTAAAAAACTGGTATTTGAACATTTTTTTAGATGCACAAATAAAACATTGTTTAAAAGTAAGCATTAGGGCAAATGATATGTTTAGGGAAACGAAAAATACTGTGACTGAAAGATGAGAATTAGAAAGTTCAAAATAGAAATCATGGCTAAAGCAACTTAACAAATTTGTTAGGTCTCTTATTAACTATGTACTTTGGCACCCTTGTGTGAACTATAGAACAAATCAATGTTTACAACACTTTCGCAATTACAGCATTTAAACAAAATGGTCACTTCTTTTAAACCAGCCAAGACAAAAAAAAAGTCCATTTATGGGTATAAAGATAAAAAAACCTAAAATATATACTTCTAAGAATAAACTGCAATTTCTTACGAACAAGTCTGCTATAAACTGCATGCAAGAGTCAGGATTAAAAATATGTGGCCGAACAGACAAGCTGTTTTATAGCCAAATGAGCTGTGGTCCAAGCCCACTAAAACAAAAATTAATATATGGCTCAGTAGGCAGGCACGTGATCCCAGCAAGAAGTATGGCTGGATGCTAATCTTGGCTGCAGCTTTGTCACTAGCCAGGAGTGAAAACCACTAGCAGAAGAAATGAACAATTTGTCGTGGATAGGCCAGTGGGGGTAAATAAAGGGATATGAGGGCATGCTTTTCCCTGCTTTTCTTCAGTTCCTGGTCAAGCCAGTGTTCTCATAGGCCATTCATTGGGTTAGTTTAATAGCTGGACTGCCAGTGAAAAGGTTAACTCAGTTTCAGTGTCAAAACTTGAAGTATGACGACAATTCAGGACATGAGTTTTCTACACAATAGTCTCTGCATTTACTGGTTGAAATAAATGGGATAAATAAAAAATACACAAAACCAAAACCTTTGGTTGGTTATAGTTGAAATTCAATGCCTATCTAATAGAGAGTCTAATAAAGTCTCCTTTTTAAGTATGTGGCATTGGTTGTATGTAAACTGTTGCAACAAATTGGAATATGGGCAGTCAAATATTTTGGTTTCCGTCCTTCCCTTAAAAGTGAATATTTTGAAGCCTTCCCTCCATAAACAGTATCTTCTTTCAAATAAATCTTTTATTTGAGAAAACAGAACCACCATATACATGGAGAAGAGAGACATAATGCAACTGATACAGAAAGAAGTTTAAACATAATGAAGATAGAAAAGCCATGATCTCAATTTCACTGTTGTCCTCTCCCTGGTGGCTCTCTGCTTATGAGTTAATAGTTATAGGCTTGCCTGATTCCCTACAGGAGCAGCCTCCACAAGAAATGCCCCCACTGGATATATTATGCCTCTCCAAGGTAGTGACCCTGAATGTCTCCCATTGGATTAGACTGATAACTACTATGCAAAAAATTGACAGGTTTCTTACTGCAACTCACATGGAAAAGAGCTGTGCAAATGTTATAGGAAGTCAGCACTGAGGGAACAATATGAAATGAGGAGTGCTCTTTACTGCAGAAGAACCCAGCTTCTTTGTTTTGTGAAGTGAGCACTTTATGAAAAGGAGCTTGAGGAAAAAAAGAGGCAATTCACACCATGCAGTTGACTAAGAAAAGCAACATTCAGGAAGGGGAAATTCTGGATACAATGCGTGTACACACACACGGTTTATGTACTCCACAGGGCCACACGGTGATGAAATAATAAGATCATCAGGAATATACACGTGCTAGTCATCAGGTGAGTTAAGGAAAGACCACTATTACTGTGACTTTAAAGTCACATTTTCTTGCCTCCTAGGGTTGTCTGGCATTTCTCAGGGCTGTAGATGCCTGAAAGTGAATCAGATTCTTCATCTTGCTATGCCGCATGGCTGAAACTGAGTCAAATGATTGACAAAGTGAGGAGGGGTAGCAGAGCTGTCACATGTCTAGGAAAAATTAACTCTTCTGCTGCCACTTTATAATCCTGGCATATTCTGCTAGAGCAAAAAAAGTTTCTGGTTGCAAAAACTTCAAGCAATAACCTCACTGTCTGGGGAAGCTCTGTATTCAAGCTATTTTTTCCTCCCAGGTTTCACGAAGATCCAAATAATGCTCTTGTCAACTAGGAAAACAGGATCTAGATGCCTTGAAACAATATTTAAGTATCTTTCTGCATGAGAGGTAGGCTTAGGGTTCTAGGAGGCAAAGCTTGCTACTGTCTAAGACTGAGTTCTTAAAGCTTTAGGTTGGCTTGACATAACTCATAAAAGCAATCCAACGCAGGACATGTCTATAAGATTCTCACCCTGTCTAAATCTAGGGTGAAGTTCAAGCCATTTAGATTGTTTCAAAGAAAAATAGTATTAAAATCCATTTGTAATTTTTGTTCATGTAGTTTTTGGTATTTTTTTTGTGTGTGTGCAAGAACTGTGTTGCTTTTTGCCTCATTTTATAATACATTATCTTTTGCTGAGTGTTATTACAAAAAGAGTTGGACTCTCGGGCTGAAGACTAGTAAAAATTGTCACTGTTTCTGTTGCTGCTGTTTTATATTAAGAATGGGGTAAACACTTTACATTTTGGGGTAAGCCATATAAATATAAGTCTAAGCTTGTTAATTAAAGTAAGTGGCACAGTTATTTAAGGAATGGTACTTATTTTATAACCTTACAATATTTTATATTGATACCGTTTCCATTATATTTCCTCCTAATTGCAACAGAGAATGTTTTCTACATCAATAAGTATAACTTGACTTGGTAATTATTTCCCTCCCCCGGGTGAAATCCAAATATGAGTGAATTAAATCATTGGTCGTTTTGCTACTTGATAAATATATCCAATATCCTGTACAGTAAATTAAAAGTTTGCATGCAGTTTAAGCATTTTAAAGGCTATTTTCTGTATGTTAATTAACCTTCTGCTTTATAGTTTAAAGATGTAAAAGAACATTTGTCATATACCAAGGGACTCCTCTTCAGACTCGGAGACAAATGGAATCACGAAGACCAGGTACTTTCTTACAGTTGTCTGCACATCGTACTAAATAACATGCAAAGAGTTCAACAGCATTCTTCTTAAAATGTAACTAGTACTCTTTAAATGGGCATGTTAACCACTGAAAAAAGTCCACTCTACTATACTTGTCTATTACACCGCTTTCATTCATTCATCGGTAGTATAAAAAGTCAAATAATGGGATCAACAGGCTAGTTTATCCACCGGCAATTTAGTATGACACCAAATGTGCAGAAAAACAAAGGCCAACATATGTTTATGCAATATAGTTGTACTGGTTTGGGTTCTCTTTGTCTCTTTCCATGTAGTCCCTGTCAATTAAGGATTCTATTCTCTTCTTAAGGTCAGCAGGCTGTAAAATAATGCAGATCATCAGTACTACTTTTTTTTTGCAGCCATCTCTACAAAGTTTCTGATCACTCAGTTCCTCCTACTTTAACAATATTATATGAATACATTTTTCAAATTACCAGCTGAATAGCTAAATGTCCTATTGATCAATGACAGAAATGCCACAGAAAATTCTTCAGGTACAAGAGCATGACAGATCTAAAATGTGTTTCACAGAAATAGAAAGCAAGTGTGTATGATTGTCAATTTTGGGTCTGTCAAACACGAATGCTCCATTAAAACTGAAATTTAGGCAGACATAACTTCCCATAATGTAACGCTTGTGTATCTTCTAAATCAGGTCACAAAGGGTATTTTGTAACACATATATATAAGAATTATATATATAAAAATGCTTATCTCCTGTTTGTCTGGAGCTTTCATCCAGTAACAGAGATGTACTTTGTACATTTGAAGGCATATTGTATAAATTAGTGACCCAGATTGCTGTTGTATAAAAGACACTCACGAACAAGGAAGAAAAAGCATTTACGTCAGCTATTATACCTATGCATGCCTGGCTGACAATTTTATGCAATATAAATGCTTACTTATCTGCAGAGAAAATTTAAAAATTGGTGTTTTTCAAGAAAGCTACAGAAGACAGTGGCAAAGCTTTCTATTTTACATTTCTTGCACTGGAGAACACCAGAAGTTACAGCTGGCTGAAAAATGAAACAAGTAATTCACACGTTTATCTGCAAACTAAGCTTCAAGTTCAATATGAACTTGTCTCTACCTGTAGGGAGCGATCCGTTCATCTCATTCATTGTTTGAGACAGCCACAAGCTACAGGTATTTGTAAATCTCAGTTTACACAAAGTTTTAGCTAGAACTATTTGTCTGAAAAGTTATATTAGGTATTTGTTATTCTCTTCTTGATAAGAAGTTTGAACTAAGTAGCTGGGAAGCAGCATCAATACTATGCAACTTGTTGCAAATAACTACCCACAGTCTTTTCAAGAGAATGCATAGCCAGAACATGTTCCTTAACAAATAAGGGTTATAAATAAGGCAACATTTTAGTCACGGGTATTTTTAGTAAAAGTCAGAGACAGGTCACAGGTAGTAAACAAATATTCACAGCCTGTGACCTTTCCATGACTTTTCCTAAAAATACCTGTGACTAAAACTTGGGGGGGAGGGGCTTCCTGGGGACCCTGCGGATGCTGGGGGAAGGCGGCCCAGGACCCCCTTCCAGCAGCAGCAGAGTTTGGGAGGGGGCAGAGGACTGAGGCCCAGGGTGGGGTGAGGAAGGCTCTGGGCAGTGCTTACCTGAGGAGGGGGGGAGGAGAGAGGGGGTCCCCAGAAGCAGTGACATCCCCCTCGCTCAGCTGCTAGGCAGAGGCATGCTTGCAGTTCCCGGCCAATGAGAGCTGGGGGGGGGATGTGTGCCTCTGCCTAGCTGCTGACCGAGGGGGTATATCGCCGCAGGGAGCCTCTGCCTAGCTGCTGACCTCACCCCATCCCCTGCCCCCTCCCATACCCAAACTATGCTGTTGCTGGAGGGGGCCTGAGACTGCTTCAGCAGCAGCCAGTGCTCCTAGTGCAGGGGCTACCTGAGCTGCCCCTGAACCAGGCGCAGTGGCTGCTGCAGAAACCACGGAAACTCACAGCCTTACTTTTAAATGTATGCAAAAAATAATCAGTCCGAGAATGACTTACAAACAAAAAGGAGGCTATGTTTTTAATGTTATTCGCAACCAGTAGTTTGCCCAGCTCTAGAATAATATGCTTTATCTTGTAGCTTTACTTAAAAAAAAGTCTTACTATGTCTTTTCACTCGAATGCATAAATAAATATATATAACTGGCACACCAAACAAAATTCCTAGAAAGGAATACTTTTCCTACCAAATAAGAGTGCTTCACAAGCTGTATTATTTATTCAAGTGATCTCTACAACACCGATGAAGAGAAAGTATAGCAAGGAACAACATCTTCTGAAGCAAAAGAAAGAATCAGAACTCTACCTTTACTGGGAATTTAAGCTGGTTGTACACCTCTGACACAAGCAAATTGTGGCTCAGAGTCTTGCGCATCTTCATGATTCGCACAATTGCAGCATCAATTTGGTACTGCCGGTCCTGAAATACTCTCTCTGTAGTGCTTGCTTGTTCCTCTACCTGGATGAGCAGTTTAAAAAAAAAAAAAAGTTTTAAGAACACTAAAACAGTCAAAGTGATCCTTTCATGGTTGTCTGACCTGCAGAACTTACACATTAACCCCAGCATTTTTGGTGTCATATATTTGTCTCCTGACTTCCTTCCAAAGTCCTTTTTGAAAGGCTATTGTCTACAAAGAGAAACATACTCAGGGCTGGTCTACACTACGGGGTAAAATCGATTTTAGATACGCAACTTCAGCTACGTGAATAACGTAGCTGAAGTCGAATATCTAAAATCGATTTACTCACCCGTCCTCACCACGCGGGATCGATGTCTGCGGCTCGCCATGTCGATTCCGGAACTCCGTTGGGGTTGGTGGAGTTCCGGAATCGATATAAGCGCGCTCAGGGATCGATATATCGCGTCTCATCTAGACGCGATATATCGATCCCTGAGCAATCGATTTTAACCCGCCAATACGGCGGGTAGTCTAGACGTGGCCTCACACAGGGGATTAAAATAGTTTCAGATATCAGCAGGAACCCAATGATAAGTTAATGCCTAGCAATAATATAGAGAACAGAATGCCAATTAAGGCTCTAAATTCTCTTATTCCCATGTAATCTAGCAAGATTAATCCATAGCAGTTTGTAAAGTTTTTATTCAGTAAAGCTTCAGAATACAAAGGTAAATGGTATACACAACAACAGGTACTACTTAAATCTTTCAGATTCCTTGAACTATGGGAAGATTATCAAATCTGATTAATAGGATAGCTGCAAGGGAATCTGGATTAGTTTGCTAATCCAGATTTAAGTCCTATGGTTCACTTGCCACACAAAGCACACCTGCATACTTCATGTAGGTGACCAAATATACAAATTCAACACTGGACAAAAGAAAGTTTACTGTATTTTTAAGACATGCAAAAGATAATTGAACTAAGAATCAGGAGAGAGGGCAGCAATTGGGGAAAAAATCCCAAACCCATACCGTTTCTTTCATCTGGATTTGGTTTATCTTTATCCTGAAGAGCTTGTGTCTGAAATCATCATTGCATGTAAATTTATCACCATCTTCCACATCTTTGCCTTTGGGACTTTTAGTCAGTACTCTAGCTTTGCCACAGGCTAATGACTGGAGTGTTCTCCTTAACTCTCCATCCTCTAAAGCAGAAACAAGCTGTTTAGTATTTTAGACAACACCATTCAGATACCATCAACCGCATTTAATACTGACCTATCCCAGTTGCTTGCTTTATCTCCTCTAAACTGAACTCCTCGCCTTCATTAAACATAAGCAGCACCAGTGTCTGGAACAAAGAGACTTGAAGCTCTTTTTTGCCCTGTCAAGGATGAAATGATCAGATGTTATTAAGTCTTCTTGGAAAGAGAGTCAAAAATCATTCATGTATTGTACATTAATTCAAATGTCAGCTTGGCTTGCAGGGAAGCTATCCATTTCATTCAGGTCAGGAATCCGAAAAGGCATATTACTAACCAGCATACGCTAACTGTGAAATACAGTACCAGTCTTAGACAAGAGATGTTCAGTTACTATTTGTTCCCCACCATCACAAACATGGTGTGCAGTACTTATCTCTACTTTCAGACCAATAAATTAAGTAACGTGTCATTTATCTTGTGTGACACAAGACAGAATTATACCATCCAATACCAGAGTGTCTGATGCATTAAACACAAAATACTTTGGGTAGCTCCTGCAATGGCACCAATCTGGATGGTCATTATATTAAAAGAAATTCAAGAAGGTTATTGCCAATGTTAAATATTAATCATATTGCAAGATTCTTTCCTAGAGGTATCCATGGTCATAGCAAAGTACCTCAAAACTGACAATATCCAGACTGCAGGAATACACCAGCAGAAAATAACCCAGAGACTCATACTTGCCTCTTTAAATTCTGCTTTTAGTACACAGTGACCTAGTGTTGATTGCCACTGAAGTTTCCTACCACTGTGTTTTCCCAGGTAGAAGGTCTTGAAGATCTCTTGCAGTTTTACCATCTAGAGAACAGGAAAGAAAGAAAAACTCCACTTCATTTCCATTTGTATTTATTTAAACAAATAAATAAAATGAAAACAAAACAGTTTAAGGGAGGAGCAAGCTTAGATAGGAAAAACAATGTTAACATCTCTTTTAAAAAACAAAACCTTAACTGGGTATTTATGTCCTAAAGGTTGATCTATTTTTAAAAATAGTTATTATCCTTAATCCTTTATTCAAAAGGCAGTTAAACATTAAACATTAACTAATGGCAAGCCTAAGAAGTGTTCTACTTCTGTATACAAAACCCAATACAGTTATCCTTACCTCTGGTGGTAAGTGGACTTCCATAGGCACATAGGTTGGCCAATAACCCATAGTCAGGATGTTCACTGTTAGTTCAATGTTACCAGGTACATTCTGATTTTGCATATACTGCAAGGACAAACAAAAGCATATTGAAAAAGTGGTGCTGTTCTCTTATTCTTATAGGCAGAACTACCCAGGAAGTTAAACAGGCATTGTCAGTGCCATGTCGGCACAGAATGCAAGTGACCTCATGATATATTCTCTGCACAGAATGCAAGTTAACTACATGAGTATTAGAACAAGTATGATAGCACCTTTCAGAGGCTCTCAAAACCCTTTTTGCTGTTTGTAAAGAAACCCATACGCTGCCATTGTGGAGTACCAGACTATTTAAAAGACAGAGAAAACTGAAGCCAAGAGGTTTAAATAACTTGACCAAAGTCAACCCAAATCAGTAGCAGAGCCAGGAACACAACTGAGTTGTGCTGACACCATGTGCTCCACTCTATCCACTAGATCAGTGATCTAGTCTCATCATCTTGAAATGCTGTTAAGCTAGACATTCAACAAGTTTGCACATTTATTTCAATATTATTTTCTATTAAATCCCAGTAGGTACTTGGTTCTGCTGATTTTTGCTCCATTATTAGTGAAATCAGTTAGTAAGCTAAGGTGGAAGATTTTCAAAAGGCACAAATAGGATTTGAGTATTCCATTCCCATTGACTTTTCAGTAGGAGTTGTACTTCTAATTGCATTTTGTCTTTGAAAAAAAATCATCCTCTCCCAAGGATCTTTGTACAAAAAAGAAACAAGTTAAAAAAACTGCACCCTGTAGGAGCAAGTTATTCTCTGTGTCTACTGAAGGAGACTAAGTTACTTCAAATAGTAAGGAACTATTTACAACTGGAGCTTTAAACAAACATTTTGGCCATAACACACTGTGACCCAAGAACCTCAATGCGCTCTGGCAAGGAGGTGCAGAGGGGTTACAGGAACTTCTTGGGTTTGGCATGTACATTCTAGTTCACCAGAGTGTCATGAGAGATCTCAAATAAAAGCCAGTGTCACCCTGGTTATCAACATTATTGCAAAATGCATGTATGGATATTGTGTAAGCAGTTATGTATCTACACTGAAAATTATGTTCTTGAAGGTCTGTGTCTAGGGCCTGGTCACCAGCAAATGTGTTTTCTGGCAAGAATGTTTATCTAGCTGGCTCTTTACATGTAAATTAAGTACTGTATAGTTCACATTGGATCTCCTATCACCTGTCAGAACCGAATGTTAAGGAAAGATTGTGGGAACTTCAGAGACACTAACTAACAGGAAGAGAAAAAACACCAGAATAGGGTGAGGGTAGGAGAGCTGGGGAGAACCTTATATTAAGGTGCACTCCAAGGATTTGCCCTATTGTATTTGGGAAGCAAAGATGACACTCTGACAATCCTTCACTGACAAAATAAAGGGACAGAGCTTGCTTTATGAAAAACAGGTCTCAACCAGACTTTGCTGAATATGCTGGGGAGAACTTTGGCTGAAATAAGCTTTTTTTGTTTAGACAAGGGTGTAAATTGTTAGTTAATTTTAGTCAGTAGAAAGTATGTTATGATTTTTTATATGTAACCGTTTCCAATATTCTTATTCACTAGCACTTGAATCTCTGTTCTTTGATAACAAACTTATTGTTTTCACTATAAATCTAAGTGCTGTGGTGATAAGTAAATTGGTGATCCTGAGTTGAATCTTACAAGTTGGTGTGTACTAATCCTCTGGGAACAGCAAGGCCTGGTAATTCTGAGAGTGTTCAGCGGATAAGAGGTTGGACATTGCAGGGAATGTACTGAAGACTCCAGGATGTGTGTATTGCTACTCTACAGAGTGAGCAAGGCTGTGCTGTGCTGTGCTGTCAGAGGCTGGTGGTTTCAAGGAGTTGATCCACAGCTGGTACAGCCAAGACTCCTTCAAGCTAAGAGGAGGGAGTAGTGAGGTGCCTCCCCAACCCTGAGTACCCTTGGGATGCATCATACATACCCACAAGGAAAGTAATAGAACACTAGAGAACAAGCCATGGCAGGCTTTACAGCGATACCTGTTTAAACTGTATCATGATATCTTTCGAAAGTTCCATGTCTTTAAACATTCCTTCAAGCTTGCTGGTGAAAGCAGCTCCACATTCTATAAGAGAAGTTTTTATAATTAAAAAAACACAATCAAAAACTAAGAAGCAACACATTTAAAATGGTGACAGGTTTCAGAGTGGTAGCCGTGTTAGTCTGTATCAACAAAAAGAATGAGGAGTACTTGTGGCACCTTAGAGACTGACAAATTTATTTGAGCATAAGCTTTTGTGGGCTAAAACCCACTTCATCGGATGCATGCAGTGGAAAATACAGTAGGAAGAGATATATACACAGAGAATATGAAAAAATGGGGTTGCCATACCAGTCAATGAAAAAATAAGTGTGCGCTATAGGTGAACGCTATTATCAGCAGGAGGAAAAAACAAAACTTGCTAGTGATTAATCAGGATGATCCATTCCAACAGGTTGACAAGAAAGTGTGAATAATGGGGTGCTAGGGGTGTGGAGGGGAATTACATGGGGAAACAGTTTTTCACTTTATGTATGGGCCCATCCACTCCCAGTCTTTATTCGCAAGCTTAATTTAATGGTGTCTAGTTTGCAAATTATTTCTTATTCCAGTTCCTCAGTCTGTTTTTAAGTTTTTTTTTGTTGAGTATTCAAACTTTTGAGGTTTGTAACGAGGGGAGTAGTGGGGGCCAAAAGACCTAGGCTGGCTTTAAGAACTAGCTTGATAAGTTTAGGAAGGGATGATATGATAGGATAGTTTAAATTTGGGCAAAATTGTTCTTGGATTATCAGCAATAAGCTCTAACGACTTTCGAATATGGGTCTGTGATGGGATGGGATCTGAGTTATGCAGAGAATTCTTTCCTTACTGCTGCTGGTGAGTCTTGCCCACATGCAATCAGGGTTATGCTGATCGCCGTATTTGGGGCGGAAGGAATTTCCTCCAGGCAGATTAGGCAGAGGCCGCTTGGTGGTTTCCGCCTTCCTCTGCAGCGTGGGCATGGGTCGCTTGCTTGGTGGAATCTCTGCAGCTTGAGGTCTTCAACCAATTTGAAGACTTCCATAACTCGGACATAGGTTAGGAGTTTGTTATAGAAGTGGATGGGTAGGGTTCTGTGGCCTGCTTTGTGCAGGAGGTCAGACTAGATGATCATATTGGTCCCTTCTGACCTATGAGTCTATGAGACCAGTGAGGTTGAAATGTTCTGACTGGTTTTTTAATGTTATAATTCTTGACGTCTGATTTCTGTCCATTTATTCTTACATAGAGACTGTCTGGTTTGGCCAGTGTACATGGCAGAGGGGCATTGCTGGCACAAGATGGCATATATCACATTGGTAGATGTGCAGGTGAATGAGCCTCTGATACTGTGGCTGATGTGATTAGGTCCTATGATAGTGTCCCTTGAATAGATATGTGGGCAAAGTCGGCAATAGGCTTTGTTGCAAGGATGGGTTCCTGGGTTAGTGTGTTTGTTGTGTGGTTGCTGATGAGTATTTGCTTCAGGTTAGGGGGCTGTCTGTAAGCGAGGACTGGCCTGTCTCCCAAGATCTGTGAGAGTGAGGGATCATCTTTCAGGATAGGTTGTAGATCCTTGATGATGCGCTGGAGAGGTTTTAGTTGAGGGCTGAAGGTGACTGCTAGTGGCGTTCTGTTAATTTCTTTGTTGGGCCTGTCCTGTAGTGGGTGACTTCTGGGTACTCTTCTCGGTCTTTCAATCTTTTTCTTCAAACTAGACACCATTAAATTAGGCCTGAATAAATACTGGGAGTGGATAGGTCATTACACAAAGTAAAAACTATTTCCCCATGCTAATTTCCCCCTCTACTGTTACTCACACCTTGTCAACTGTTGGAAATGGGCCATCCTGATGATCACTACAAAAGTTTTTTTCTCCTGCTGATAATAGCTCACCTAAATTAAATTACTCTCATTACAGTTGGTACAGCGACACTCATTTTTTCATGTTCTCTGTGTACATATATATCTTCCTACTGTATTTTCCACTGCATGCATCCGATGAAGTGGGTTTTAACCCATGAAAGCTTATGCTCAAATAAATTTGATCGTCTCTAAGGACAAGTACGCCTCGTTCTTTTTACATTTAAAATGGTTATACCATAGGTCAGAGAACCATTCAAATCTAGCACATAAACAGAAATTCAGGAAATATATTATTCTTAATTTAACAACTGTCCTAGGGCCAGCCCATTGACCTAGTACCTGCACATTGATTTTAACGTTGATCTTTTGCATGGTGATCTTTAGATCCTTGAAGTTTGAACCTGGATTAAACTTTGGAAATCCTGTCTGACCAGGCACAAGATTTTGTACTATGAAACAGTGAAGGTCCATTGGTAAGAGCTGACTGGCAGTTACACGGGGCTGAGAGTCCTTAACACTGGATAAAAACCATGACCCAAGAGGAAAAAGCACATTGTATTCTCATAGCATAAGTATTTTGTGCCAGAATCCTTCAGATTTACCCCCGAAGACTAGGATGGTACAAATTAGATGGTCAGTTTGAACTTTAAATTCCTGACTTCTGCCTGGTACTAATGTATCTGCTTATATGAAATTGTTTTCTTATAACAGAATAAAATTGTTAAAGATAAACATAACGTTCTAGAAAAAGATTTACACACCCACTACATTTTCCTTTTCACTTCTTTCGAAGAAGGATGACCAATAAATAAATAAATCTGTTATGGAGGAAAACCAGACATTAATTTAGACTATTATTTCTAACAGAGAAAAGCAGGGAGGGAGGGCAAGATACTCACCATGTTTGAGTTTGGAAAGCATAGATTTTTCTGCATCTACTGATGCACTTTTCCCAACTAATAGCCGCTTTGCTAGATCTTTCTTATAAAAGGCCTCAAAGACATCTTTTCCTGTAATGTAAAGGACATGATTTGTTAATGATCAGATAAAACTTGTTTGTGAAAACTGCAACATTTAAATGAAAGGTTATTCAATAGGCCCCATTTAAAGTCCATGGGAGCTTTTCAGTTAACTTCAATTAGCCCTGAATCAGGTACCACATGAGCACTGAGGGCACTCTCTACAGCTAAAAGATTGGAAGACAAACTAAATCCAGAGATACTGCATGCTTTTTTTTTTTTTTTTTTTTGAGGCAGATAGATTAAAATCAACTTGCAAAGAAACATTATATTACAGATAAAACAACTGTACACAAACAAAATTGTAACCCTTACCATAAATGAACCTAAATATAATCATAATTTTATCCAGCATTTTTTCAAGTTCTTCATCAGTAGCTTCTTTGTTGCCTGCACGAAGCTTTGAATCCACATACTTAGCTAGAAAGTAAAATAGGTAAAAGGAATTGAAAAAACCTGACTCTGCCAGGCATCAGAATGAACCTACATTTAAATTTTGACATTTAGCTCATTCTGGAGATGTTTAAAAAAAAATAAACCAAAAACTATGGTCCTTTTGGAAAGCCAGAATAATTAGACATTACCATGAAGAAATTTAGCACTGCCATTTTGACACTACTTTCATTTATGCCTTTAAAATGTCATTAAATTGCAATAGTTCAATGGCCTCTTTTCATATGAGCGAGAGTAGCAGCTTAAATATAAGATGATGAAAAATCACAAACTCATGACTATTCCACACGCCTGCATCTATTACTTTAAAATTAAGATTTTTAAGCATAATAAACCATAATCCACATAAAGGTCTATAGCCAAAGTAGAAGCAAAAGAAGACATTAGGTACCAGAGTAAAATCTGTTGTTAAAATCGTTCTAGAAATTTAAACTTGGGGAAGAAAAATTGTGCATGCTAGCTGATTTCAATTGCCAGTTTCAGTTTCAAATAGTGGGAGAATATCTGCTAAAATTATTGAAACAGAGACCACTGAAAAATAGGGCACTCTGAAGCAAATTTCCACTATCAGGGTAGCCCCACCAGCCCAACAGATAGCATAACAGGTAGGGTTCCATTGCACAGGAAAGTGAGCGGGTCTGTATTTCTGTATGCCACAGAACACTGGTCCACAGGGGCTCCATTCACTGAGACAATAGAGAGATAGTGGGCAGGAAGGTCATATGGTTGGTGGATCCACTACTACATAGTTGCACGGGCTGCAGACCCCTACGTCACTCTGTGCACATATGAGGTATCACAGGGACTGCATAGACTCCTGAAGACCAAACTAATTCCACTGTCAGGAAAGTTTTGTCTAAACTCTGTTAGTGATTGACTTGGGTCCTGAAGCATGGCTGATGTACCTCAACTCAACCAAAAAACCCCAACAAAAACTAGTCAGTGAAATTGTGAATGGTCATTCTTCAAAACAATATCTAATGCTTCTGGAATCCTATTGAGCTACACCTCTACCTCGATATAACGCAGTCCTCGGGAGCCAAAAAAAATCTCACCGTGTTATAGGTGAGACCACATTACATCAGGGTAGGGAGAGGAACCACTTTTTACTGCTCCTCGCCCCAGCTTCTCTCCCCCCTCCCCACCCTCCAGGCTTGCCACGCCGATCAACTTTTTGGCCCGGCAAACCTGGAGGGGAGAGGGGAGCACGGAGTGGCACGCTCAGGGGAGGAGATGAGCTGGAGCGTGGAGCGGTTCCTCTGTGTCCCGCCCACCTTCTCCCAGCTCACCTCTGCTCCATTTCCCACGAGCACGCCACAGCTCCGCTCCTCCCCCCAGGCTTGCCACGCCAATCAGCTGTTTTGCACAGCAAGCCTGGGAGGGAGGAGAAGCAGAGCTGAGCGGCAAGCCTAAGTGGAAGGTGGTGGAGGCAGAGGTGATCTGGGGCAGGAGGTCCGGAGCAAGTAAGGGGGGGGAGGAGGAGCATGCAGAGGAACCGCTCTCCACCCCAGCTCACCTCCGCCTCCCATGAGCACGCCGCTCAGCTCTGCTTCTCCTCCCTCCCAGGCTTGCCGTGCAAAACACTTGATTGGTGCGGCAAGCCTAGAAGGGAGGGGAGAGAAGCAAAGCTGCGGTGCACTCGTGGGAGGAGGCGGAGCAGAGGTGAGCTGGGGCGGGGGGACCTGGGGAGGGCTACAGCAAGTAACAGGGGGGCGCAGAGGAACCGCTTGCGGTAACATGAATTTAGATATAACGAAGTACAGCAGGCCTGTCCCCTGGAACGCTGCTTTACTGCGTTATATCAGACCGCCTTATATTGGGGTAGAAGTGTATTTGCAGAAGTGTGTGTTGTGGTAGGAGATTATACACTTTAGTTACACTTTCTGTTAAGCCTCGTTTCATATATAAAATCCCATCATTCCCCTAATCATCTGTTCAAATTGCATAATCAAAAAACCCCAAACAAAAAACCAACCAACAAAAGAAAAAACAGCTTCTATGTAGAAAGAGACTGAAAATTATACCTATCAGTTCAGCTGGTTTATTTGGTCTCTTGTTAATGAAGGTTTCAAATGCTTCTTTCATAGCATTGACAAATTTCTCATTCTTCAGAAAGCAGACATCAATAATATGGTCAACTTTATCCTTAAAATCTAGCAGCTCTTGGACCATAGTTTTGTCTTTTTCTGGGTTAATTACTATAGTGCTACCAAATGCCTGAAAAACAAAAATTCACCCTTCAATCAAAATTCTAAATACCATATCCAAATGAAATCTTCAAACAAAAGTTGGATGATGTAAAAGTTTAGATTTTACAATGAAAAAATGTTTGCTTCCCTAACACAACAATAATTAAAATGGCAGAATGTACTTGCTACACACAGATAGTTATTTTATATTTTGAATCACCATACTAAGATAGACAGCAATTAAAAAAAAAAAATCAAATGGCTGAAGTCAGTATATAGCAGAACTTGCATTTCAGAAGAGACGCAAACACAATGATAAGCCAACTTTATGGTACAAACACTTAAAGATGATAGTCAAACTATATACGACCAAAATATTACATGCTGTAAGGACTCATTCCTACAGAGACTTACATGGGCAAGACTCCCAGTGAAGTCAATTTCACCACAACAGTAATACAAAGCACTCTCCTACCAAAGTTAGGATGCCTGTGTGACAATATTATTAAAGTTACAGAATCATCTGCCCACTGAACACTGAAGTCAATGGGAGTTTTCCTATGAATAAATGAAGGATAATAAAGGTCTTTAGTGTTGTAATCTAGTATGTATGTATGTCCTTTGCTTTTTAAGTAGCTTTCCCCCCCTAAATCTACCACTCAATTAAAGCAGAGAATGTAAGTGTAGGCTAGAGCAATAGACTGTGGTGATACTCTACTCACACACTCAGGACTACAAATACTGCATGTATGAAAGCGTATTCCACTTAATAAGCAAAAACTTTACATTTGTTGCTGAAAGTTAGTACTTTTGGATTTTTTTCTATGTGCAACACAAGGCAACAGCAAACTAACAAAACCCCACATATGCTGTTGGCAGCAGACTGCTCTTTCAGACAAGATCCTAGCCTGGCAATATCCATGATGCTGGTGCACAGACAAAAGTAATCAAAATACAATCACGTAAGTGTCACTGTTAGAAATAGAGAAGTGTTTTTCTTTGGTACACATAAATCAGTCGGAATTAACATTTTAAATTCCAAATTTCTCAGTGGACTTTTCTGAACAAACCAGTGGAAACCCAAAGAGTTAACTATAAAAAAATATAACTGGCAGTATCACTTAAGGTGGTGGTGTAGACCAAGACTATGTCAGTATAACTATGTTGTTCAGAGGCGTGGAAAATCCACACCCGAGTGACAGTTCTACCAACCTAGCCCCCTGGCGCAGACAGCGCCATGTCGATGGAAGGGCTTCTCCCATAGACATAGTCATCACTTCTCGGAGGTAGAGTTCCTATGCCAACGGGAGAAGTTCTTCCGTCGGCGTAGGTAGGGTCATCATTAAGCACTACGGCTCTGTAAGTGTAGACAAGGTAAACTTGACCTGGAAATAAAGGTATAAATGACAGCCAATGTTATTCTAAAGTGACAAGAAGATACCAGGAATGTGTCTTTCCTCGACTAATACACGTTTTTCTGTGTAAACCAAAAACAAAAATCCAGATTTTGGAATGATAGATACTTCAAGACAACATTCAATTATTCTAAAACAATACATCATTCCCAGTGCAATTTCACAGGTTGTTCAGTTGCATATAAGCATGCTGTTTAAAAGTTTCCAAGTCATCTGTTAAAACTATGTTGCATCTTTCTAAGCAGTAATACTTGTTTATGAAAAGACATGTTTTGTGGACAATCCTCAGTGATTATAAAAAGTCAGTACAAGATCCTTGATATATATCAGTACCTTTATGTATTCAATCCAATGCTGTAAGAGAACTTGCACTCCACCCCGGACCCGACTGAACAACTGATATAGAAGAGACAAGTCTTGAATTCTGTTTTCATCAAGAAGGTGGTTTAAACCTGTGAGTTTGAAAGTTTAAACATCTAAAAAAGGTATAATCATCAGAAATGATCCATGCATGCTACTGGAATGAAAAGAACTTCAAATTTCATGTTAACCCAGCCATATTATCACTCAATATATCCATTTCTTCTCCAATGCAAGAGTTTGTCGATTTTTTTTTTTTTGGACAGTCAAACTGGATACACAACAAAAAATAGAATGGCAGTCTGAATTAACTCTGTACCTAAAAGCCCTTGTTTAATTGGGCCACGTATCTTGGACTATCGAATTATACATAACTGTCTCATCATATAAGCTTTGCTCACTCATACTTCATTGCTCCTTTAAATTCAGTAACAAAAAAAGTTTATGCTCCATTAGCCCCTGGGAAGCTTTGCTTGGAAGCTCAGAAGTCCTAAACCTCAATTTTTGCAGAAAATTAAGCTTTATAACCCTATAAAAATGCAAGTCTCTTCATGTAGCCAAGCAGCATCTTCATCTTTCATATTAACCTCTTGGTAGCAGATGTCTGAAAAAACCACAGCAGAGTCCAGGGACATCACATAAGTAAGAATCCCCAAATCCCTCCTCCCAGCTACTAGAAGTGAGGGTAACAGGTGGGGCAGGGCTTCTTAACAGAACACCCTCCCACACCAATACCCACACACCATTTGGCTAACTGGTGTCTAGTAATTTTCAAGTCAAAGGAAAAATATTAAAGCATATTAGATGAACAACTGGTGCAGACTGCACTCATGTATCCATTATTCACCTCCATTGGAGCACATATGGTCCCATGACCAAGAGGAGAGATTATTACAGGGCTAAAGCCATGTATCTTAACTGTTTTTGCCTTCTTTAGAGTACAACAGCATGTTTGCTTGCTAATCCTGAATGGTCTCCCTTGCTACACTGGGCCCTAACACAAAGGCTACCCCCACTCGTGATCTTCAAAATGTTACCTGAATCCTCAACCCAACATCCGTATTTTAATTTGAGTTTTCCTTCTGCTCTGCAATGTATTTGAAGACACCATTGTGGCTCCTTACCTCTGACAAGGAGAATGGGACTTGCCCTCCTGCAAAATGTTCAGTGCTATTTCATGAACTGAGTAGCAAGGAGTGTTAAAGAATGATGTGGCTTGTGTCCTCCCCCAGCACCCGAATGTGTCACTTTCTTTTCAGCACAGGAATGAAAGCCCCGAAGCAGTAATTAGAAACATTTCTATAAAGAAGAAAGATTACCTTTCTGAAGAATGGCTGTTAAATGTTCACCTAGCAGTTGCTTTTCTACAGTAGCAATTAGTGGCTTCCTATAGAAGAAATGTTTAGAATTACTTTTCCTTTTTCTATCACTAACAGTTTTAAATCCCATTTGAAGAACAGACTAGCCTGACTTAAATCTACACTTGGCATTTGGTAGGGTCCTGATCAATAACTCAGGGCTGTTTGTTTAATAAATACATTTAACCTGTTTCCCCCAGTAGGTGACTCTACACGCTGGTTGCTGACTAGTGATTTATAGTAAACTCATCACTATGGTATCTGAGTGCCTCACGCTGATGCACAAGATGGATCTCATCAGGGCAGAAAGTTAAGGAAGCAGCTCCTCAGGGAATATGCTTCCTCCAACCTCACACAAGAGGGCATTCAGGCCTTTCAAGAGACCATAAAGCAAGGAGACAGTGACCAGGAAGGGGCAAAGATGACAGGTATTTGAACCAACAGCTCCTAAATTAGAATGGGGACTTTGCTAATAATGGACTCAAGAAGAAGGGATCCACTGAAGGATCTAGCAGCCTCTAACTCTTGTGGCTGAGGGAGTGGAGACAGCAGGACTGGAGCAAGAGCATACACAGCAGTCCCAAATCCCCTCCCTCAGAGAGTTCATCTCTGGTGCTGCCTCCTCATTCACTAGAGCAGCATTTCTCAAATGCACCCACCAGATTTTTTTTTGTGGCCACGAAAGCCTCCAAAGCATGGGTGGAGATTTTTTGGGGGCGGGGGTGTGGGGGAGGAGAGGGAGCAGAAGCCTCTCCCTGCAGCATCCAGCTGTTGCTCCTGAATAATTGTTACCAAGGGCAGCAAGACGCACTGCCTGGGTGTTTGTTTTGGTGCCGTCAGCAGGGATCAGTGTCCTGCACCATGCAGCCTCCTCAGGGGCTCCAAGCAGCCCTTCTGGAGACACATGGGGCTGGTGTCCACAGCCCCAGAGACAGCTATGGTGTTCAGTCATTGGGGCACTCCTCTGCTCCCGCTTGGCTGGGGCTTCGGGAGCCTGGGACTCTACAGGTAGCCAGTGAGTTCCTGACACACCTTCCCTGGGATGGGCTCTTGCTGAAGAACTACGGTGGGCAGGGACAGCGAGACTAGTTTGTCAGAGTGGCCAGCAGCAAGAGCTCTGGCCACAATCTGAGGCCACCAAAATATTTCTTGGGAGAACCCCTGCACTATAGTAAGAGGCTGCTATATTATTCAGTGGCCTGCTCCCTCCCAACTCCAACGTAAGACCTGCTGCCCATGTATTTAAAGAGGGCCATACATCCTGTTGCAGGTCTCCTCTTCCTCCCAGTAACCACAGCAGTGGCCTCAATGTATGTCTCAGTAGGGGAATTCCAGCATCCCCACTAGCCACCTCCTGCACCTGAGTCCATCCCGAAAGGTAATCTTCATTTTAAGTTTCCAGGGTGATGACTGTGTTATCTAAGAAACTGACATTCAAGGGGTTTTCTTCCTTGAATGGTATTTACATCCTTCAACTAGCTTAGAGAGTTTTCCTTCTGAGAATATCCAATAACTATTGCAGGCCTCTCTCTACTTTCGTTAGGAAGGTAACTGGGTATTTGCTCATATAGGTAGTTGCCACTGCTAGTAGGAACACAGGCTCTCTCCCCTAAAATGTCCCACAATTCAAATTAATTGCCCAAAAGTCAAATCAGCCTCTAATCTGAACCACTCCAGTTAGCTGTGCAAAATAAGACAATGATTGATTGGCTCCAAGTAGTATTAGAGAAGAGGAGGAAGCATTTGGCAGCTTACTATTTGTATACAAATGTAATGCAAGTTTGTCAATAACTATAGTTATTTTGTGTGGCAAAAGCCTTCAATAGGATTAGAACCAAATGGCTAAAGATACCAAGCCAAGGCAGATCACACACTTACTGTGTACTTTGATCCAAGTATGTGATAATTCTGTCTGCTTCTTCTTCTAATCGCTTGTTGACATGATGAAGATACTCTGGAACCTGAAAAGACGAAAGGAAGTTATTTTACTGTTTACATAATGAAGAAATGTTGAAGAGACGGCAGCAGCTACAGAGCAATTTTGGGACCAAGAACACCAGGCCCTAGAGTGATGGTGCTTGAGTACATTTGCCACCAGTACAGTCTTTGAGAAGGTAAATGTGTGGGTCACACTATTGCTGAGAATATTTCCTGCTATCCTGATGTATGAGAATAATAAAATAGTAAAACATAATAAATGGAGATATACCTATCTCCTAGAACTGGAAGGGACCTCGAAAGGTCATTGAGTCCAGCACCCTGACTTCACTAGCAGGACCAAGAGAATGCATTACAGGTACACATTATTTTACTCTCTCTTAGCTAAGATGTTTCATCAGTGGCTGCAAACAAGAGGAAAAAGATTAAAACATAAAATACCTCTCGTTCTTGCATAAGCCTCTGCCCCTCTGCTGCATACAGACGATTAGTCTCTTCCAAGAATCTATGTTCAAAAGAATCTTGATAAATCTAGGGAATAAAGAATTCAGTTTAAAGCAATTTATCCTTGAATACAAGTGTGATGCTTTTTTCAGTTTTCTGCAAACTGAAGAAAATGTACTCACCTGCAAATCAGAAAGCATACTTAGAAGGCTTCGGAGCAAACTCCTATCAATAGCCTCACCATTTCTTTCCCTCTCAATCAGGAGAAGAATGCCATCAATGGTCTTGTTCTGAACTTTCTGATCGCTAATTATATGAGTCCTAAATAACTCTAAACCCATATCCCTAAAAAGACAAAAAAGCCTATTAAATAATTTGCATCAGAATCATCCCTGATTTTTTATTTTTAACCATTACAATAAAAACAACAGCACATGTTCTCAATTCTGATGCTCAAATATTTACTTTCTCAGAGTTTCCTAAGCCATTTCAGAGGTGTGAAAATGCACACATACAACAATAGGCAACTATCTAAAGTAAAATTCTTGTACACGTTCTCATATCTGCATATACAAGTGAGATTTATTTTTGATAATCACCTTGTTTTAGGACACTAACCATTCTTAGCTTGGATTAGCTGGATTTAGAAAGATTAAAAACTGATATGCCTTAAAAAGTGTTTCCTCAGTTTAATATTAAGACTAGCATATATTCAAAGATAAAGCAGTTTTGTCATAAGAACTAAGCATGGAATGGAAGCCAGGGTTCTAATCTCAGCTCTATCACTGGGTGTCCTTAGCCAAAGATTTTAAATGATGAATGGTGATATGGAGGCAGGATCTCAGTTTGGGTGTCCAACGTGATGCCTTAAATGGGTCTGATCTGAGAGTGGGTACTCGGTACTTTTTGAAAAGTTAGACCCTTAAGGTACATCAAGTTGGATGCCCCAAAACTGAGGCATACAATCATTGCAATTCACTTTGAAAATCCTGACTGTAACATCTCATTGATCATGTCTTCACTATGAGCTAGGGGTGTGATTTCCCAGCTCATATACACTTACTTGCGCTAGCTTGATGAGAGCTATTCTGAATATAAATAGCAACGTGGCCATGGTAGCAAAGGCAGTGGCATGGCTTAGCCCAGGGGTCCCCAAGGCGGTGCCCGTGGGTGCCATGGTGCCTGCTGGGGTGTCTAAGTGCACCCGCGTATTGGCCGGTGGATGAGCATCCACCGAAACACCACCGATAAGCAGCATCATCCCACGCCTCTGGATGACGCTGCTTGTCGGTGGAGATGCCTATTGATGTTGCCACTTGCTGGCAGCATTTCGGCAGATGCTAGTCCGCCACCATGGTCCTCCGTGGCTCGTCGTCTGGCACCCGCCAGACAAAAAAGGTTGGGGACCACTGGCTTAGCCATATTGAATACACCCTGCCTGTAGGTATGGACTTGTCATGGGTAAGCCATGCTGTTGTGGCCTCTGCTACTGCAGCTACACTGCTATTTATACTTGCACTAGTTCTCATTGAGCTAATGTGAGTATGTGTAGATGATCTGGAAATCACAGCTCTAGCTGGTACTGTAGATGTAATCTTAGTTTACCCCTTTATAAAATTAGGAGTTGTATATATTCGTTATCCAATATATTTAAAGCATTGTATCTTTAGAATGTTACAGATGTAACAAATATTCTCACTACTTTTGATAACCAGATGTGTAGCCAATGACCCTTTGACCCTATATCCTGGCTTTTCAATTACTGAAAAGGCTTTCTTGTATTATGCAAACTGGAGTTAGATGGTATCAGTTCAGTTAAAATTTGGTATTAGTCAATGCAAAACTCACATTTCATGGAAATAAATTCAAAATCTCTCTCTCTCTTCAAAAAGGACAGAAAATTATAAGCTAGCTGCAATTCCTGTATTTCAAATAGTAAGACTGTATGAAAGTTTTTTTTTAAAAAATCTATTTTATTCTTTGCATCCTTACCAAATAGATGGCAGCATTGAATTTTGAAGAACATAAGTTCGATCCAGGAACAAAAAGATACTCCTAATCATGATCTGTTGGGGAAGGAGGGAAAAAATCATCAGCATTTTTATATCAGTTGAAATTGAAATGCCATATACCTATATACGTGTATGTGCCAAAATTACCAACAATTTCAGGAGTGTTCTGCATTTATTAGTATGCCGTGGGATGTTTTAAGTAAGATGATCAACATGACATTTAGTATTTGATTTAGGGTGAGAAAGAATTCAAAATATCATTTAGATATGAACCAATGGTACAATTAGAATTAGTCTCTGAGTTACAAACAAGAAGGAAAGGGCTAGCATATACACATGCAATGTGTGTTTCAAATGTTTATTCAAGATCAAAACTATATGTTCGGAAGTACATCTCAGGGAAGTGCTTTCAAACCTTCTTTTCTAACAAGTTAGATGTCATTTCCTCCTATAAAGGAAGCCTTTACATTAGATATCAGATAACAGTTCAGAAGCACAAAGTGTATTTGTAAAAAAGAAAAATATGAGAGAGAAGTAAACTGTCAGGAATAGACAGGTTTGTTTTTAAAAGAAAAAAACAACAACTTACCATTTGTCTGCAGTGATCTTGCCAACATTTGTCTATTTTCTTTAGAAAAAGAACACTGTCCAGCGAATCCATGAAAAGGCAGTTAAGAAAATTATGACAAAAGTCCCATAGCTGACATTAGTTACATAAAAAGCTCAACAATACTGGTTTGCTTTTGCATCATACTTTCAGTAGACTGCATCACAAATTCACTAGCTACCTTTTGGAAAGGATCACCATTTTTTTCCCATATGCTATCTTTCATTTCTATTAGAGTCACGGTTAACAACAGTATTTCAAAACCAGGGTAAAATTATTAGAAGCACCTAAAATTGCTCAGGAGCTTAAGTCCCATTATCAAAAACAAAAGATTTTGGACTCAGAAGCCTAATCTACGTTAACAATAGTACTTTGTTAGCTTATGGAAAATTTCCATTATATGTTGTTTTATTCAGATACAATGATTTAACTAAAGTGTAAACATACAGAATGTTACAGTTTCAGGCCATATTTTCAGAGGGACTCAAGTTAACAAAGTTTGCACACGAGATCATTTCCAAGCACAAATGTGAGAATTAAGGTGTCTAATACCAAACATGTGACCCCAAATCCTATAGGTACATATCTAAATGTAATATTTGCATCCACACTTTATTGTGGGTACAAAATATGCAGGTGTAAAATTAGTGGGTTATTGAAAGTCTGCCTCTTACTAAAATACTAGCAATAGCCCATTTTCCGTTTCAGCCGGAATGCTTTAAAGATCCCAAACCAGTAACTGAGTACCAGATATTTCTATAGACTCTTAATACAGTTCAAAACTAAAGCTGCTGAAATTATTTCTCTCTTTGTTCAGCTGCACATAAAGCAGTTTCAGGTATCTTCCTTTGCTTTACAACAGTTGATGCCATTGCTAATACTTAGAAGATGCTATAGAAGTGCGTTATAAATAAAACGGTTCAGGGACTGCATTCATTTTGCTTCACTGTTCTCTGTGAAGATCTCAAATGGCTTTACAAAAACTTGTCTTATAGTTTGGCAGAAACAGAAAGAACAGCCACAATGCCAAACTATATAAGATAACGCTACCTCCCCAATGCCATCAACTGATGCACAAGAAACATGACTTCTGAGATTGGCAGGTGAAAAGACTTTCAGTTAAAGGATATTCTCTGAACTGGTGAATTTGTGCTTTGATGTGGTCTTCACAAATCTGTCTTAATTGTTTATACAAGTTTGCAGAAATCTTGTAGGAGCAGAGATTTTCAACAGCCTAAAATAAATAATGAAACAGATATAGCAAGATAAATATGAATTTCTCCATATGGCTTCCATAAAAAAAAAAAATAGCATGATATGTTTGTTTTTGATCCTTGAGCAAGATCTACCTGCTCTTGAACTTTACATTACATACTGCTGATTACAGAGCACAGGAGATGTATGAAGCACTTTACAGCAATAAGAAGACACAAAAAGGGCCTGCCCCTAAATAGTTCACAACCCATGGGTCTACAGGCTTCATTGGGAGTCTTAACATACATCTATACTGGAATAAAAGGACCTGTGGCACAGCCACAGCTGGTCTGAGTCAACTGACTCATGCTCACAGGGTTTGGGCTGCCGGGCTAAAAACTGTTGTGTAGATGTCTGGGCTCATGCTAGAGTCTGGGACCCTTACCACCCGGGAGGCCCCATGGTTTGGGCTCCAGCCTGAGCCTGAATTTCTGTGCAGCAATTTTACAACCCTGCAGCCAGAGCCTTGTGAGCCTGAGACAGCTGACTCACACCAGTTGCAGATGCTTAATTGCTGTGTAGACATATATTAAGTGCCCAAGTGAGAAATGGAGGATTTGTCCCTAAAGGAACAAAGGTAGTTCAATTTTCCAGCAGTTTATGGGTTTTATTACTTTGAAGCACAGACACTTAAGGTTTTATTTCAGGAGCTACTAAACTTACCAAGCCATTTGCTGTTCCAGTGGGAGAGACAGGGAAGCCTTAGTGCAAGAGAGCACAATTTCCAGTGTCACCTTTTCACACTCCCCACTTCAAGTTCCCTCTAAATCTTGAGGTATCCTGCAACATCTCTCCAGGTCACACAAGCCTAATTATGACCTCAGATTTTTTTGGTAGTGCTCTGTGTTCTATACTTTCTCAATAAAATATCTTAAACTACCTGAGTGTGATTTAGAAAAAATGAATGCATGCATCATGGATGTTTAAGTGGAGAGTAAAAGGCAGTTAAGATAAAGTCTGTAGGCATAATGGCAAAGTGAAGTGATGTTGCTTGTTATGTGGATGGACCCTCCACATAACAAGCAACCCAGATGTGGATGGTGTCTTCCTAATTTGTATTGATTGTGTTTAAATGAAATGCACATGAACAACTTTAACTGTTTGGTTAATAAGGTTTTTGTGTAAGAATATGTGGGTATCTGTAGAAGAGCTAATCTTTAGTTCCACATGTATTGTCTCCATCATTTTCAGACTGTATTTGCTCACTTCACTATTAACTCAGTGTGGGATCTGACAGTTAAGTTGGGTTCTTTCTAGCTTCTGCAACTACAGTAAAGACTCTACAGTCCAAAGTTATCAATTCTGTGAAATGAATGCTGCTCACTCACCCACAACTATATTAGCTCCAAAGGATGAACAGGGAGTAAAAAGGAGTACAAACTTCTTTTGTCAGAAACAGTTAACTCTGAATATATATGGGATGCAGATTTACTGAGTTAGAATTCATCATTTTTTCAATGCAGTTTTAGTCATGAAAGCAAGATGTATCAACAACACATATAATACAAAATGCTACATAAGCACAAAATGGTTGTTCTGGCTGCCGAGAAAGCCAGAACTGAATTTCCTGATATTTGAGAGTTCTTGAGAATTCTGTCTTGAGTTCGTTTTAGGAAAAAAAAAAAAAAAAAATTATGAATCTAACATAATGGTTTTCAACCATTTTTTATTTGCTGACCCCTAAAAATTTTTGAATGGAGGTGCAGACCCCTTTGGAAATCTTAGTTATAGTATGTGGACCCCCAAGGGTCCATGGACCACAGGTTGAAAACCACTGATCTAACAGAAAAACACTGTATGGTTCTTTGTTCAGTTTCATGGCATATGGGTTGGAGTTTTCTCTCTCTCTCATGGTACTATAGCCTACGTTGTCAGCTTCTAACTGACATCATTAAAATGTGAGAAGTCAGATCAAACTTTCAAGTAAACTCAGGATACAAAAAGTAACCCCTCTTCCACCCAAATGGGCTTTGAGGTGGGCGGAGAGGACTACTGGGGGCTGGAAATATGGAACACCACCTTCAAGCCAGATGCACAACCCCTCTGCAGCCATTCTTCTAGCTAATAAGCAGGGTTAACAATGGCTGGCTCTCCATAATCCGTAGGCAATGGTTTCTGACCAACTGATCAGCACCCCTCTTTGCCAGCCTATTTTGAGGTGTTAGAGAGTCGTCCCCCGCTCCCCCTCGACCGACCTTAGAAAACAGTAGCTGCATAAATATACGCTCCATTTCCCACTCTTTGCAAGGATGCAAGGACTTACGCACTTTGGAGGACTTTATACAGGCCCTTTATGAATGGATGGATTTCATCCCAGGTGTATTTACTTCAATGTATAATAAGTGAAATAAAACTCAGATTAATTTATTTTAATGTATGAAACTTCACACATATACATGTGCACATGCATGTATATCTGGAGTTCTACAATCGTATGTAGTGGAAAATTCACGACGCATGTGTGTCAAACAGGATTTTCAAACCTTTTGTTTTGACACAAGAAATCAAATACAAAATACATGCATTTTAATGGAGAAAAAATTCCACCCAAAGTATGAAATTTCAGAAAACACAGACAATTTTTTTTTTCCTTTTTAAAATAGGCAGGTAGAGGGAATTTCCACTGAAAACTGTGTCCTTTTAAATGGAAGTATCTCCAACGATACTGTACAATTGCTACTGCAACATTGTACTAGATCAATATTTAAAACGATAGCAATAGCAGAATGTCTTGTGTGGTAACACTTCAAATAATGACACTACCTACTTGCTGTTCACAGAAGTGGGTTGTTCAGAATAAAAAGCCCTGCCTCGGGATTCTGCACACTCAGATTTATTAGCCATACTCAGACATGGGACCAAGGCTCCCCAGACCCATCTGGGTATTGTGAAGTTTACATTTGTTTTGGGGGAGGATAAGGAAGAAGAGAAGGTGGCGGGTGGGGAACCATACATTGCTGTCTGAGGCCACAGCAATGGGTTCTTCAAGAAATGCTTAAAAAGCTGACCTTTCTTATTGTAATCATACATTTAAACAGGGAATTATTGCCCAAGTCTAGGCCTCTACTTTTTAGTATTGATGTACTGAAGAAAATTATTCTGGCAAATAAATATTTGTATAAAGCTTTCAGTTCTCCAGGATTATTTAGCTGCTTATCTATGTGCACTCTTCCCCAGCTTCAATCTGAGAAGTAGAAGAACTAAGACAGCGCTAATGGCTAGTGGTCTAAAAAATTAAAGGCTTAAAAAAGATTCACTAGGTGGGATTTTACTGGCACACAGATGTGTCAAGCTAAAACCAAGAAGCTTAGCTCTGTTCAAAAACAAAATATGAATAAACCCTTTTGAAGAATGTGGGAAGGAACTTCTATAGGCTTTTTTTGTGCGATTCCTCTCTCTGCCTAGATAATGGTGTCTGCCAAAGCATATTTGGAATCAGATCCATTTACTAAGCAGCTGTTCACAAGCAGCACTGGTTTATTTAGCATTTAAAATACTAGCAATCGCTATTACTATTTTTAAATTAAGACATTTATTTTTAGATTCAACTTAGAGGGCAGTCAAGTATGAAGTGTCACAATTATTTAAATATATTTAAGGCAATAAGAACACTATGGCTGAGATTTTCAACATGTTAGGATATTCAAAGTCATAACAGACAAAGCAGTTGTAACTCATTCTCCTTGAGCATAAGTAGCACAGTGAAACGTGGTTTGATATCAACCTCTAAGAGGGCAAGTTCAAAGTTCACTTTGAAGTAGTGGCAAGGTTTTCAGTATGATTTTGTAGATAAAGGACATTTCAACTAGTTAACTGACGTGTTTGTCCTTTGAGTGGCAGATTAGCCCATGATTCATTTTATTTTTAAAAAACATGTTTATTTGTAGTTCTGCATTATTCAATACAGTATAAGCCTATTTGTACTGAGGTGAAATACCCTGAAATCAACAACTGCATATGTATCTAATTTGCCATCAATTCCTTCAAATGCTGCAAAGAAGGCATTCTTTATTGTGGAACCATGCATGTGCCAAACATGAAATTTCTCAACCTCACGGGGGTTGGAGGGGACAACATAGGAATGAACAAAAAAAAAAAAAATCAAAAAAAAAATAATCAGCCTATATTCAGGCAATTCAACCCATTCCAAACTTCAATAAGACCTAAAAATAGAATGTCATCACATATTTGCTGGAGTTCAAAATTCACCTTTTTGAGAAAAAAACATGAAAGCCCATCAAATGATAAAAGCTTGAAAATAGAACAAACAGAAGTACTTCTTTATAACTAGGTGCAGCACTAGGTGGTACAACCCCCCACCCTCCCTAAGTTTAGGAAGTCCCAGTTTTTGACTAAACAAATTTAGTTAAGTAACTGTACACAAAGAATGCAGAAACAGAAATGTAATTGTATAAGGACTGAAGAGCTTATTAAAAAAGGTCTAATACTCAATTTAGACCTGACAGCACTCTTTAAAAATAAAAACAAACAAACAAACAAACAAATAATCAGGGCAAAATAATCATGACTAATGACAGGGGAGGGGGGGAAGTAGTTTGAATGTTTTCACGGTCAAATATACATAATTCTAATGGCAAGCAATGACAACCAAATGAATATGATTTTCATGAGGAAATATGGTGATACATTTTACACCTACTTTAAAAGTTAATTTTTTTTTCAAATGGTTGTTTATGATCCTAAATTATGAACAGATTGTGTTTAGACAGACACAAATAGATTACATTTTAATCCAAGTTGCCCTTTTCTTACCTAAACACCAAATGTTTTAGGATTTCATGTTTCTCCTTGAGCAGCTACACAGCACAAACGCAAAAGCAGTAGTAAAGGGAATACAGCTCCTTGCCTTATTTAATTCATGTCAACTGTTGCAAGGGAAACCACACCTTAGATTATGCTCTTGGGAGGTAAAAAGGTTCTCAGTTCAACTTTAGCTCTTGCAAATCCTTTATTCTGGATTTTTAAAATTCACTTCGAGAAACTGTTCTAAGTAAATAGTTTGTTCACCAGGAAAGTAACTACTAATTGTCATATTTCCTTTTTGTTTTTTTAAATCATCATAAAAATCATTTTGAGAAATGAAAAATGAAGAGAGCAAATCCAGATTTTATTTAGACTGAAGGGCTTTAAAAATAGACTGGGCCCACTTACCTGATAGAGCTCTTCTAAATTGTACTTAATTGAAGTACTGTTTTGGATAGCTTCCACAGCTTCTTTCAGTTTTTGCCAGGTTTCATCTGTGTAGTTTTCAGGCAATTTAGGTTTATCTAGGATATAAACAAAGGTTGAGATCCTGTTAAAGGAGAGCAGAAAATTCTAGCTGTTTTATGATGTGAAGATGACAGATTTGCAAAAACACTCTAGCTTCCACTAAAACATACATGAAGAAAGTCTCTTTAGGCATTTATCAGATTCTGCTTTCATTGTTAGGTAGCAAGGAAATTCTAAATTTCAACTTGATTCTCAGTCTTCAAGTCACCTTGTTGTGCCTGCACATCACAGCACTTGTAGCAGATACCAGACACTGGTCTATAAACGCTGCAATACCTATGACTTCACAGTTTAAGTGAAAAAATATTTTCAGTCTATACTTTCATTAATACTGACTTTTTATTAGGCCAGCAGTACAGGACAAAATAATTAGAAAGTGACATACGGATTGATCATCATGCGTTGGTAAAATGGAGCCAGTTGTTTTTAGATCTATACGACAGATGTTCCAAGACAGACAACTGGATATATCTAGTAAGAACTTTGTAAATATTATGTACTACTCTTCCTCACGACCTGAAAAACATCTATACAATGGCCAGGTGGGAAACTGGTGAAGGAGACCCATCCCTTCAATTTTGCAGAGCTATAATTTATGCACACGCTATATTTACACAGGAATCATTATGATTATAGACCTTTGTTTGCAAAGAAAACCTTCCAATCTGAACCAATGCAGTGGTGTTTTCCAGGGTCTGGAGGTTCTGGGCAGCAGGTGTATGTTATGTTTTCAAGCCCTGTTCTTTATGTTTAAGTATATCAGACTTGGAAAGATTCAACTCCACTATCGTTTAGTACAGCCTTCTTCCACTGTACATTACCTTCAACAAAAAAGTATGTAAAACGGGTTAACAAAAATCTTCGAAGTCATATCCTCAGTGCTGCAGTGAGTTTAATTTTTAAATCATAAATCTAACCACAAAATGATTGCCTAAAGCAAGCTTATGGAAATATTTGGGGATTTTTTTAATGAAAAAAATGTAATATTAATTAGCTCAGTAACAGCATCCTGTGAGTAACACTAGCTTCTGTCAAGGGCTAGAAGTGCAGCTTAAGTGGAGACCTTAACACCTATGAGATGGAGAATCCCTTGTAGTGTTCAACAGGAACCCTTCTGAACAATTAACAAAAATGGATGAGATGCCTAAATGATTGATTTTCACTCTCTTTCAGCCAGGATCATAGCCACATCTCAAGGCATCAAAAAGTATCAGGGGTTTCAGGACAGAGCAGACTTAGAATTCTAAAAACAAAATATTTACGTTAAGTGATCATCTTTGCTCCAGGAGGAATATTAGGATAAGGGAGAGGAGGGAGTTTAAAGAGAAAGACATGCACCCTTTCAGGTCAAGTTTGGCCCACGGTTTAGGTTTTGCAAACCCAGTTTTTAAACAAAATTAAGACAACAGAAATTTGTGATTTTTTTTTTTTTTTTTGGAGGGGGGGAGTCATAATAGAGACAGGTATTTTGTTTTAAATATATAGTTCCTACAGTGTTGGCAATATTCCAGCATTATGCTAGTTTCCCATTCAGGTTCTTATGTACTAAGCAGAAATGTGATTAGCTCACTTTCACTGTCCAAGCTGAGTGAATTAAAAAAAGAAATGCATAAATAAAACAGTGAAAAGTTACTGTTTTTAAAATGTATTCTGTTCTAAGGTGTTATTAGTAACAGATACAGGTATAATTAAAAAAATATTTTCAAACTGTCATTTAATGCTGACTCAATAAATAGTAGTCACAGAGCTGGTACATTTTTGAAGTGTCAGACAACACAACAATTCATAATATGTAACAAGTGGTCAGAGGAATGTCTAATCTGTAACATTAACAAACATTAAGTAAGTTGTGAAAGGCTACTGCTCATATTCCGCTCACCGATGACCTGTAAGAGAAGCCATAAACAAAGACTAGACTTCACTATCATGCATCACCATCCTAAAATTCCAGAACTCAGTCAAACTAAATGAGGATAGTGCATTCCGGAGTAGGGTGGAAGAACTTTTCATAAGCGCTATCATGAATACCACAGAGCAGAGTTATAATCTAATTTGAGCACCATATATTAGCACTAGATATAGATGCACTACAAACTTACTGTCCTGAATAAGATAAAAAGCCCCTCTCCTCTTTTATATCTTTAAAGCATATGTAAAAGCACCTCAGTATCCTTTGGGATGCAAATGTTACATAAATCACCGTTTGCTCAATGTGAGGGAGGAGAATAGGGGTAGGGAATTAAGTTGTGAGACTAGCATGAGGTGGTGCAGAGGGAAGGAACAAGAAAAGCTGCATGACCCTTGGATTTTGCCCATGGTTTTCAGGTAAACTGACAGGCAGCTCCTTGAAAGCTATGCACATTCCCTGTTTGCTCCTATAATGGCCCATAATGCAGCTACTTGCTGAAATAGCTCTCAGGCAGCATCACATCAGCCCAACCTTTGCTTCTCTGCTTCTGCAGCAATCAGCTCTGCCTGGCCTCACATAGCACTCCAAAACTCAAGCAACAAGAGCAGCACACATTCTTCTGGTGAGAGAGGATGGAGAAGTGGAGAAACAAGGAGAAGACAAGACAAAAAAAAAAAAAAAGTATTCCAATCCATTTAGAGACTCGGGAAAGGGAAGAGCAGCTCAATCATAAAAGCTTAGTAATCACCTACAAATGTAAGTTATTTAAAAATGAAATAAAATAGACAGAGACCATACTGTGATGGACAAAATGAGATGGACAATTATCTCTCTTCTGCAGAGACTTGTCAAACATCCTGGACTAAACTATTTGTTGTTTCTTGAGTTGGAATTACTACATGAGGGATATCAAATGTAATCATTCTGAATAAGGTTGATTTAAAAGCAAAAATCAGGAGTAAGAGGTCTTAAATCCTTCCTCTCAAGAGACACAATGAAAGCTGCCTTGAAAGTAATCCCAAATGATGGAGTCTGCCTCCAAGTGTGTATTAGATTTGGCAAGTTTACACCATAAAAGATTATTTTTCCTTTTTACATACAGATTCAGGCGTTCACCACAGAAGAGTATTTCCAATAAAGCCTATTTACAAGCCAACTGGATAGCGTGTCATGTTGAAATACCACATGAGTTGAGCATTAGCTCATCAAAGGTGAGGACAAATTATGGCTTGTTATTACCTTTAAAGTTCTTGATCACTAACTTCTTGGCAGAGCCAGGTTTACTGTTGGCGAAACTGGAGACTGTGGAGGAGGCAGCTTTGGTCAAGCCATTTGCATGGTGCCCCACGGCTACTGACGAAATTAAAAGGCTTTTATTTTTGAGCTGTTGCTGGTGCTGCTGCTGAGAAGAGGCAGCAGGAGAAGAGGATGAGGAAGACTCTTCAGCCATCTTCACATCGAGTCCAATAAAATCCAAGGAGTCCTCAAAGCGCAGCTTCTTCTGCAGGTGATGGTTGGATGAGGGCCCTCCCGAGGACGTGGTGATGATGGAGGAAGATGATGATGAGTTGTTTTTGGAAGGAGAAGAGGAACAGGAGGAAATGGAATCAAACTCTTCTCTTTCAGAGTTGTTGCTGCTGTTGTTTAACTTTCTCTTCTTGCAGGAGGAGCTGCTGCTGCTGCTATTACCATCAGTGGCAGGTCTGACCTCCTGAGCTGCTGCTGGGGGGTTGGGGGAAGAGAAACCTGTGGGAAACATGAACACACAGAGGTGAACAGACTGAGGGGCATCAAATTCTTTTGGTGTGACACACAAAGAGAGAGTTAGAGTCAGTCTCTGGTTTGTCCTCTCTGAGAGGAGTCTCTCAACTCCTCCTTTCTGCCAGCAGAGTCTTTCAGTCCCCCCCTCCTTCACTTTCTTCTCTCGGTAGAATCACTTATTTCCTCTCTTCACTGCTCCTTTGTTTCTTCTCAGCAGTTTCTCATGCCTCTCTTGCTTCTACGCCTCAGCAGCGTCCCTCTTCCTTCTTCTCTCCACCCACGAGCCTCTCCCAGTTCTCCTCTCTACACCTATATTCTACCCTTTCTGCTCCCACTGGAGTCTCTCAATTCCTCACTCTCTCCTACTTTTGCTCCTACCCTCTTTCTTCAAGAGGAAATAAAAGGGGTGGGTGAGTCTCTCTCGCTCCCTCTTGTCTATAGATCCCTTTCTCCACCTCCTCCCTTGCCCGTTTCCTTCCTTCCTCTTCTTCCACCTCAGCCCCCACCCCTCTCGCCTTTTCCTCTCCTCTCGCTTTAGCTCCCCCGCTCTCCCTCCTCCCCCCTCTCTGCCTCCTTCTCTCTCTCCCGGGAGGGGGGACGGGACGGGACGGATCGAGGCTTGTTATTGTCAATACAAGGGAGAGAGGGAGCCTAAAGATGGCGGCACATCCGGCCGCCAGGCATTCTGGGAGGCAACCGCCCGGAAATTCTACCGAGGGCCCCAGAGCGGTGGAGGCCGGAGGGGGAGAGTGTCTCTCGCCACCGACAGACCGAAGTACGTGGCGGGGGAATAGCCTCCCTGCGGGCCCTTCTCCCCACTCGCCGTCTCGCTTAACTTGCCACCTTCTACCACCCCTTCCGCTACCCTCTGACCTACCGGAAGTGATCATGATGCCGGCAGCTCCCGCCGGGCGACGGGACGGTTCGTTATCCCCTCGCACTCTGGAGCGTGGGGGACGTCGTAGGGCAGGAGGCGTGGCTACAGCCCGACCCCGCGTGGCGGGACGAGAGGGAGGGGTTGGGCTGGTTTCCTGTAGGGTCCCGTGGCTGGGTTATCCCTGCCCACCCCAGCCTTGGAGGGGGTTGGTTTGATCCTTGTCGGCTCCCGTACCTCTGCCCTGTCGAGAGAAGTACGCGCAGGCCCTCGGGGTGCCTGGGCCACTCCCTATGTCCAGCTCGGGGATGGGGCGGCTTGGGCCCGCCTTCTCCCACGCTCGTTCAGGCGGCGGGGGTGCCCCCTGGCGCTGCTCCCTGGGACTGTTCCCTCCTCCTTAGCCGCTGCCCGCCCCACAGGCGCTGGCAGAGCCGGCCCGGGGGGAGGGGACGGCTCCCCGCCCACCTGGCTCGCGGGCTGGCTGCTCCCGCCCTGGGGCCGTGTTGATCCGGGCCTGCCTCTCCCGGGCTGTGTGCGCCGAGGGATGCCTGTCCTCTCACGGCCCTGCCTTCCTCGGTGGTCCGGGGGCAGCTGGGTGAAATCCCCTGCCTGTCGCCGGATGTCTGTGCCCTGGCTCTAAGCCTTTTCAGCAGACGTGTCTGTCTGTGTAGGGCGTGTTCTCCTGGACTCCGAGACCGCAGACTGTAAGGCTAGACGGGACCATCTTGATCATTTAGTCTGACCTCTGTCCTGCACAGTACAGGCCCAGAACCTCACCCACTCACACAGCTTCAGCTGCTTTGAGCCCCTCGGGCTGCGGCTTGTGTTGTTTTCCTACCTTCCCCTCTTGGGTTTCACAAAAATGGTGTGGAGGGTGGGGTGGGGAGAGGAATGACCTGGACGTTGTATGGTTGCAGGGGTAAATACTCAGGTAGGCTTGGCTGCTCCCCATTCAGTGCATGTACTGCAAAAACTCACAGTCAAGGTAATGTAGCTGCATTGTCACCCTGGCCCTGTGCCTATGCAGGCATACTATCAGCTACCTACTTTACAGCTGGGGAAGTATTCAGGAACACTTGCACTTTTCTAGTGCCTTCTATCTGAGGATGCTCTCCAAATAATAACTAGGCATCGCCAGCCCTTGGAGAAGCAGGTACGTATTTGACAAACAGGGACTGAAACAGCTGAAGTGCAGTGACTTGCTCAAAGCTGTGGTAGAACTAGAAAGATTCCAAATTTCAGGAATCTTGGTTTTGTTCTTTGACCACTACCTCTCACTTACACAATGGCAAACAGTAATATGCAAACAAGAATTGAATTAGAAAGTTGGGCTAGACTTATTTAAATGATGGTATCTTTGATCTTGCTCTCAAATTTCAGACTTTAGTCTGTGGTTGGCTTATAGTGGAAAAGGAGGTTTTCCCCCCACAGCTAATTCTGCAAAAATCAGGTGGGTTATTTTTTAGAAAATTATAACTCTTGTGAAAATTTATGTTAGGCCAAAATTTAGCAAATTTCAATCAAAATAAATTTGGCTTTTTTATAGTTTAGAGCAGTAGTTCTCAAAGCCGGGTCTGCCGCTTGTTCAAGAAAAAGCCCCTGGTGGGCTAGGCTGGTTTGTTTACCTGCCGCATCCGCAGGTTTGGTCGATCGCGGCGGCTTCCACTGGCCGCAGTTCTCCGCTCCAGGCCAATGGGGGCTATGGTCGGCCCAACCTGCGGACGCAGCCGGTAAACAAACCGGCCCGGCCCACCAGTGCTTTCCCTGAACAAGCGGCAGACTTGCTTTGAGAACCACTGGTTTAGAGTCAGAATCATTGACATCAGGATGGATGTAATTAAATTGCTTTCTTAACAGCCTTTTGTGCTACTGGTGTATTTTCATCATCCGAAAAAATACAAAAAAAATCCACCAAGTGTACCGTTGTGAGTCATTGAGGACTGAGATATATTTGTGGAAGTAACAAAACAAGCTGTGGGTGCTATCAGACCCTGCTGCCACAGAGAGTGTCAAAGGACTACCCACAGGAGCTCACACACCTGCATTTTTTGGGCAGAAGAGGTCCTCAAAGAGAGACTGCTGGCAGCTATATTATGATAGAAAATGATATGATAACTTGTCTTGACTGAAAGTATGGTTCATGGACACATGGAAGTAATTTTTCTGAGATATGCTGCAAATTTTTTTTTTGTCTGAATAGTAGAAAAAGAACTCCTGAGTCCTAAAACCTAATTGCACTGATGGATGCAAGAATAACTCAGGAATGTTTTCTCTAGATGCAAGGTATTTTGAACTTACTTTTGACTGGATGCATAATAGAATAAGTGTGTAATTGATTGGTTACTAATAGTGTAATAAAGATAAAATATAACAGTGTTGCTTTTATTATCACTTATTTTTTAGCCTAGTTAGTTTAGCTAGTCTTTATCAGTTTGCTTTTCACTGTCCACTTGCTCACTGCTCCTTAAATTATTCAAGAAATTTAAATGCTGTATATTTAGAACCTGATCCTGAAAGGCGATTTCACTGGAAGTTGAGAGTGCAAAGCCACTTGTATGAGGTTCTCTGCATAGAAATGCTGCTACTAATAAAGGTGTTATGCAACCTAAGAAACAGGCTTCTGCCTAAATCTTGGTGAAATTAAGAATGATGGACAGTTGTATTACAAAACTTCAGTTTAAATGCTTTGAGTTTCATTTAAAGACACTCTAGGCCAGTGTTTCCCAAACTTGAGACACCTCTTGTGTAGGGAAAGCCCCTAGTGGACCGGGCCGGTTTGTTTACCTGCCCCGTCTGCAGGTTCCGCCGATTGTGGCTCCCACTGGCTGTGGTTTGCTGCTCCAGGCCAATGGGAACTGCTGGGCCAAGCCACTGCTTCCAGCAGCTCCCATTGGCCTGGAGCAGTGAACCGCAGCCACTGGGAGCTGCGATTGGCTGAACCTGTGGACGCGTCCGGTAAACGTACTGGCCCGGCCCACTAGGGGCTTTCCCTGCACAAGCGGCGGAACAAGTTTGGAAAAACTGCTCTATGCAAACAAATTCAGATAATGCAAAAACTAAAGTAGCCTTGAAGTCTTTGTAAAGATGTGCCTCCAAAGATAGTCATATGTGTGAAAGAGAACCGGGGGGATTTGGAAAATAGATAGTGATGTCCTTGCCTTGGGACCCAGTGAGACTGAAAGAGTTCATCGTATCAAAAGACAGGAGATGCTGACTTCTCACTGGAAAAAACCTCTATGTGAACCCTGGGGCCAAATTATGCCCTCAGTTATAGTGGTGTAAAACCACTGATTTATTTGGCTACACTGAAGTTACTCCAGGTTTACAAAAGTGTTATTGAAGGCAACATTTGGCCTTATGTTCTTAATACTATCTATAAATTGTGTGAATATAGTTGTTTCTTAACAGTAGTCCTCTAAAAAGGGTTACTATATCTAGCCAGGCTATGATTACTAAGGTGCAGCTGTTTTACAGAAAATAAATGTTTTCCAAAGAGCTCAAGAAAATCCTTTTGAAATAGTTTGTCATTGTGACAAATTTTCCTTCTTGTTCATACTCCAGTAAGAGAATAACAAGACTATTTGTGTAAAAGATAAAATGAGGTCCCTGATCATTTTTTTAAATGAAATGCACGATAATTGCTTTTTATATTACTTATACACGAGTATTTATATAATGTTAGAGTTCTTTCATCTTTGTATATTTAACATTTCCCTTGCATATATTTATTTTACTGTTTGAATAAATGTTACATTTATGCAGGTATCATTTTACCCTGTGTACCACAGCTATAATTTCATTAAGTATTAGGTCCTAGTTAAATGTACAGTATAAAGGTTGGCCAGTTCACTTTGCCTGGGAAAAGAACCTTGCAGTTTGCATACACTATGGGTTCGATTCTGTTCTCACTGAAGTATATGGCAAAACTGCCATTGGCTTCAACAGGAGCAGGATTGGAGCCTGTATGTATATTTTCCTTTTCTATTAGCTATATAAAGAACCAAAGCATTTATGTCTAGTCAGACTAGAAGAAGATTGATAGATACTTTCTCTAATCTATTTTAACTATTTAATCTATGTTTTTTTTACTGTGCTAATCACCATGGTGGTGACTGTACATCCATTATCACAACCATCACCAGACAAAATATAATTTGGTCCTAATCAATGATATAAACCATAACTGTCTTCACCAGAACCCATTCCCCCTTCTGGCAGCTGGGATCTTCATGGGAAGCCTCTGTTGTTCCACTCCCCCTCCACATTCAGGGGTGGCTTTTTACCTGTCCTCACCTGTGGCATCAGGATCTTCTCTAGCGACAGACTCCCTGACCAGCCCCAGTGTTCAGTCTTCAAGAGTCGGATCTTTTTCCACCCTGCAAAAGATAGGGCCTTGTTTGGGATTCAGAGGCCGGGGAAGGATAGCTTTTGGTCTGGTTAATTTTAAGATTTTTTTCGTTTAAAAATATTCTGTGTTGAATAATGTTAATTACTTCTGGTTTCTTTTTGAAGGACTATTTTTTGAGAGTGGAACAACACCCAGAAAAGCAGTGTTAAGGCTCCAAGTAACAAAGAAGCAGTGCTTTTGAAAGCATAATAAAAGCTCTATCGTGCAATAGCTAGGGCCCTACCAAATTCACGGTCCATTTTGATCAATTTCACGATCATACGATTTTTAAAATAGTAAATTTCATGATTTTGGCTATTTGAATCTGAAATTTCACAATGTTGTAATTGTAGGGGCCCTGACCCAAAAAGGAGTTGTGGTGGGGATGTGTACTGCTACCCTTTCTTCTGTTCTGCTGCTTGTGGCAGCAGCCTTCAGAGCTGGAGAGCAGTGGCTGCTGGCTGGGAGCCCAGCTCTGAAGGCAGAGCCACCAGCAGCAGCAGCGCAGAAGTAAGGATGTCATGGTATAGTATTGCTTCTGTGCTGCTGCTGGCGGGGCACCGCCTTCAGAGCAGGGCACCAGGACAACAGCCGCTGCTCTCTGGCCACCTAGCTCTGAATGACCTTCCTAAAATAACCTTGTGACCTTCCCAATAAATCCCTTTTGGATCAGGACCCTAAATTTGAGAAATGCCAGTCTCCTCTGTGAAATCTGCATAGTATAGGGTAAAAGCACACGAAAGAACAGATTTCACAGGAGGAGACCAGATTTCATGGTCCGTGGCTAGGAATTTGGTAGGGCCTTAGCAATAGGTAATAACATTTTGATAGTGGTACTAAAGAAAACATTTCAATCCATGTATCAAAGTGGTTAATCTGTAGTCAGATGTTAGCAGGTAACAAGGAAAAATAATCAGTGGGGACCCATTACAGTGCAATAGGTTTGTGATCAATTTAACATATATTTTAACTATCTGCTAATTTTAAGAAATTACTTAAAAATGTAAAATAGAAGACTTCCTGTATGAGAGCTTCAGATCTCAGTTTGTCCAATGTAGTTTACAGCAAAATCTCAGGCCTAGCATGAGAGGAACACAAGAATTGCCATACTTGATCAGACTCATGGTTCTTGTAATCCAGTATCCAGTTTTTGATAGTGGCCATTACCAAATGCTTCAGAGGAAGGTGTAAGAAATATTTTAGAAGAATTATGGAATAACCTGCTCACAGAGAAAGTTTCCTCCTAATACCTCTCATGTAGCGGTTGGCTTATGCCCTGAAGTATGACAATTTATATCTTTTCCAAACTTTAAGGTTTTTTAAAATCTGTACTATTTTACCTCATTATATCTATATAAATGTCTATCCTTTTGGTTTCAATGACATATTGAGCAATGAGTTCCACAGGATAATTGTATGTGTAATTTTTTTTATCGGTTTTAAGTGCTGACTCTGGAGTTCACGAAATGTCTCTGGTCTTTTATTATGAGAAAGATCAAGCTCTTCTCTTCACCCTGTCATCTCTAGATTAATTATTTAGTATACCTTTACCCTATCCCCTCTGTTTTGTCTCCTCTCTAAAGTAAACAGCCTTAATTTTTTCAAGTGGGGTTGTGTGTATGTATTATATAACAAATACTGGCGCTGCAGAAAGTCTTACTTGAAAAATAATCACTATATACTATTTTAAGGCACAATATTACTCTGAAAAATGACTATGTAAAAATAATGAGGAGTACTTCTAGACTAACAAATTTATTTGGGCATAATAAATTTGCCCACGAAAGCTTATGCCCAAATAAATTTGTTAGTCTATAAGGTGCCACAAGCACTCCTCTTTGTTTTTGCTGATACAGACTAACACGGCTACCACTCTGTAACTTATGTAAAAACAGAATCTCTATTGAGTCAGAAGCTCTCTGTGTGGTCTCAGGGTTGTATTCTGTTGACTTCAGGGACAAAAATAACTGCTGCTTTTATTCCTGTCAGCCATACAGCTTGTAGTGAATGAGTGGGATTCTATTCCTTCTTGTGCATCATCAGTATAATTGTTTACTAAATTCCAATCAGTTAGACCTGTGCAGCCACATTGAGAACAGTACTTCAAAAATATAGACAAAATGGAAGGCGTTCCGAGAGGATCAATAAAAGTGACCAGGAGCTAGAACGACTGATTTCTGAGGGAAAATTAAAGGTTTAAGCCTCCCAGAATCAGGCCCTAACACTGTGAAATCAAAGGCTATGTCTACACTAGAGACCTTGGAGCTTCTCCTGCTGACATAACGCTGTGTGCACTACTGCTTATACTGGTCAAACTGTGTCACTTAGGGTGTGTTCTTTCACACCCCTGAGTGACATAAGTGGTAGTGTAGATATGACCTAAGGAGGGTAAATGACAGCTGAGACGGTGGGATGTAAGTAACCATTCATTTTCTACAATGTTTGAAGATCATTGACACTAAGGAGGGAGAGAAATTACTGAGGGTGATGTCCCTGACAACTAGGAGTATTGGGATGAAATTAAGAAAGGGAAATTTTAGGCTGAATATTAGGAAAAATTTCTGGTTGGTAAGAGGCTTTGGAACAGACTGTTAATGGAAGAAGTGGAAACCCTGTCACTTAAGTTATTTTCACTGAAGAAAACAATGTAAATGTATCTTGGGAATAATCCCACATTGGCAGGGATAAGGACTAGATCAAATAGATTTTTCCCATCTTAATGTGATTTCATGGACTATGCAGTTTAGTGGGCAATTTAAATCCTTTAACTATTGCACTTCTTGGCAACTAGAAACTACAACAAAACTTTTCACTTTGGCCTCTCTTGGCTTTGTCATGTAAATAAAAACTATACTGACGGGCTTTTCAGGTAAGGAGATGCGATGGATAAATGCAGATTGTTTGCACCAGAAGGCTCCATACTATCTTGCTTTAATTAGTAACAGAAGTACTTCTCTGATGGATTATATCTACTAAAGGGACAACCCATCCTAAATGCTTAATTACTGAGGGACAATCTACACTCATTCCTATATTTGCTTTCTACAACCAACTCTCTGTATAACTTTTCATGAGTGATGTAGCCGAGTATTCAGATTCTGATATCTAAACTTTCATTAAATTTATCTAAATTTGGGTTATTACAGATTATGTATTATATGTATCTTATGAGGTTTTTAACCCAACTTTGTATTTTTGGATAATCTAAGCACTATACTTAGATGTACAGACACTTTTCTCAACCTGTGTATTATATAATTTTAACATTATCTTTAATAAATTTTTCTTACCCTGCTGTAGTACTTTGTCACCTATGGCTTTCATGACCTTGAATTTGGTCTAAAATTCTGTATGTATTTTGTTATTTTTATAAACCAGATCAGCGATTCACAATATAAGGAAGGATTTTACAGTTCGGGAGATAAATTAACCCATTGTGGAAGTGTACACACTAACAGAGCCGATCAGGGGAGGAGGGGAAGCCGGTACAAATTACTGGGGCTCAGCGGTCCGGAAGGGGGCCTGGGGCCCGGCTTCGTCGGCCCTGTTTATCCAGTCCGCCCTTGCTGGGGGCCCCAAAATTTTTTTTTCACTGGGGCCTGAACTCACTCTTGGCGGCCTTGCACACTACAAAGCTACTTTTGGCAGCAAAACAGTGTATTGCTGCCAAAATAAAACCACCTCAATGAAAGGCATAATTTTAAAGTTTTTTGGAGCAAAGTTAAAGCAACAACGCATCAGTGTAGACTCTGCTGTTTGTTTTGTTGACATAACTGGCATCCACCAGTATCCCACAATGCTTGCTTTGACTGCGCTGCTCACTGTTTTGGTCTCTGTTGCCCTGCAGGCATGTGCCCCTCCCTTTTCAAAGCTCTGGGAACTGGGAAGTATGTCAGCTGAGTGTGCTGCTCTGCTCCTGGAACAAGGAGCAAATCATTAATATGGAATGCTCCTGTTTTGCCCTGCACTAGGAACACAGTCAGCTGCTATGGGGAGTGGGGGAGAGGGGAACAACTGCTGTGCTGCTTTGATATTCCTCCGGACAGAGAGCTCACAGAGCTGCTTGGGATGCTGGGAGAACTCAGAGAACTGAAGGCAGAGTGGGCCGCTTTGAAAGAGACTGCTGTGCTGAGCAGAACTGGGGGGTTGATGGTGGGTGTGTAGGTCAGTAAGCTTGTTGTCTTCTCTGACCCAGACACACCACTCTTGCCTCCGTCTTCAGTTGGAAAAGCATCTGACAATCTACTAGGATGCCCCTGGAACAATGGGGTTTAGAAACCTGCATCATGTGATGCTGAACCTGCCCCATAAGCAATTGTAAACCCATTTCAAAGCAACCTCTGCGGGCAGTTGCACAGTGGGTTACCTACCACAGTGCACTGCTCTCAGCCTCAGTGCAAGAGCTGCTAGGTGTGGATGCACTCTGCCAACACAAGGAGCTAGTGAGGACATGCAACCACAGTTTTAATTAAAGCAGCATAACTTTTGCTGACAAAACTGTAGCGTTGACAAGGCCTGCAGTTACAATTTATTTAGCTTTATCCACATCAACCTCTGGGCGAGGGGAGGTGTGATTAGCTTTCATGTGAAACAGGGAAGGACATTCCAAAGCCACTGGTATCTTTGGACCTACTATGGATCTCAGTACAAGCATGGAGGGTGTGGACTTTTTGTTTCTGGTATAGTGTTACTACCAACCTCCTCCCCAGAGTAGTATGATTTATTCCCAAAGTTTTGAGGGGTTCTCTAGAGGCCCTGTCCCCAGCATATCCCCTGCACAACACGGTGTGGAGCACAGAGATGCCCTGGCCTCGTTTCCCCTTCACCTACCCCCACAACCTAATCTTTCCTCTGCTAGCTGAGCTAGAAGACAGCATTGGGGCCTTGGAGTTCTTAACCACACACTTTTCAACCTCCATAGGTTGTGGGCTTTCTTGGCACAATCACTCTGCACTGCTGACCTCGCCACCTTAACCTCAGTTCCAGCAGTTCAGTTAATAAATCCTTAGCAAGACTTTTAAGCACTTTGCAGGGCCAGCCAGGTTGAAGGTGAGCCCGAAGCCCTCGGCAGAACCATAGGCTACGATTTCACAAAGTCCGCACTGGAGGCAGCAGGCGTACAAGGATTCAGAGGCGCACGGGGCTGCAGTGCTGCGTAACGATTAACGAGGAGGGTCGGGAAACAAGGCCAGTAGGGGGGCGTGTGTAACAGAGGGCAGGGGGCTGCGTCCAGTCACGGGGCGAGCAGGGCACTGAGGCGCCGCGGTGACGCTGTTGCTCAGGCAGGGTGGGTCGGGCAGTGCGCCTGAGCGAAGGCAAGGCGGGTAGAGAGCGGAGCGGGACGGCCCCGTTGCAGGTTTGTGTGGGGGAGGGGCGGCTCCCGCGGCTCCCGCCCCTCCGTTAAAGCCACAAAGTGGAGCGGGCAGTCAGAGCATCCTCCGCCAATCCTTTCGCGCATGCGCAAGGAGGCTTTGCCGCGCATTAGCCGCCGGGAGTTGTAGTGCCCCTGCCTAGCAGTCAGCCCTCTGTTGTTATGGTGAGGTGCGACATGCCGTAAAGTGGGCTTGCTTCCGGCTGGTACTGACGGGAGATCTGGCGCCTCGTGTGAGGCATCTAGGGATCGGAGCCCGTGGATGCCAGTACCACGTCTAACCCCTCCGTCGGCCCGGCCGCCCAGGGACCCGCCCGCCTCCTGCGGCCGGCACCCAGCGTCCCCAAGATGTTCAAAAAGTAAGTGGGGGGGAGGGGCTGCTTCCCCTGCGGGAGGTAATGGGCGCCCCTCGTGAGCCGGGCCCCGCCCTCCTCGGCGGAACTGGGGGGTCCTGTGCTGGCGGGTGGGGCCCTGCTGATCCCCTCCGTGTACGTGGCGACGCGTCCTGCCGCCGGTAGCAAAGAGGGGCAGGGGATGGGCTGCCTTGGCTCCCGGGCGCAGCCTCTCGCCTGGGAGCTCGTTAATGTTCACTGCGGCCGGGCTTGGGTTCATGTGCCCACGTCCTGAAGCCCTGGGGGCGGGGTGGGCACTTCCCTCCCCCCACCCACCCACCACAGTGTCTCCACATCGCTCTCCCAACCACTGCGCACCCCGCCCACGTCGCCGCTTCGTGGGCGTGTGAGAGCCTTGCACGAGCAAACGGTGACACGAAGGGCTTCAGTCGTAGAGCCCGTGTTGTGAGATGGAGCCGTACATAGGAATGCTGGGTGGGTACCTCGGTGTTACCATCGGTCAGCACATGGGGCTGGCTGGTGTGCGTTTTAAGTAACGCTGGGGATAAAATGCACACCAATATTTCACAATTTCATTCAGTGCTGTATCACAAAATATCAGAGTTGGAAGGGACCTCAGGAGATCATCTGGTCCAACCCCCTGCTCAAAGCAGGACCAATCCCCAGACAGATTTTTGCCCCTGGTCCCCAAATGACCCTCTTAAGGACTGAACTCACACCCTGGGTTTAGTAGGCCAATGCTCAAACCACTGAGCTATCCCTCGCCCCCTTAAATGCTTGATGCTCTTTTTATAATGCTGTATTTTGTGCATTTCTGATCTTCTGTAGTGGTGTCTAATCACAAAATGAATGCTATTAAACAGTTAGCCTTTTAATGAGTTCATATTATACCTAAAGATAATACTTAGGTCTAGGTAATACTTAGGCCAGCCATTAATGCAGGGGACTGGACTTCACTAGATGACCTCTTGTGGTCCCTTCCAATTCTGTGATTCTCTGAAAGTGTAAATGTCCAGTAGCTGATACAAATAAGAGGTGTCTGAAACACCAACAGAATGCAGTCCTTAGCATTCATCTCTCTTAACCTTTCTTTAGACTGTTAGGCCTGTCCCTAAGTGTAAGTACTCCTCCCTATCATAGATTATTATGGTTGGAAGGGACCTCAGCAGATCATCTAATCCAACCCCCTGCTCAAAGCAGGACCAATCCCTCAATGGCCCCCTCAAGGATTGAACTCACAACCCTGGGTTTAGCAGCCCAATGCTCAAACCACTGTGCTATCTCTCCTCCTGCATGCTTTTGTATTGTTATCTTCTAGCTCGTGGATTTCAGAGAATACATTCATGTGGCAGATTCAATTTGTAACTTCACATCTAAATAGTTTGGTGATGAAATAGATCGGTGGCATCGTTAAAGCACCTAGCACCTGAGATAACGTACATACTGCATTTTTTTTTAAAATTGTTCCCTTCACGTGTATCCTGGATCTAAATAAATACATTAAAAAGGCTGTGTAAATAGGTTTTAGAATTATTAAAACATATTCTCTTATGTACTGAAATAACAATCAGCTTGGTAACATACATCTGCCAAAGCAGTGAGAGAATATGCTTTTTTTGTGTACACACTCAAAGCGAAGATAAACCCACAAACCCATAATAACTTGTATTATTGGAACCAAATGGGACAAATTTAGGCCCCAATCATGCAGGTTGTTCAATGGGAGCAGAAAACTAGAAAAGCCGTAAAACTAGAAGTTAATGAAGACACTCCCATTGATTTTAATGGAGAAGGATCCAGCCTTTGGGGAAGACCCTTCTGTCTGGGCAGAGTATTGTTGATTTCAGTGGGACTGACCCAAACTAGGAGAATGTTGGTCTTTATTTGCTGTGAAAGCAAGTATTCTGCATCTGACTGGCATTTAATTGCCACTGAAATGTTGTAAATTCTGTTGTATTACAATTATCAGCTTATATATTTCCTTTAACAAATGAGTTGCATATTGTCTAGATTAAAGTTAAAAATGTTTTTGTGAGTAGTACATGTGGGCATTAAATTGTAACCTTTTGTGAAAGAGGTACAACTGCAATACTGCCAGACATTTGATAGCTAAATTACATGTGCTTTTTAAACTTAAAATAGGGATCATACTGTGATATTGCAGACAGTGAAGCCTGTTTTATTACTTGGCAGGTTCGATGAAAAGGAGAACGTATCCAACTGCATCCAGCTGAAGACATCAGTTATTAAAGGCATTAAGAACCAGCTGATAGATCAGTTTCCTGGTATTGAACCATGGCTTAACCAAATTATGCCAAAAAAAGATCCTGTCAAAATAGTAAGATGGTAAGTTTCTCTTCTTGTAAACTCTGCTTCCAAATTGCCTTGATGTTTACTTATTTCATACTCTTCTGTATCCCAGCAAAATTAAGTCTTTTTTGAGAACGACTTTTTCTCTTGGGTATCATAAATGAGAATGCATGTAGGAGCTTATAAATTATGACTAGTCCAAAAGAAACCATGTTCACTGTGCTTTTGGAAAGCTATGTACGAACTCATCCAAATAACTGAACCATCACCTGGTGCATGGCTGGTGTTACTGAGAATAATTATTCCTGAGAATACATATTTTTCAACACACACACAAATAAAATAGAAATCTTCTTCAAATCTTATATGTTTATTGTTGGGTAAGTGGGGTTGAGAAGAGTGTATTATGAGGAGGTGGAAACTTGGAGAGAGTTTTTTTCACCATATCTGGCCTTCCAAATATGACTTGACTGATTCTATTTTATTTTTATTTTTATTTTTGTGCACAATGCACAGTATACTTGTACTAAACTTCACTGTCAAATGTTAAGTTAAAAAAAACAGAAAGCAGACCCATAGTGACTGAAGGGCTGTGCCTCTTTTTTATATTGCTACTAAAGGGGGAAATGTTGAGGAACTAGGTATATGAGCTTAGTAAAGAAAATTGTGACTAAAATGTTACTGCATGAATGCCCCATTTCTGCATCAAACAAATAGTGAGATGCAGGAGAGACTGAGTAGTATGATGCACTAGCCAAAAAAATGAATTGGCTGTTACAATAATTCTTTTATCTTGCAGTCATGAACATATAGAAATCCTCACGGTAAATGGAGAGTTACTGTTCTTCAGGCAAAGAGAAGGGACATTTTACCCAACGCTAAGGTTACTTCACAAATGTAAGTCTCTTGGGAGCTGGGCATAATAAGGGGTGAGTGGAACTCAAATAGGTTTCTGTAATTACTGTGTCAAACAAAACTTACCACTTGCATATATCTGCCATAGATTAAAAAAAATTAGATCCAATTAGTAAGCTGCAGGTGGAAAAGAGCTTCTAAGTCACTTAGTTCTTTTCCCTGCCAATGAGGGATTGGTCCCTACATCATTTTTGTGATGCTTTGTGCAATCTTGTTCTTAAATGTGTGAAGCTTCCCCCAGTTCCTGTGGGAGACTTTTCCCGGTATTCAGTCTATATTGTTGTTTTATCCTATTACCTCGTATTATATCTCCTGGTTCTACCCAGTATGTCTGTCTGTCTGTCTAATAATTGTATATGGTTATCATGTAAATATCCTTGTAATACGTATTTTGCTCCTCAACCCCAGCCCCTTCCCGCTCCAAAACAGATATTTGATCAGATCCATCCCTTTGGATTTTGTTTTGTTGCTCTTCTCTGAATTCTACCTGTTTGTTTACATTATTCTGGTACCAAAGGATAACATTTGCAAAAGATCCTAAATCCCATTGAAAATCAATGGGACTTGGGCTACTAAGTGACTTAGGTGTTTTTGAAAATAGTACCTGACCTGTCCAGAACTGGTGTCAGTATTGTAAATGTAGTTTTGCAGAGCTTCTCTCTCTCTCCATGACACTTACGTCCTGATCCCTCTCTTTTCTGTGGGTTTGTGATCCTCACTACTTCTGCCCCATCACATTTAGACTGAAACTTTTGAGGTGAAGGGCTGCACCTTTACTTGTTTTGGGAAGGACGGATTTGGAAAGCATTGTTTTAAAGTGTCCTTACGAGAACCCTTACTGAAATTGTTACTTGATGTGTGGGAGATTTTGGTTCAGCTATCTTAGTCGTCGGCTTTGGATCCGTAATGGATGAGAACTGTGGAGACAGTGCTTTGGAGATGGTGTTGCCAAACAGCACGACCTCCAGATAACTGACGGGGTGATGATAAATCTCCCAAAAAATCTACTATCATAATAAACTAAATTTTTGATACCTGTAACTTGTTTTGTCCTTTTTAACCTGATTTAGAACATGCAGGTGTGTTACTGAGTCCACCCAATGGCATGGATTACTGATGTCTGTTGTCGTCCCTCCTACAGTGTGGTAAATCGTAATTCTTCTTTTTTTCCCGTCCCCTCCTAGATCCATTTATTTTACCACATCAGCAGGTTGATAAAGGAGCCATTAAATTTGTACTCAGTGGAGCGAATATAATGTGTCCTGGCCTGACCTCTCCGGGAGCAAAACTTTACCCCGCTGCTGTTGAAACAGTTGTTGTATCCTTCTTGGTCAATTATATTCATGTGTGCCACAAGATGAGTGAATTGTCTATATCACTGTATTTTACGAGTTAGTCATAATCTGTCCTGAATTATCCTAGCTTTCCAGGGGCCCTGCCTCTAATAGCCTGATAAGGGACAGAGGCATTCAGATCCTTCTGCAGAGTGAAGATTGTTCCGTAGTTCTTAAACTTATGTTGGTTTTGGTGCATAGTCACTAATGATTACAGTTTTGTCTGTAGTTCTTATTTAAGGGCTCATTGAGGGTCAGGATGCTGTTTCATTAATCTAAACATAATTATTTTATTGCACAATTAGGCCCTATCATTAAATCATTCAGACTAGAATAACAGGAGATTGGGAAGGAGAGATGTAATTCACCACACAAAAGCAAATAAAAATAAATCAGTCGAGAGCTTTGCTCAACTGTATATTGATGAAATATTGGTCCCATTGATGGCAAAGGGACCCTTGCAATTGAGTGGAGCCAGGATTTTACTCTCTGCCTGTGATGGACTCCATTGAGTGTGTAGGGGGAATCTCTGGTCCCGCTTCTCCATTGACTGAGAGTGGAACAATCGGCAGATCCAACCTGACTGATCTGAAATGCTCCTACTGTGCTGCTGCTGTTAGTTAGCATGTGTCATTGTTAGCCTTAGGGCTTGTCTACACTGACACTTTATAGCCCTGCAACTTTCTCGCTCAGGGGTGTGGGGACCCCTCCCCCCCAGCGCTGCAAGTTTCAGTGCTGTAAAGTTCCAGTGTAGACAGTGCACTAGCGCTGGGAGCTATTCTCCTCATGGGAGTGGTTTTTGGTTTTTTTAATAGCATTGGGAGAGCTCTCTCCCAGTGCTATGCTGTGACTGTACAAGCCATGTTAAAGCGCTGCTGCGGCAGCACTATAACGTTGCTAGTGAAGCCGTGCCCTTAGTAATGAAAGAGCATATATCTGACTTCTCTGGTGGTTCTTGATGGACCCAGGATTGTGAGTCACTTTGTTACCCCCTCCCTCCAGTGAGGGGGGAGTCTGTGGTAGCTGGGTGGCAGCTCCCTGACACTGCGAGCCCTTCACCCACTCATGCACTCTCCTCTGGGCTTACGTCAGCCCTTCCTTTGCCTGCAGGCTAACAATAAGTGCACCCCAGTTCATGAATCCCTTTGAAACATCCCCTTGTGATGCCCAGCCCCTGACACTGGCTATTCACTGAATTTTCAGATCCTCTGTACCCAAAGATGCAGCATTCCCCAGTTTACTAGTTTTACTTTAAACCACCATTCCTGTAAAGTACACAGCTCTTGTGAGCGCTTAAATAAACCTACTTTTGTTTCTTTCTAAGAAAGAATAATGATTTAACTAGAAACACGAGAGTGTGGTTGAAACACATGGTTATGATATAAACTGAAAATCTCTGTTTATACTAACAATAGTACCTTTCCTCTTCAATAAAGTAGATTTCCCCCACCTCCAAGTTCAGTTTGTTGCAGAGCAAAGTGCTGGTTCCTCAGTAACCAGGATCCAAATTTTTCATGAAAGCACCTCAGTCAGTGAATGGATTGGAAGCAGTGTGTCCTTCCCAGCACAGTTATACTGAAAACAGGTTTTTGTTTCTATTCACAGCCAGGGTGAAACTCTCTCTGTTGTAATGTTCGGTTTTTCACCTTCAAGTGGTTTTGACTCTCTCTCTTTATCATTGATGGCTTCCTGTTCAAAGTCCCAGTATTGCACAAGGCTAAACAACTGAGTCTTGAAAATTGCATCACTGGCCAAACAGGGCAGCGTGACAAACCCATCCTTGCCCTCAATGGGCCATTACTGAGACGTCCTAGTGACTAATCTTTACTTTTTTACTTCAAGGCCAGAAAGCATACTTTCAATATAGATACATTATGCCTTAAATATTACCTGTACATACATCTCACAACAATTATGAATCTTCACAAGTTACAAACTTTCGGTAGATACCTTACATGTTACTGTTTATGGATAAATACCCTGCAAAATGTGTTCAGTGTAATGAGTTTGTCAGGTCTGTGGTGGGACTTGTTTGTGAAGAACGGGACCCTTTGGCTTGGAGTTTGTGTCACAACTTTATTGTTGTCTTAATATTGTTTCAGTTCTGTAATTGGTTATGTTCCTCAGGATTTTGGCTTCCTGGTAGTTTAAAACAACATCCCAGATACACTGATTAAAGTTGTACATCATTCTTTTAAGTAGGGCAGGGCCATCACCTTTGGCTATTAGGCACAAAGGAAGCAGTTAAACTAACAGCAATACAGTACTAACTTTACATGTTTTTTTATTTCACTGTTGTTTAAAGGCAATAAAAACTGGTTGTGTGTTTCTTTGCACAATGACTCAGCAGTTTAATGCACTATATTTTTTCTGCTTAACAAATCTAGAGCGCCGGTGTTGTTCAGTCAGACATTGTGCAAGAATACAATGCTTTAGTGCTTACAATTATATTTAAGAACTGGGCTCTTGAGAGGAGTTAACTTAGTGACTGACACTTCTGAAAAGGTGTTTCCTAATGTTCTGCTGCTTTTATTTTTCTGAGATGTGCTTTTTCTCTTTCTTTCTTTCTTTTTTTTTAAAAAAACCCCGTATTCCTTAGCTGTACGTTGTAGGCAATAATGGCAGAAGGAAAACAACATGCACTGTGTGTTGGAGTCATGAAGATGTCAGCTGAGGACATGTGAGTCTCGTTTTTAAAATTGATATCCTATATCACCTATCCCTTGTGATAATTCTTAATTACATTTAGAAGACAGTGACCTAAGCCAGGGTTTCTGTGTGGCTGTGCAGAACTCATTCAGGCGTGTTTCCTGCTGAATCATTCTAAGAAGGAGAGAGAAAAATCTTTTCCCCCTGTGGAACTGCAAACCAGTATTTTAATTTTTTTTATGAGAAAGGGATGATGGATCATGTTCTGAAATATGGACAGTGTCAGCTTAATTTTTGTTTGCTCTTTTATTTACATAAAGGCCTCAAACAGAAGTATCTGTATATAAAATACTAGCTAACTGATAGGGCTCAATGTCCTGCGACAGTTGTAGTTTGAGGTTTAAGAGGCTTGAGTCCATCACAGTGATGAGGTGAACTTTTCATGTTTGCCAGGACAGTAGAGATTAGAAGTCTTACTGGCACTCTTTATTTCTGCCACTTGCCCTTTTCTTCATGTTGTTCTCTTGTCCTACCCCTAGTTCATCTCCTGTGCATAGAATTCCTGCTTGCTGAAGTTAGGTAACTTGGCTAAGTTTCTTCTGGAAGCAAAGTGAAAAACTACTAGAGAATGGTTAACAGAAAGGGATGTGTCTTTAGTTGCAGAAGGTAGGGGGAGGAAACTGTATCACCTAACTACGATTAATGTAAGGTTTTTTTTCCAAAGCACCTAACTGACTAAGGCTTCGTCTACACTAGAAGCTTCAAAGCACGGCCGCGGGAGTGCTTTGAAGTGTGAGAGTAATCCACCTCCACGAGGTGAATAGCTCCGAGCGCTGGGAGTGTGGCTCCCAGCGCTTGGAGCCTGTCCTCACTAGTACTTTAAAGCGTTCAAACTTGCTGCACTCAGGGGGGTGATTTTTCATACCTGTGAGCCAGCAAGTTAGAGCGCTATAAAATGTAAGTGTAGACAAGCCCTTAGGGTGTGTCTACACTTAAAACGCTACAGCGCTGCAGCCACACTACTGTAGCACTTCAGTGTAGACACTCACTACGGTGATGGAGGGGTTCTCCCATTGCTGTAGGTAATCCAACTCATTGAGAGGCGGTAGCTAGGTCAATGGAAGAGCTCTTCAGTTGACCAAGTGCTGTCTACACTGAGGGGTTAGGTTGGCATAGCTATGTCTCTTGGGGTGTGGATTTTTCACACCCCTGAGAAATGTAGCTATGACAATGTAAGTTTTCAGTGTAGACCAGCCCTCAGGTTTCTAAGTATCTAAGGCACTCTCTACACTACAAGTGTTACAGTGGCACAGTTGTAGCGCTGCAGCTAAGAATTCTTCCATCTTCTTAGTGGCATCTATACTGTGCACTAAGTGGGCTTAACTGTGTCTCAGGGTTTGACATTTTTCACACCCTTGAGTGACCTAGCTAGGTCAACCTAAGTTTGAAGCGTAGATGATGCCTAAGTGATTTTTGAAAATGATACATAGACTCCTAAAATCAGTGAGATGCTCTTAAAATTTCTACACTTTGAGGCTCTTGATGTGGCACTGTAAACATGTGAAACATTAAATAATTATCACCCACGAAAGCTTATGCTCCAGTATGTCTGTTTGTCTATAAAGTGCCACAGGACTCTGTTGCTTTTTACAGACTAACATGGCTACCTCTCTGATAATTAAATAAGCAGAAACCCTCCCTGAGAAGTAGATAAATATTATTTTGTAGCACTATCTACATTTTACAGATGAGAACATAGAGGGAAGTGTGGATACATGTAGTCTTGTCTCAGGTCTGCAATAACTTGCTCAAGGTCATTGCAGATGTGGGCTAGATCATAGGTATTCAAACTTCCAGTCTTGCAGTCTAACCACTGAATATCTTCACTCTGAAAGACAAATGGAAGGGGAGAAAGAAAAGGGAATAAAGAGGAAAAAACAAATAACAAAGGAAAATGAGAATAGAGAGAACCCATATAGTCCCCAGGTTACTATAATATACTGTTTCATAATCTTCTGCTTTTTAATGTACTTTGAGAACACCCACCACTTTCTTTTCTGCAACTACAATCAATGACAGAAGGTTGGCAAGTACCAAGTCAAATTGCTGCTTACAGTTGGGCTAGTCATTAGATTAATGGGGCAGTTGCTGTTGTAAAATAAATACATACCTCTGGAGATATTTATTTAACATTTCTTCCAGTTTTTAAACCTAGACTGATTGCTGTTCTTTTCCTGTTTGGGGCTGGAATTAAATTCCATATGGTGTTTGTATTAAGGGGATATGCACACAAAGCATAATTTAGAAACAAAAGGCTATGAGAAGAAGAATCATTTCTAAAGCATTTTGTAGGTTTCAGAGCACTTCAGTTACTTATTGTTTGCAATTCTCAACTCTCATGAAGGAAGTAGGTATTCTCAGTTTCCCTATTTATAAAATGAGTCACTAATTGACTTGCTTGCAACCAGAGCTGGTGGCAGAGTTGGAATTCAGAACTCTCAAATTCTGGATTCCAGCAATGTGTTGCATCTCTGACACCATACCAGGATGTATGCCAGGGGATTGGTCACAATTTTCCTAACTGGAACTTTGAAGAAAGTGAAGTTTTCTCAAGTAATAGAAGGGTTGGTTGAATAACTGAGGGTTCTATCAAAAGGGTGCAATTACAAATTGGTAGGATGACAACTGGGAGATTCCTGCTGCTTGAATGACTTTTGTCACCTTGGCAGGCATTAGGTAATGATTTGAATTGAAGAATTCCAATGTGTAGAAATAGCCTGTGCTGTTAATTACCATAAATAAGTGGAAGGGAAGCACAAATGTAGTTTTGAGTTAAAAATATGCCTAAAACACATCTAGGAGTGGCCTGGTGGTGGTGGTGCATTGCACTGTCGTGAAGATGACTGAGGTTCAGTTTTGTGTGATGTCCCTAGGACTCAGATGAAAGGGCCTGGATCAGTACATGAGCCTATTGAACAGGGCCTCTCAATTAAGAAATAAATGAATAAATCTAGGCCATTAAAAATGGAGTGTTATATCAGTAGAGAACTGATATCCAGAGGGAGAGGACTGATCATAGGTCATTAGTACCTCTTGCTGCTTCACTGATGAGACTATAAGAACATTAGGCTGTGCAGTCTCCTCCAAAGCTACCTTCCCAGCAGGAGGGAAAAATTATGATGCCATGGAAATTTGTATGAGTAGAGCCCTGTGTGGATACACAAATGTGTATCTGCATCCGATCTGCTATCCACAAAAATTATCTGCGGCTATCGGTGGATTTTCAGGGCTCTACGCTGGGGGTCAGGCTGAGGCTCTGAGGCATCCCCTCTCCCCTCCCCTCCCCCTTGCTGGAGCCTGGTTGGAGAGAGCCGCACTGGCTGCTGTGGGGATCTGCAGCAGACCCTCCACCTGCACTGGGCAGAGGGGCCCACAGCAGCCTACCAGCTCAGTGTCCCTGCCCCTCAGCCCAGGCCAGGTGGAGAGACCACGGCTCTCCACAGCTGCCAGCGCAGCTCTCCCAGCTCCGGCTGGGGGCACTGCTTGGAACTGTAGCCCAGCCATGGTAAGAGGCGGGCGGGCAGCTGTGGGAGACCCTCCACCTGCCCTGGGCATGGGACCCAAGCAACTCCCTGCCCCCCAGACCTCCCACCTAAGGCAGGTGGAGGATCCATGCTGCGGTTCCTCACAGCTGCCTGCCCAGCTCTTACTGTCAGAGCCCTCCGCGGATACAAAACTTGTATCTGCAGCCGTGCTGCTATCCACAGATATAAAATGAATACCTGTGGATTTGCAGGGCTCTATGCATGAGAAAGAGAATCTGCAGCAGATAGATGATGTACTTGGTTGAGTGAGTGGAAGACAACCCGATGATAAAAATGTTATAATTTCATTTCAGTCTGACAGGATTTTTTGCTGTTTCTTAGCACTGGAAAGTCTTTTTCTGGTAGATGGTATTTGTTTTTTCTAGTTTCATACTACTTGTTTGTTCATCAGATATTTCTGGTTGTGGTGTGAGGTGCAGCTGAGCACTAAAGTTTGATTCCTACTTCAAGGATTATTTTTTATGTACTTTGTTTTGTAAAGATGCTGTTTAAATTAAAAACTAAGATATAAAGTCACATTCAGCTTACATAAAGAGGCTCTTCTACAGCTTTCCGTGTATTTTAACATAAGTGAACTAACATGAAATAGCCTAGGGAGGTTGTGGAATCTCCATCTCTGGAGATATTTAAGAGTAGATTAGATAAATGTCTATCAAGATTGGTCTAGACAGTATTTGGTCCTGCCATGAGGGCAGGGGACTGGACTCGATGACCTCTCGAGGTCCCTTCCAGTCCTAGACTCTATGAATCTATGACTATAAAATGTAATGTAGATGAGCCCAAAAGGTTAGTTGGGTTGAACTGGAAGAATATGGTAATGAACTATTATACCTTTTACATTTAATTTTTCCTTTCACAGTGAGAAAGTCAACAAAGGGATTGGCATTGAAAATATCCATTATTTAAATGATGGCCTCTGGCATATGAAGACCTATAAGTGAAGCAAAAGAAACTGTGTGACCCCAAAGGAATGCACTTATAGTAAATGGACTGCTTTGTAATTCCTTTTGTTTTTAATGTGGCTGAATGTACAAATTTATTTCGTTCAGTGGCTACGCTAAATAAATCAAGTGAATGCTAAAGTCCTGTTAGTGGCAATAGTTTTCTAGCCTTTATTACAGTTAAGCGTTTATCCTAAACCCATGTTGTCAGACTGCTTGAAGATCATATCTGATGAAAAGGTCATATGTGAACAGTGACTAGAACACTTCCTGCCAGGAAGAGAGAGCTAACAGCTGTACAATTTTGTGCTCTCTCCTAGCACAGTAATTTAAATTGGATTTAGGATATATTTAATGCTTTTGTATATAAAATTTCTAAAATGTGTTAATGCATTTGCTTTTGATAACAGGCAGTCTAGAAGGATGAAAAGTCAGAAACTGTCACAAAACACAAACTGGATGTTTCTATGTTCCATATACTTTGTGTCAAATTCTAATTTAACTTATTGTCCCACAGTAATGGTTTGAATGTCTTACTCAGCTGAGTGGCCATTTTTTAAGATACAGTTAGTTTTGTGGACTATAAAATAAACACTGGATTGTGAGACATGTGACATCACCAGGATATACCGGATATACTATTCAAATGATCAGTTACCACATGATATTTGAGATCAGTTTTTTCCCTGCATTGAAAATCTATAGTAACTGGGGAAACTTTAAATGGCTACAGTGGTAAGTGCTAACAGATCCTGTAACCAGAAGTTAGTATTTCTGGCCCAAATTTTAAAAGGGGTATCAGCTAGGTCTCCATTTGTGCATCCTATCACTTGCACATTTGCTGTTACTGCTAATGAACGGGGACTGCATGCACAGACTCATCCTCTGTATTTAAGTGATCGTGCAGAAAGAATGCTGTGTTGTGTGGAAACATCTGAGGTCTCTACCACTCATGGAATGACCAGAGTAATAACTCTACATGACTTATTGTTGGAAGGATTTATTAATATTGTAAATCTTATTTGTATCTGCAGTTCTTAATTTTGTATCAAATGGCTTCTGTCTCATTCTATGTGTGTTTTGTTTCAACATTTTTGGATTCTCTAATTCAAGAACTATTGACTTAGAAAAATACTCTTCCCTTATCCTAAAGATTTATTATAAATATGGGATATGAAATATATTTTACTTAACAATAGGTAGTGCTAGCTTGAAGATTTCTCCTCTTCACCTAACGCTAAGTTAAAAGGCATCACTTTTGAAAGTGAGAGAATTCTAATGCTCCAGCTACTTAATGCATTAACCAAGGAAGGAAAACTAAACTAACCTAACATTGTTCCACAAAGAAAGCTATACAAATATCAGTGCTCGCATTTTATTCTAAAACAGTTACATGTCAGTCTTTAAACTTGGTAATAAAACTTCTCTGAACTCACCATTAACTGTATGTGGGATTATATGACATGCCTTAATTTGTACTAGTCAACTAAATTCAGATTTTTTTCCTTACTTCACAAAGCATCTGACACAATACAGTAAAGTGGTCCTGTTCTGGGAGGGGCTGCATAGGAAATTTATTCTACTTTCCCTTTGACTCCCTTGTTGATGTTAAATGATGAAATACTGTCAACTAAACTTCCCTTGGGTAACAAGGGAAGCTGATAACATAAGAAATGGAAGTGAATTGGGTACAGATCACAGAATGAGGGATGGAGTAACTTACCTCTAACAACTTCTGGCTATGATTTGCATAGTTTTAAAGTTGCTTTCAAGTAAAGCAAATAGCACTAACATTACCTGCCCTGCCACTACTTGGAAAAGAATAGTAATATCAGGGCAGGTCCCTCTATGGCAGGGGTTCGCAAACTGGGGGTCATGACCCCGCAGGGGATCATGAACTGTCCACTTTCACCCCAAACCCTGCTTTGCCTCCAGCATTTATAATGGTGTTAAATATATTAAGTGTTTTTAATGTATAAGGGAGGTCGCACTCAGAAGCTTGCTGTGTGAAAGGGGTCATCAGTACAAAAGTCTGAGAACTCCTGCTCTGTGGACACACTTAGAATTCTAACTTGCTGCTGTAACTATAGATGGGTACGTTTACATTGATTTAAGAATGTCCAGTCACTGAGCAAGTTAATTAAATCTGTTTAAAATGACATCTTTAGTTGAACTGCTGCAACTTTGGGCATAGGCCAGGCCTCCCAGTTTTAGCCTATCAGCATCAACCAAGAACGGGTGAAGGAAATACCTATTGAATCTCCCCCTGCCAAAAAGACTTTTGGAAACTGAGTAACTTGCTAGTTCCCTTCTGCTGGGGCAGGAGTGCAGTAAAATATCATAGCCCTTTCCACAAAGAAAATGTTGAAAATGTGTAGGTAGACAGAGGAGCTATAATAGAGCAGTCTAGTGCCAACAGTACATGACAACTACAGCCCCTCCTTCCACGTCTTTTGAAATTAAGGGTGGGGCAGAAGAATTCTACACAGAAATACTGGTATTTACTGTGGTACTGTGACCTTGGGGGACTGAGGCTGGTGACTTGTAGACTGTAATGATTTAAAATGTAGTTGCTCTCTAAATAGAATGTAATATTCCACATTTATTGCTTCACTGGCTTCCAGCTCAGCTCTGCTACATTTCCAAACTAGCTTTTTCTAATATCCAGGATTGTAAAGCTGTGCTCTCACTGGTTCTCACATCAGCCATAAAAGATTCTCTAATCAAAATTTAGTTATTTTTGTGTATGGCTTTAAATACACTAGCTCCCTTTCCCATAACATGTGACACCACATTCCTTACAGGAGTAAAAACTTGTCACTATGTGAATTCTGAATTACACAGTAGGAGAGCTGAGTAAGGAGATACCTATTTTTTTAGTCTCTTTTCTGACCATAGGTGTAGTTCAAAAGAATTTTGGGAAGATTATTTTATGAATATGGAGTTTAGAAAATACACAAGCACTTTCTGACTTACTGGAATGGGTTAGTTAAAAATAAATGTTAATATCTTACAACTACTTGTACTTGAGTAGTAACACATCCAACTATCTTGAGAATCTCTGCTGTGCATACAATTACATGTAACAGCCAATCCTTACATGGCAGATCTCTGGATGCAAAGTACAATATAAGAGTGAGCCAGGTATTACTAAAAAAGGACACCTCACTTGATGAGGTGAATGAAATCAGCCAACAACTGCCCCAGTTTGTTTTAAATATATGTATTTCAAATGTTTAACTTCCACAAGTTTTGGTTGGTTCTTCTATAAGAGACTTCTTTGATACTGTAAATCCACATTTAATAAAACTACCTTTGGCTGAAGCTTCCTCTGCCACAGCTTAACAGATTTTAATGTTACAGTAACAATTTTTGAAAAAATAAATGAGTTAAAGGGATACTCTTCTAACTATAGAAATAGTAAAGAATGAAAAAAACCTTTTCATCTTAATTTTTAACTGGTCATTCCAGATTACAAACCTTCTCCTTACTTGTTTGTACTACACACTTAGTTACACTGAGTCACTATCTACCTTTCTATGACACTTTCAATTGGCTAACTAATACTAGTTTGTTATAAAAGTGAAATTTTAATACATTTTCCACAATTGGAGTTGATATTTTCTCTGAAAACACACACACCCTCCCTTGTGCTAACCGAATTATTTCCATGGAAGCAGTGATATATGTAAACACTTAAATAGCCAGCTTGAGTATGGTACTAAAGTATATAAAACCAGTGTACGTAATATAGAACAGAAGTGAACAGTAGTGTAATGTCTACTATGGCATGGAAAGAAGGAAAGTCCCAAATTTGGATTTATAGCAAAGAATATTTTTGTTTCAGATGCAGCATTTCAATATTGTCACCTTCAGTGTTTTGGGTGAGAATACATTAAAGGTACACTGCCATCGTGATTTTTTGAAATTGCTAGAAATTCTGTTCAATGGAACATTTCCTGAGTTACCTGAACAAATTCCTTTTACATGAAGATTCTCCTCCCCCACTGATGGTTAGAAGGATCCTTTAGATGGGTCCCAACAGCAATACCAAACATGCTTGGTCATATCCTCTGGCTTGATCCCTCTGTCTCCTGCACCCATCTGTATGCTGCCTCTTAATTTCAGCTTCACTCGTGCTTTTGCAGAAGGTAGTGAAGAGAGTGGATATGCTCTCCTCTCCCAGCTGTGCGGAGTGCTAGCACTTGTACAAAGTAAAACAGGAAATGCATGTTTTTTTCTTTATATCAGTAGACACAGCAGCCTTCAGCTGGTTATGAAGTTGATTAGGTTTCTTCATATTATATTGCTACATTTTTCTGAAAGTGTAAAAATTCAGGCCACTGACATTTCTATTCTAGACTACAACAAACTGAAAAAAAATTGCTCTATGCACTAGTGTAAAGAAAACAGCTTAAAGCTGTACTTTAATACTAAATCTGTATTTTCAGTTTTATTTGTACATCTTAGAAAGATATAAAGATTTTCAAGAAGTGCATGGAAGAGTTCAAAATAAAAAAATCTTGCAAAAATATATTTAAATTACAATAGATTAAGATTCATTTGTTTTCACTTATAAATATTTAGCCATACAAATATCCCCTATAAATTCATTTCCTTTATCACACAAAGATTTTAGCATTACCATTAACATTTTTCATTCCAACATAGTCAAGAGCCAGAAACATTTTTATATAAAAGTTTTAGAAAAAAGAGATTCCCCCTTTTACAACTAAAATGAACAAACCCTGATGTGCAAAAAATACACAGATACCATCAAATACAAAAATTGCACCAGCTTGTATACATGCATGTCACATTATGCATTAACAGCTGACTGCATGTTCTATGCAATACATATGCCTTCTTTGAAAAGATATCAGTCATTGTCTGAACCTGCGGGAGGTAAGAAAACCAGTGCATCTTTGAAATTGTGCCCATATGCTCTGAGCCTATAAACGCCATACATCATTACATGCATGTGGTTAGGAGCCAATCCATTGAAAGTGATGGCCGTGTCAGAACAGCATCCCTCTACTACTTGTTGAGGGTGATTAGCCATTGCTTCTTTAATAAGAGAACCAACTGATTTGGTGTTAAAGACATCTTTTCCTTCAGAATCTTCTGCATTTTCAGCTAATACTCCAGTATATTTCAGGCAGACTGCTAGTTGTTTATCCTCAGAGAGTTTCCAAAGCAAGCCTCCCTGTTCTGGACACTTATCAGGATCTTCAAAAATTTTAGAGAGTCTTTTTAGGGACTCTATACTTAAGACAATTCCTCCATCATCATCTACGTACTCAAGCTCTCCTGATTTTACAGTATGACCTATATAAAAAGGCTGCGATGGGTCTTTTTTCAGCAAGAAATATTTGAGATTTTCTATAACAGCAAATGTAGTTGGATGTGCTAGAAAGAACCAGTTGTACTCATCTTTATAGCGTTCATATGCTAATTTATAAGCATTTCTCACCATCACCCACATGTCATTTGTGTTGAGAACAACAGAATCAAACACCTTAACGTTTTCAGAACTGTAGAATTCGGCCTTGTCACAATGTTTGCTCCATGTTTCTTTCACAGCAGCCCAATTTCCAAGATCTTTAGGTTTGACAAGGATGATACAATAAACACGGATACTATGGCTGAGCTCCATGCGCTCACCTTCTGACAGATTTGAGACATCTTCTTTGTTAGGTGCTTGAATATGATGATGCTCATGGTGATGTGCTTTAGTCCCATGGCCCATCTTATTATGTCCTATGAGTGTAACAAATACACAGAAGAGTCCTCCTAACACCATACCTTTCACAAAAGAACTGCTTTCGGAAATCATTTTTTCCTAGAAAGAAAAGACACCTTTTGAGAGGTTATGGAAATTATTTGTAAAGATTCAATTTTATCTCAACATAAACTTTTTCTGTTCATAGTTTAAAAGAGGTTCCTAACTTTTAAATTGCAATTATAGTTCCTCTAACTTTCTACTGTAGTTTAAATTGTTAAGCCACTGTACATTGTCATGAGAGGAGCAGCAAGAATTAATTATAATGCTTTTTTACCAATCCTAAATATTATGGTAAAGTTACAGGATACAGTTGTTTCCAAATTAACTCGGTAAAAGTATTCCCTCAAGGTCTTTATCCTCAGAAATCTGTGTTCAATCTCTTGTCTGTGCACTGGATGGGGCAGCTTACCTTTATTCTAACAAAGGAAGGGGAAACTGGCAGTTGGTATCAGAATGAGTACTAGCTGCCTATGCCCCGTGGGCTCAAAATTTTGGCAAGCTAAGGAAGCTCCAGCCTGTCTCATGCCAGGAAGCTGAGAACCCTAGCATAGAAATCCAGGTATCTTCAGAGAAGCAGAGTTGCTGATACAGGCAGCTCTCAGATGAAACATCAGTCAAAAGAACTTGGTTTTCGCTGTAATACAATCCAAAACTTTAATCAAGTAAAGCTATTTTGAAGGACAAAGCCTTGCCATTACCAGGTATGATTCACAATCCTGCTTCTCTCATTCCAAACAGACTGACTGCATTTCCTTGGCTGGGGAATTTATCACTAGAGATCAGGCTAAACTTGAGTCTTGCCACATGTATAGTAAAATGCACGCTCTTTCTGTGGGCTCTCTCCTTAACAACTAAACTGCAGAATAGTCTTAGCTGTCTGTCCTGGGAAACAATCACCTAGATTATGTCCTAATCAGATTTATTACCTGAGCTGTGGGAAAGGGTTTGAGAGTTTAGTGCCTTTATACGGAAGGCCAGCATAGTGGTCCTTGTAACAGGGCAGTGGGTGCACAGATACATTTCAGTTAATCTGTTACAGCCGTTGGGCCTTTAAAACTGGGAGTTATAGGCGCAAGTGTCCAGAGTAGGAGGAAGCATATAATCTACAGAAATGTAAATACTGTATAAGGTTTCCTTCCTCTTAGGTAAGGGCAGCAGAGTAGAGATTCCCAAGGTCAGTGGAGTGCTTGTGTGGGTCTCCCCATGGTAGGCAGGAAAGCGCTACCTAGCATAGAAGCATAAATCATTCCCCTTCCCAGGTGTGGGCGGCAGAAACAGTCACTATTATTTAGTGTTGTGCCCTATTTTGAGTCTTCAATTTATTAACAATCTTGTCCTACGAAAGGGCACAGGAACAAAGAGGATCCTTTGAGCTTTACTTGGCCTGGCTGAGCTAGACCATGACACTTTCTTCTAATGACAGTAACTGCTGAGACACATGTGACTGCTGCTGCTGCTGCACAAACATGGTACGTGGAAGGAAGACAGACTCAAGCAGAAGGTAAGTGGTGCAGGGGCGGGTCCCTAGGAGATGAGAGATGTCTACTCTTGTCAGCACCTGTTATAGGATGACCAGATATCAGGTAAGAAAAACCAGGACAAAGGATGTGGATGGTGGTGGTGGTGAAAAAGCTGTCTCTGTAAGACAAAACCCTGGATATCAGGACTGTCCCTATAAAATCAGGACATCTGGTCACCCTAATCTGTTCTCCTGAGGCGGGGTCAATCGGAAAGGAAAGGGGCGTCATCCTCGTTTTGAGAAAGGCGGGTGGGGCCCACCAGAACAGTCAAATGGAAGGGGTGCGGTTATTCCCCTCACCCTGAGGGGCAGAGGACCACCGGAGGAGCCCCTCGGAACGGGGTGGAGTGGGGATTATGCCCCTCTCCCGGTTGGGGGTGCCAGATGAGCCCGTCGGAACGGGGGGGTTTACGCTCCTCTTCTGGGGTGTGGGGCGCTACGGGAGCCCATCGGAACGGGGGGGGTTACGCCCCTCTCCCAGCGGGGGGTGCCAGATGAGCCCGTCGGAACGGGGCGGGGCGCCAGATGAGCCCGTCGGAACGGGGGGTATTTTCTCTCTCAACGTTGACACTTCCTTGGCACGTGCGCGGGAGTCTCCCCCTCCCCATCACTCACCGGTGCCGCCGAGCGGACGGGACCACTGGCCCAGCGAGGACGAGTTCCACCCCCACCGCGAGACGAAGGCGGAACTACTACTTCCTCTTCCGGCCAGCCTGGCGCACGAGCCGTACGCGGCCCTTCTAGCCGCGGCCGCTCGCTGGTTCACAGGGGCGGGGGAATTCTAGTGCGGGGCCGCCGGAGCTGGAGGGGCTAGGGGAGGGGGAGGGGATATACGTCTCTCTCTCTTCCCGCCCAGCGACCGTCGCAGCAGAGCCTTTCCCCCCGCAGCCCAGTCCTGCGGCCCAACACAGCACCCCCCCGCACAGCCCTCCCCACCCAGCAGCGCAGTCCCTGCCTCCCTCCCCCTCACACAGCCCTTCCCCGCAGCAGCACGGCCCCTTCCTTCCCCCTCATCCTTCCCCTTCACGCTGCCCTTCCCCGCAGCACAGTCCTCCGCCCCAGCACAACACCCACCCCCCCGCACAGCCCTTCTCCCCAGCGGCACGGTCCCTCCCGTCCACTGACCGTCCCTCCCACCCCCACACAGCCCTTTCCCGCTGCAGCAGGGCCCCCCTGCCCATCATCCATCCATCCATCCATCCCCCCAGCTCAGCCTTCTCCCTGTCCCCATCCATTCATCCGTCCCCTGCCCCAGCAGAGCCCAACAGCCTCAGCCACCTTCCCTCCCTTCCTTTCAGCACTACCCTCTCCCCACATACCCACCCACCATCTATCCTCCCTGCAGCACAGCCCCCCCCCACCAGTCATCCATCCCGCCCAACAGCACAGCCCCCCTCCACACCCACATACCAACCTCTCCTGGCATATACACCCACTTGCCCTCCATCTATCCAGCCCACACACAGGACAATCCCTCCCTGTACATCCACCCACCATCCCTATTCAATTTCTGTGAATCCACTGACCCTAGGTATCTCACTAACTCACTACCTCATCCCATCTCACTCCATCACAGTGCCCATCCAGTATTGCACACAGCACTGCCCCCTACATACCATCTGCCCCCCATCACAGACATGTCACCACCAGGTTTCATACCTTCTTGCCATCCATCCCACCAAGCACTATCTTCATCCCCGTATCCCCACTTACTGTCTCATCATCTCTTTCTCACACACACAAAGTACAATCCCCCTCCCCATATGCTTGCTGCCTATATTTCTTTTCACAAACACAGCACCTCCAATCCACGTGGACCTACTGTCTGTCACACAGCACTCCCACTACAGCATACAGAGCACAACACAATGCAACGCAACATCAGTTATATACCACCCACATATATCATTTGCCCCATATATATGAGAACTGCCCCCATAACACAAAACCACCACACATATAACACATACACACACAAAGATATTTCAGGTTAAAGTTAAGCATGTGCTTAAGTGTCTTGCTGACATGGGGGCCTCAGAGCACAAGCCTAAGGTAAGAGAGACTCATCCTGCTGGTAACACAATAGGGCAAATTATACCCCATTTGACCTGCGTCTGATGAAGCGGGTATTCACCCACAAAAGCTCACGCTCCAAAACGTCTGTTAGTCTATAAGGTGCCACAGGATTCTCTGCTGCTTTTACCCCATTTGAGTAATTCTGGTGGTGTTCACTAGTGAGCAGCTGAAACATACACACTAGACAAAACATGCCATCATTAAGTTAGCTTAATGGGGTGCTACTGAGTTTCTCTGTTCCAGAAGGCAGAGGTTGGGGGAAGTCAATGGCCTTTTTGTAAAATGAGGTCATTGGAGTAGGGGTCTTTCTGCAGCTCCATGTATCATGCAGGAGAATGTAAAATAGAGAAGGGACTGAAGGATGAGAGAAGGATTTACATTTTTCTGTCCCCTCCTCCCTCTTTTTGGACATATAAATATTAGAATCTGTCTCTCTGTGGTTATTGAATAGTATCAATGACAGAGGTCAGTGCCTTGGGCATCTCACTCTGCCCCCCTCCTTTCCCCAGGGTAATAGAAATGAGATGCAGGACCTGTGCCTACAGAGAGCAATGATAATACTTTATAAAGGAAAAAATCCATCTGTTAAACAGTTAACTGATAATGGACAGATAAGAGAACAAGATCCATCTTATGTTTATTTTGGGAATAGTAACATGAGATAATATGGCTAGACTAAACCTCACCACAACTGTTCCTAGGAATAGGCTAGTGTACTGCCACCATGAGATTCATGGAAGTAGTTTTCCTCAGCTGGGGCAAGTAAACATGATTATAGAAAGGATCAGATTGCCTCAGTGTCTTTGTATATTTGCAGAGGGAAAATGTACACCTTGTTCGTAAAATGTGGCCAAATGTTGCTTATTTCACTTGTAGCAAAAATTACCTCTTCTTTTCTCTGAAGTTTGTAGCCACAAAGGAACTTACTTGGTCCTGAGGAAGTTATGATAAATGATGGGGAAATGAATAGAAAAAATAAGAAGAGAAAGTCTGCCATCTTGTGGTGTAGCGTCGTTTATTTTTTTCTCTGCTGAATTTATAGATCGGTGGTGAAGTAAATGTAGATTGTTCCTGGCATTATATTTTATGAGAGGAGTCGGGGCCTGTGGTGGTAGGAATGGCTATGCAACTGCTGTGAAAGAATTGTAATATGTAGTGCAGGATGCTTACTGTCCATTTTGTTTGTTATTCCTCTTCTCCATCTTTCTTTTTGAGTGTATTTATGTGACTAGATTATTTTCCCAGCATTGCTCCCTTGCTTTAAAACAACCTAGTTAATGAAAGGAATACAGGATAGCAAATGAAAGGTAAAGGAGACAGAACCAACTCTAGACCATGTCCAGGATAAAGTCCCATACAAATAAACACCATCAAACCTATCAATGAGTACTGTATCAGTTAGTTGAATCAGCACCATGTACTGTGTTGGAGGGGATTTGATCTGCGTAGTATAATTCATCGGCTGGCTTTCTGCATCACAATGTGACGCAACAGGAAAAAAACCCAAGTCAATCTCTAAACAGCAAATAAAACCTCATTATTAATTAAAATACTTTGCATACAGAGGAACTTTCCTTTAGTGATGCTTATTATTATTTCTTGTTCTATGAAAGAAGAACCCTCAGCAGATTGGTAAATGGATTATAAATAGATTTTCCTGAACCACTCCTAAGTATTCAGAATTGGCCTTGGTTTGAATTGAATGTGTGTCAGTGAACAGCACTGTTTCGCTCCCATTTTGCTGGTGTCCACCAACTGCCTGTAGAAGCATTTTGCAAACTTTTTACTGTATTGTCTGCTTGAGGTGTGCTTTGAGGTGAAGCCTAGTTTGTTGGGATACACTTCACACAATAAATAACTTGTTGCAAGACACATGCTTTTTCTCCTACGTCCCTGATTATCGGAGCCTATCTCAAGTGATCAAGGAGGTCAGCCCAATTCAACAGAAACCTTTTTATTTGGTTTCTAGAGAGCTGCAGCGGTCATTGCTTCAGTTGAGACAGGCTGCTTGTCAGCCAGATTACATCTCCAGCCAGGCTAGATACTCACTGCCTGGTAAAATATTCATATAACCAGATACCAGCAGGCAGAATTTAGGGCAGCCTTGATGCTACTCTGAGTTAAGCTGTGGCCCAAACTAGCCCCTAGCAGCCTCAGGGGAGCACAAAGATGGGATACAGTCTCCTTACCCTTCCCTCCCCAGCTACATTATGCAGATCTCTGGTGCACCTAAAGATTTGTGTCCCTACATTTTTATTTCTAATATACCACATTACCAAGATGGAAAAGTTGATGCTGTGCAGTCTGATTAATTGTTTTTAGCCTTTCAGTCATTTCTTTTCTCCTACATTCCTCCTGTGAGTGGGAATTGGAAGCTTTAGCAAAACAAAGAAGAATAGTATTCCCAAAAGCAGTATCATTTGCCACCTAGAATTTCTTTCTAATATTTGTACCCCTTCTTCGCCCAAAGGAACATTTTATTGGACTTCAATAAGCTTTGATGAGTAACTGAAGAAAACAATAAGAACAGAAATGTTGCTCCTAACCATGCATCAGTGATTTTAGCATTAAATATATGGCAACTCTACTGCCATGTAGAATCTAATTTGAGATATAATTCCAGAAATATTCAATAGTTTTCAACACTAACAGACAAGTTAGGCCAATCTCTGTTCTCAGTTTCACTGGTGTAAATCCACAGTAATTTCACTGAAGTGAATCGAGTTAGTCTGGATATAAATGAAAGGGAATCTGACCCTGTATATTTAGCATATCACTGATATAATTTGGTAGCAGTGTACTTTTGTTAAACAGCTGTTATGTCCTACCTCATGGCCTGCACTGTAGTTTTAAGGGATGTTGTCCTTCTGTAATATAAAGGGCCATATCCTCTGTTGGTGTAAATCAGTGTCGCTCCATTGACTTCACTGCAGGTATGTTAATTTATACCAACCCAGGATCTGTCTTGTAGCCTTTAAAGCACTTTGAGATTTTCCTAGATGAAAGGTGCTATGTCAATGTGAAGTGCTGTCAATGCCAGGCATTATTATTTCACATCTTTTGGGACACTCTTGCAGAGAACTTGGTCCCTCACCTATTGATGATTTTCAGTTTGGCTGAGGTCCAGCCTTGATGATTTTCTGATTTGTGTGGAGCTTTTACTCCTGGAAGCATTCTGTGCCAAAAATTAAAAAATTCTGCACCAAAAAAATTAAAAATTCTGCACACAATATTTTAAAATTCTGCAAATTTTATTTGTCAGAAGAACACTACATAATCATGCCAGTTTCAGTTATTTTGGTAATTTATTCCAAAATGCCTGTCAGCAAGTAAAAATACAAACACACACAAAAATTCCCATAGGAGTAGAGATTTAAAGAAACCTCTCTGACAACCCAGTTCCTGTTCCTCTGTTCCCTTACCTCACCCCTAAAGCCCAGCCAGGGGGGCAAGACACCCACAACTCCCTCCTCCCCCGAGGCCAGCTGTAGGCTCCCCCCGGCCCAGATGCCTGCTCCCACAACCCAGCCCTGCGGAGACACCTGCCCTCTTCCCCTGCAGAGCTCAGGGATCCAGAGGGAGAAACAGCCTGATGTTTGGTCTCAGGCTTGCACAGAGTTTCCTGTGTGCCATCCTCTCCTTCCCCCAGGGCATGCTGGGAATTGCAGCTGCCAGGAACCCTCTAGCTCCCTCACCCCCCAACAGTATCTTCTTTGTGTGAGCTGGGCTCTGCTGCATCCAGCAGCCCCTAGTGGTGGCTAGCAGCACTGCAGCGCATTTCTGAGAGGAAAGAAATTCTGCACACACAATGTTAATTTCTGAAAAATTCTGCATTGCGCAGTGGTGCAGAATTCCCCCAGGAGTAAGCTTTGCATCATTAAGTGAGGCCCATCCTCTCTCATCGTTTGCTTTCCTGGGATGCTTCACCTCTGGGGATTGTTACAAAGAGATGAGTGAGTTTCTTACACTGTGGTCTAGTTGCTGGGGCAAACTTTCAGTCATTGAAGGGACAGAGTTTGCTAGAAAAGCCCTGTTCACTTTCTCCTTTGAGAATGGAGAACGTTGCCTTCCCTGGGAGATAGATCTCTCCTATCATGAAAACATATTGCTAGCCCATTACAAAGGGAGGCTCTTGACTCTACCATGATATAACAAACCTTTTGCACTTCAGATAAGGCCTTCTTGCTTCTATGTATAGTAGAGGGCTGATGTTTTTTTCTGATTTGGCTTTTTCCTTGGCTCCAAGTCTTCCTCCTTCAGCTTATCAGGTATTTGCTCAGTGATGAAGATGTTTAGCCTGATCAAGCAGAGAAAGAGGGAAAGGTTGGCTTCACCATGTGATTATGATCTCCTGATCAGTTTGTAATGATTCATGATTACAGCAAATGGGCCAGATCTTCAGCTGGGTATATGGAGGTAACTCTGTTGTTTTTGAAGGATCTGTCCTGATTTACCCCTGGCTGAGGATCTGACCCAGTGAGTTTACATGAAGTAAGTGGGCAACTCAGGTGAGCTGAGCTCAGACGCTTGGTTCTACGGGTCGTTCTTCATGCTCACTTTAATTTTGGTGCCTTTAGACGCAAGGGGGCCATGTATCTTTAGGGCCTTGCCCTATATGGGTCCACAAAGGGGAGAGAGGATAACCCAGCTCACCACTGCAGTATCCATTCCCAAGGAATCCTGGGAGGAATTCTGGCTGAGTCAGGCTCAATTCCTCCTGAGGTTCTGGGCTACAGCACAACTCCTCCATATCCCCTCTAACTCAAAAAGGCTGAATTTAGCCATAATACTAAGTGAGCAGTGTGCTTTGTAATGGCATTTCCATGTTTCTTTTTACTTTTATTGACTATCTGTATCTTAGGTAACAAACATTGCAATAATATCAGCTATGACAAGAAGAAGAACAGTAAGCACATTGGTTACCACAACATTCTGCTGTCAGCCCAAGGTCCTGGAGCACCACTGTGTGTGGTTCGTTGAAAAATAAAGACAGAGTGGGCCAGTTTGTGCCTTCAGTCAGATTGGTGCAAATCCAGAATACCTCCACTGACATTAGTACGGTAAATCCAGTTTACATAGGTGTGACTGAGAGGAAAATATGGTCCAGTATCTGTATTCTGGAAGTTCCTAAATTAAAGATAGATCACTGATCCTATCTTTTCTCATGCAGTTGCCTTTGGCCTCTTCCTAGCTCTGTCCCTCAGGGTGGTTATCACATTCCAGTGACTAGAGGTCAGTACAAAGTTTGTGTTCTGTATCTTCTGTTTGCAGAATCAAGCCCAGGTTTCAACTGCTTCAGCAGTTGCTTAAATATATACTAGAAAGGGTTTCAATGAGCTGCAACTCACTGCTTCAGCAAATTATTTTCCTGCTGGAGTTTGGTGAGATTCTTTATGGCCCTGACAGAATGACTAATGTAACTACAGATTTCAAATGTCACTCTAATATATTTTCATTGTTGCTTTTATCAGGCAGCAGATCAGGGAGGACAAAGTTAAGCAGCATGTAAAACATAATATAAGCATGAAATGACTTTTTGAGCTTCACAGTACTGATGGTTTTGCTTGATAGTAAAATAATTATAGAGTAAGGTGACATGGTAATGGATGAGGTCCTATCTCACCACAAAGTGTCAGGAGTTACAGGATAGGCCAGTTCAGGAACAGTTAGGTATCTTAGTGCTATTATAGCATATTTAAAAAAAAACACCCCAAAATAAAACACAACAGTTTTCTGCCTACCAGTTCCTGCCATACTCCATCTCAAATTACTAATGAAAAATTAAGTTGAGAAGATTATTACACCATGTCACATCACCTTCATTCTTAAGACTCCAGTAAATTAGTGTTTCAGGTAGATTACTTAAACCAGGCCGCCTTGGGCTGGAATCCTATCAAATCTCATGAACCAGGCAGGGTCAGGCTTAGGACAGGAGAACAGCAACGAAAACCAAGAGATAGCAGCATGTGGGACTATTGACTCAATAGGTGGAATTCTTCACCAGTATTGAACTGGTGTCCCAGCATGGTGCTAGGGAGCTGTGTGTTACTTTCAGCTGAGATGTCCACAGATGGTCAAAGCCTTGGTTTAAAGATCCCTCTTTCCATGCATGTACAGGATATCAACCTTAGTGTCAAGATCAAATTCCAATAGTGAGGGACTATGTTGTGCCTACTGTCCTTAAACAGCAATGTAAACCCCTTCTTGCTATTGATCATATAGTACTTCTGCCACATCCCCAAACAATACCAGTTCCCGATCACTACCGTCTTTTGCCTGGATTAAAACCAAGAACCTGGAGCTGAAAGGGCCATTAGCAAGCCCCTGAGACATTTGGTCTCCCAGATAGGTTATATTTATGGTTTTTATGTTGACTGAGATTGCATAATTCAACATTCGGTCTACAATTATCCCATCTAATTCAGAAGTAGATAGTGAACATTAGAGGTGATATTTAATATATTAGTGTCAGGCAGCAAACACTCCTTGTCTGAGCTGTTGGCCAAGAAGAACTTTCCATAAGAAGATGTTGATGAAGTTATTAGAAAACCAGATGAACAGAGGAATTGGGACAAACTCTGGTAATTTTCCCCACAAATGAATATGTGTGCATAAATCAGAATCTGAAAATATCTCATCAGTCCATCTGATTTAGTGGATATTTTTTTGCCCATACAGTACCTTTCAGTATAGGAGGTTTTTCAGATGCCTTTATAGATGCATTATGAGAAGGGGACAGCTTCTGCTGTTAAGGTAGATAGCATGTGTAAAAGCTGCTGAGAAGTAATATGTGGTCAGAAGAGAGCTGGGATGACAAGTTGTAGCTAGTAATTAATGGAAGAACACACATCTCGCGGAATGTGGCTTTACGTCACACATCTCCTTCCTGTAACCTCGACAATGCTGCTAATAGTTTGGAACTCATTCAGCCGATTGTAGCAATATCACATCTGTCTCACTAGTTAAGGCTGTAGTTGCATTTTCTTTGCAAACAAAATCCTGTTGAGTTTGATCCTGCACCCACTGAAGTCAGTGGACAAAACAGTCATTAGATTTCCCAAAACTGCACTTGCTGGTAGGGTGTGGAGTCACATGGTGCTGGCTCCTTCTCTGTGTTTCCAGCTGAAAAAAACTGAACAGGTGGGAGGAGGTAGTGAAACCAAAAGCAAAGGCAAAGAGTGTAACTAACTTTCTTCAGAAGAAACAAAACAATTATTACACTATTGACAGTTAATATCAGACACACACACATCGGAACAAAAATTGTAGAACTAAACACAACTGCTGAACTTCACTGCTCAGCCCTGGTATTTTTTATTACATTCCATCCCTCACCTTTCAGTTGTGCTTTATGGTCCAGATCCTGATTTTACATTGGTGTAAATCCAGAGTAACGGCATTGACTCAAACAGTTAAGGCTTGTCTAGATAAGCATGTAGTGACCAGGAAGCTGGGTGTAAATCTACAGCACACTAGTGTGTCACACATAGTGCAATTTTAGTGCATGATAGCAGGGGCTACGCAGACAGTCAGTATGCGACAGGCTAATGAGCTGTATATTTACATCCCAGCTTGCTGCACACTAGCTGTTTGTCTAGATAGGCTTTTGTGTGCACTTTATTTGGTCTCCTATTGCTCCTTCTCTTCCTTGCACTGTCCCCATGGACTCCTTTTCCAGACTGCTTCCTTTCTGGATGAGATACCTGGGTGTTTTGAACAAGATCAATTGATGCAGATGTAGGTTTAGTCATTTAGGTCATTCATCTTGATCAAGTGAATTAACCCCCACTCACAGCAGAGCATGAGGTAAAGCACACAAACCTCATAAAGCACACACCAAGCAATAGTTGGATGGGCATGAAGAAATCTGTTTCATTAGCAATAAAATAGCTATTTAAATTCTGGCCGATTAGAGGAGATCTTATAAACTAAACTCTTTATAGAAGAACTGAGACCTTCTCTAAAGCCTCCTATTTACAAATGTTTTGCTGATACCACACTTACCTCCTGCTTTTCTTCCCTTGATTTTTAAAAAAATTCTAGGGAACATTTACATTATTGTAGGAATTATGCTAGTAATTGTCAGCAGGAGAGTTCTAGCACAATCTTCCTGTCCAGGGTGAATAGGGATTTTTTTCCCAAAGGACTTTGCTTTCCAAACCATGAGTTAGGTCATAGCTAGACTTGCCATTTTTTGTATAGTGTTCCAATTATTATAGCACAGTTTGTGCAAAGCCAGGGGCATAAAACTCATTCAGTGGAGAGGGTCGACTCCTTTTTGAACTATGGTCCATGGATCAAGATATACATTTAGGGTCACAAACTTTCCTTGTTTCACAGAGGGACTCCCACTGACATCAATAGATTTGAGTGCAAGGGTAGAATATGACCACTATGTAGTAGCTAAATCCCCATCACTTATTTATTCAATGCTTTTATTGTTATGTTGAGCCCCATGGGCTCCAGCCTACTGGCAAGGCATTGGACTCCACTGGTCCAGCTTATATGGATCAAGCCAGATCATGTTAAAGAATTGTGTTCTGGCCCTGACTTTTACTAGGACTAGAGCACAGTTCTATAACATGGGTCTAACCCAGCTAGAAGTTCCTTTGCTTCTGTGGCTCGAGCAGTGGTCCCCAAACTCTTTCGCGCACCTGGCCCACACTCCCCCAGGAGCCGTGGTTGGGGGTCAAGAGTGGGACCAGAGCTGCGGTCAGGAGCCTGGGCTAGGAGTGGGCCGGGAACTGGGAGTGGGGCCGCAGTCAGTGCTGCAGCTAGGGTGGCAGCCAGAAGGTGGGGGCTGTGGCCAGGAGCAGGCACATGGTTGGGGCCAGGATTCTGGGGTCGTAGCTGGGAATGGAGCCATGGCCAGGAGTTGGGGCTAGGGCTAGGAGCAGAGCTGGGGGCTGGGTGGCTCTCCCTCCCTGTCCCTCCATGGGGGCTGGCCTGTGCCCCGCCATTCCCCCTCAAACATTCCTCCAGACCCCACAGTTTGGAGACCACTGGGCTAGAGCCTAACTTCAGCCTCCTGTTCTTCAAATTTTGTCTCTGATGTCCAAATGGAAATTTTTAACTGTCAGTGTATTTAATCTCTATCAAAGACAAAGCTGTTCTGTGACTTGAACTAAAGAGGGGTGTAATCAAAATTTGAATTTGTGTTAACTTTAAGCAAATCCTTGGCTGGCAAATAGAACAGAAACTGAAAGACATATTGGGCCTAATTCTGCAAGAAGCTCAGCACTCTTGATATCCACTGAGGAGTAGAGGGCATTCAGCATCTTGCGGGATCAGGACCATTCAGAGCAAAAATGTATAGTAGCTGCAAGTGACACAGCTGCAGTTTAATCAGGGATAACAACAGGTCTTTTAAAGCAATATATAGTCCTGTACAGCTCAGTTAGTAAAGGATCTTTTTAATCAGAGGATATAGGGTTCAAATCCCTGGTCAGGTGGTAACATTTCATCTAGTTCATCCCCCAGGTGCAGAAATTGCTGGATTAAATTTTATGGCATGTGTTACACAGACTATATGATCATAATGCTCTCTTCTGGCCTTATAATCTACAAAATTGTTTAAAGATTGTAAGAGTAGTTTCATATCACTTTTTCTCCTCTTTCTACGATGAGAAAAATAAAGAAAGGAGCTTGGCATTGAACATAACCATTATTTAAATAATGACCTCTGGCACATAGGAAGATATGTAAAGAAGAAGATGATATTGTGTGACTCTAAAGGAGCCCACGGGATGGCTTTATAATTCTTTCTATTTTTAACGTGTGTAGCGGAATGAGAAAATCATCATCATCTTTGTCTATGCTATGCTAGCTCGATCAATTGAATACTAAAGTCCTGCTACATCCAGCAGTGCTGCTAGTATTGAACAAACACACTACCCAGAGTTGGGCTGACATCATAGCTGATGGCTGTTGTGCACGAATACGACTGGAAAAAAGGGGAAATAGCCGTGTTAATTTTCTCTTTCTCAGAAACACAAGGCAGAGAGTCACTGTTGATCAAATAGAAAAGGACAGGAAAAAGCCTTAGGTAAAAAAATCTTATTTTCAAGCTTCGGCAAAACCTTGCATATAATAGAGATGGAAATAGAATTCTCTCTTTAAAAAAAAAAAGACTCTTAATTGTCTTTTTAAATAAAAATATGAAACAAAGATCAGGATGTTATTTTTGGGATGTTCTCAAGGAGTTTGTATTTGGCAATCTGGTCTCAGAGCTACATAACTTGTAGGGCCCAGTATTTGAAAAATGCTTTTACAGAGAGGTGTTGCCCAGAGGTCTGTGCCCAGGATTGGGGGCCAGAAACTCCTAAATTCTAATCCTGGGTCTGACAACGGGTGCTTCTGTAGTCTTGAGCCAGTTCCTTAAACTTTTCTGTTTCCTTATTTGTAAAATGAGGATGATGATATTTCTGGGCCTGTGCCTGGACCTTCCTCCCCTGGGGTTGTGGAGATTAGTTAGTTAATGTTTGAAGATGGAAAGCTCTAAGTGCTGTTGTTGTTATATTGTTATGGGGTTTACCTGGGACAAAAGGTTTATGGCAGGGCAAACTATTCTGAAAGGAGAGGGACTGGGTAAATAGTGAATAGGATGAATGAAAGCTTGGCAAGCCTGAATTTCAATACCTTCTATAAGATGCATTCTGAGTACCCAGTGGTTAGGGAAGATGGACATCATCCCCCTACTGACCATATTTGTGTTTTTAGAAGAAGGCTAAGAATGTCAGAATTGTAAATGTCAGATTCTCAAAGATGTTTATTTTTCTAGACCGAGACTGGAATAGGAGTGTCAGCACAGAGACATCCAAGGCTGTTTGCCCTGAGACAAAACAAAAATGTCGGTTAGCTGTGTTTTTGGTGCAAAACTGGATTGTTAAGAGTGTTTAGAGTATCAGCAGCAAATGCATTGCTGTGCAGGTGTAACACACACACCTCCTGGGTGTGGTGTTCTGTCCCATCTTGTGGCACCGAGACCTCTTAATGAGTTTGCTGTACTACCTTAGCTAACAGCCCGTTGGCTTTTAGCTCATGCAGTAGAGGCTCATGCACTAAGCTCCAGAAGTCCCAGGTTTGATCCCACCCGCTGATGACTGGGGTCTGTTGGCGTTACACAGGCAACCCAAATGTGGGACCTACCTTGGGACTCCTACTCTTTGAGCTAGCAGAGACCACATGCATCATGAACATGACATACTTACTGTGTGGGTAGGAAGGAAGAGAACAGCATCACTCTTCAGCATCCCTACTAGTCAAGGGCTCATGGACCAGGTGGATTGTCCTGTCTGTCCCTGGGAAGCGACATGCTGACTGTGTGACTGTGATCAGGAAGAGAATGAACAGTAGCAGCTTTGCACTTTCTGATCCTCATTGGAACAGACATCTGAGCAATGCTGATAGTGGGTGGAATAATGGCAGCTGTGCTGCCAATGCTACAAGCAACATGCGGGCAAAGAAGGAAACTGTGCAAGGCCTGAGATCCATGGGGTTCTCTGTCACTTCTTGTGGAGATCAGGGCTATGTGTCAAATTTTAGAACCCCGCCTCTTCTAAATAGATGCTGGCTAATGCAGCTCTATAGGGGCAACTGAGGGCAGAATTTGGCCAGTCTTTTTGTACTACTCTGTTTCTGTTAGTTCATTTAATGAACACAGTGGGCTGTACTGGGTGCTCTTGGCTTGCACGCAGACCCCTGTCATTTAAGCCACTCATCTAGTGCTGCAGTCTTTGCTCTAACAAGAACATTTTTGTCAACTATTGAACCAAAATGCTCCTGAGTCCTCTCTTCCACTAGGCCTTATGGACCCCTTTCCTATGTAAAAACGTATGGAAGTGGAATGCTTACCTGCAAAGCTGTGTGGCATTTCAGGAGATGCCATTCTGCTATCCCTTGAAACCCCTTGGAACTGCTGGGCAAGCCACAAGTGCATGGCCAAATTTCATGCACAGACTTCAGAGCCATGAAAAAGGTCCCCATGGATCTTGGGCCCTACAAAGTTCTTCCTTTTTTTCTATACTGCTCCAGGTCATCCCCCAGAATGGCTGGCAGAGGTGTCAAGCTGTCATTAGTCCACGAGCACTCCTGTGCTGGGGAGTACAACTTGATGGTTACTGCAGCTCAGGTCAGCAGCACAGATGAGCTGTGGGTTTTGTTTTTTTGTTTTTACTGTCAGTTATGCTGTTTTCTGATGACAACATGCCAGGGGCCAGGGCTGTTTCCTAACTCCTCCCTCCTGCCAGGTCATGCTGCCCCATTTACATAAGAAGGAAGTTCCATGATGTGGATGCAGGAGGAATGATGGTGGGGAGGTTTGTATTGTGTAGTCACTTCCCTCCTTGCGCTGTTTTCTGTAGAACTTCCATGGGTTGATCCTCTGCACAATCTGCATTGGAGAGGAGCACATGGATCTCAGAATAAATCTACCATTTCAAACGGACAATGTGTCCTTTTTCCAAGTCAGACCTATACATTTCAATTCAGATAAGAGAAATGCAATAGCTGGTTGTCCAAGCTCACTTTTAGCTTTGGTTTCAGTTTTATTATTTAATTAACTTGAGGAAATCTTAATGGAACATATTAAAATTAAGCATGTTACAATCAGTTATTTCAGAAAAGTAGGCGAGCAGTTTTAAGTGAAAATTCTTGTGAGCACAGGGAGAGCACAGTAATACCTACTGCCTAGATAAATCTGTTTTGCAATGTGAATTGTCAGTCATGTACTGTATGTAGTCACAGCCTAAAAAACTGAATTTTAAGTGATAAAATTATGTGCTGTTTTTGCTGCTCAAGAGGAGTAATGCCATTATGGATGTGCTACTTAATGAAAAAGCTTGGAATCAGAGTAGCCTGGGAGTACCAAAAACATAAATGAGTTTCTGTTCAAGACATACTTTCTGCTAGGCAACAAACCTAAACCTAACAAAATACACGACAGTCTTTGGACTCAATAATGAATCCCCTCTCCTCCAGTTTTAGAGCAAAATTAGCATTTAACAGTGGTTCTCAGAAATAGAGCTCCTGTCATCTTATGGTTGGACATGGTGACTCCCAATGAGAACAAAGTCAGAAGATGATTAGTTTGGAACTGGCTTTAGTTTGCACTTCTAAATAGTTTTAAAAAAAACTATGAATAATACACCTGGAGTTTGTGTAAAGAGCTTTTATCAAATGAATTGCCAGAAGCATTTTCATCAGCTTCTTGTTCATTGTCTGGCTTCTCTTTCTGAGCTAACGACTTTGGAAAATGATAACTGGAATATGAGTGTAAAAATGCTTGGAGGGTGGATGGTGCACTACAATACTCAGAAGCATTCTGATGGTCATAGTTCAGTTAATTGAAACAGTGAAACAAGTCCAGTGGACCTCATCACAGTGGGATCTCCGCCAAAGAGTTGTCCAATGATTTCGATGAGATATTCAGCTGTGATAATGAAACAGCAGGAAGAAAACAGCTGGGGAACTGTAGGCTGATATTGAAATAGAAGGGCCAAGATATCAAGGGCCACTTGCTTTTGAGGCTTGTGTGCTGAAAGATGTGGCAGCTTATTATAAAACCTGCCTCCAACCTCTGCACCCAAGCTAAAGTCTGTTAGTTGGTGATGCTGCCATTGCAACTTAGAAACCAAAATTAGTCCCCCCACAGAAGCTCCTCAAAATAGCTCAGAAAAGAATCTAGAAAAATGTGGGAGGAGCCCGGGCAAGGACAAAACACTGTGCTACCCTGGAAAATTAAAGAAAATTGATGGTTAGTTACTTGGAGCGGTAGTAATTTACTGTTGGCAAATCCATTCCAGTGGGCAATGTGAGTTCTCAGCATGTCTGAAAATCAGGCCACCTATTTACACTAGAAGATTTCAGCCCTAATTTTGCTAACACTATAGTCCTTACTTCCTGAGACATAACTTCAAGTTGGTTTTGACTAAAAGGCTTGGCTGGCTATTTGGTAGCCAATGGGAAACAAATTGGTGGTCTCAGTCTATTTCCTGGTGGCCTGTGTTCCCAACAGAACACCCACTTCAGAACACCCACCTTCAAAACTAGTTCTGTCTAGTTAAGTTTAGATACTTCTTGTGTTTTACCCTTCCTTGGTATTTGCATGTTGGTTTTGACCTGGTCTCTTGTCCATGCTTGGTCCTTTAAGTCTGTTTGTAGCAATGGAACTTTTTAAAATGGTGGTTGAATGTCTTGGGAAGCAGAATGACTTACATCTATTAAGGCAACTTCTTATAATTTAAAAACATGGTGTGGGATTGAGTTCTTGTCCTTTCAGCACTGAGGAACTGATAGCTGTTGACAGAGCTGCTCATAGTGTAGGCAATTGCACCTGCAGCTTTCTGGCCCCATTGAAGTAAATGGGAATTTTGCCATTGATTTTAGTAAAGCCAGGATTTCACCTTCCATGCATATTCATGACTCTGATGCAGAGTCTCTCCTGAACCAAGACTGCTTGTCAGTCCGGTTATGCAGAACTGCTTGTGTTTTATTGTCCGGTGGCTTTTCTGATCTAAAGTTCACCAGGAACTCCACTGTGATCACCAGACAAATTTTGGTCCCAGCCTTGTGCCCATTAAAGTCAATTTTGCAAATAGAATTTAAGGGGAGCAGGATCAAGCCCTGTCACAGGGGAGCTGACCCCTAAGGAGGTCAGACACCCAGCCTACATGTGACAGTCTCTTCAAGGAGAATACGCCAGCTCAGATCTGCTCGTGAGTAGTTAATTCTTTAGGTGGCAGGGCAGCTGTTAATTTGCTAAGGAACACCTGGGCCTAATATAGGTGTTACGAAGGCTCAGGCAGGAGGCCCCAGAACATAGAGGAGAGCTCCTTGGGGCAAGCTGATTAGGGAGCTCTCCAGGAAAGGTGCTCCTGAAGGAAGAGATTCCAATAGGAGAAAGCTGTGAGTGCCAAGCCCTTAGGGAGACCTGGTCCCCAGTGAAAGGACCTTACCAGACAGTGTCAGGCAGTCCAGATTGCAGAGGAATACATGTCTGTGACGGATTGGATCACAGAAACCCCCTTGGGGCTGCCAGCTGATGTGCCAAGACTACTTCTGCCCCTGCTTTCCTGCACTGGCAGCTTAAGACTTCAGTGCCCTGCCTGGTTTGAGCCAGACCCACTAGCCTGCTGCAAACCCAGACCCAGGGTCTGAACCATGTCCCCTACCTGCTGTAGGCTTAACTGAGAGCAACTTACAGAAGTGTTCCTGTCTTTAACACTCAGGTATCCAACTCCCAATGGGGTCCAGACCCCAAATAAATCCATTTTACCCTGTATAACTCATAAATTGTTCACCTCTATAACACTGATAGAGAGACATGCAAGCTGTTTCCCCCCTTCCCCCCTCCCCTGTATTAAGGCATACTTTGGGTTAATTCAGTAAAAAGTGATTTTATTAAATACAGAAAGTAAGATTTAAGTGGTTCCAAGTAGTGACAGACAGAACTAAGTGAATTACCAAGTAAAATAAAATAGAACACGCAAGTCTATGTCTAAGAAACTGAATACAGATAAAAACCTCACCCAGTAAGCTTCCTCTTACAGACTAGTCTCCTTCTAGCCTGTGTCCAGCAATCACTCACACCCCCTGTTGTTACTGTCCTTTGTTCCAGTTCCTTTCAGGTATCCTTGGTGGTGGAGAGGTTCTCTCTTTAGCCAGCTGAAGACAAAATGGAGGGGTCTCCCAGGGGTTTAAATAGACTTTTTCTTGTGGGTGGAGACCCCCTCCTCACTCCTATGCAAAATTCAGCTCCAAGATGGAGTTTTGGAGTCACGTGGGCAAGCCACATGTCCATGCATGACTCAGTTTTTAGCAGCCAAGCCACATTCCTGGGAAGGCTCAGATGTGGATTGGCATCTTCAAGTTCATTGTTAGTGTAGTGGTTTTTGATTAGACACTTAATTTGCACTCTTCTCAAGAAGCTGACTAAATGCTCTACTAGGCTAGTTAAAATCAAGCCAGTACCCAGCCAATATTCATAACTTCGAATACAAAAATGATACATGCATACAAATAGGATGAATACATTCAGTAGGTCATGACCTTTACATAGACATGTTACATGGCATATATAGCCTAAAACATATTCCAGTTATGTCATATATATACATTCATAAGCATATTTCCATAACGCCTTATGAGGGGCACCGTCACAATGTCACCTAGGAGAAGAGCTGCAGTGGTTTGACCTCTTTGGGGACCCTGAATCCACAGAGGGAGCACTTCCTAGATCAGTGCTTCTCAAAGCCGGTTCGCTGCTTGTGCAGGGAAAGCTCCTGCCGGTCCAGGCTGATTTGTTTACCTGCCGCATCCGCAGGTTCGGCCGATCGCGGCTCCCACTGGCTGCGGTTTGCCACTCTAGGCCAATGGAAGCTGCGTGAAGTGGTGTGGGCCGAGGGATGTGCTGGTCACCCTTCCTGCAACCCCCATTGGCCTGGGACGACGAACTGCGTCCAGTGGGAGCCACGATTAGCCAAACCTGCAGATGCGGCAGGTAAAAAACCGGCCTGGACCACCAGGGGCTTTCCCTGAACAAGCGGCGGCCCGACTTTGAGAAGCACTGTCCTAGATGATGGCAGGAGGCTTGACTACAGTAGGGGCCCCAGGTCAAGAGGGCCTTACTGGTAAGGAGCCTGGATGGAAGACACAGATGGGTGGAGGATGGGGAGGGGGCAGCGGGTGGGCAGAAAAACTAAGATCAACTCAGGCTCCCAGCTAGGATGCACAGCTGAAGGTTTGCTTTTGTACTATGTTTTGGCCTTTGGTTAAATAAATAGACCCCTGAAGGGGCACTGTTTACTACATCAGAGCCTCATTTGAAGTCACTGAATGTCTATTAGGGAAAACTGAGGCAGGGATGGAACTATGGTTCTGCACTGAGCTCCCAGGAGGAGTTCCTGCGATGAGTGCCCACCATAACAAGCCCTTAATTTGTTACTTAAATTTGACGTAAATCTTGGTGTCCACGGTCAAGTTAAAAAGCTATTAAAATAACCCATCCTTCTGTGAACAGCTCTTCATGTTAAACACAAAACAATTTGGTCCATAGTACAGTGTGCTTGAAGACTGCCAAGAACTGCTTGAGTTTCTGTTTCTTTCAATACCATCCTGTATTCTCACTTCTGTAAGCATTCTCTTTCAGGACTCATCCCTATTCTCTGAGTCAACTAAGCTTCCTTCCTGATGAAAACTCTTTGGCAATGATTTTGTATTTGTGCTTGATACAAAAGTTTTCAAAAGATCTTCACAGACACTAATCAGGGTAAAAATGCAAACAGCCTTTGAAATCTGCCTTTTCTAATGTTTCCTTAGGAAACCAGTTTGTAACTTACAAGCACGCTTTGGCAGATGACGTGGTCCTTACTGTAATAAATCACAGGAATGTAAGTCACTTCATTGCAGCTGCAACACGGCTAGTTAGGGTCCTATTCAAGAAAAAGGCTTAGGCAGTGTATTTTCTTTCCTCTAAGCCACCTGTACCATTTCCCCCCCTTATAGATGAAGTGAAAAGGCTCTCAATGCTTTTGTAATTGTCTCTTTAGATTTATAATTTGCAAATGTATTTTTTTTAATGATAAAAATACCCAAACCTTAATAGAGCTCTTTTAAATGGCATGTTGTTAACTCCCCAACTACTCCATTGTTTTCTATATCTCTTTAATGAGGTTGAAAAGAAGTTTAAAGAGGTGTCTTTGATTGAAGGTTTGACCTGGAATTACTTAGAATTCATATGATGAAGCTGGCATATATACCACAGTAGCCTTAATAGAGGAATCTTCTAACTCACTGTAACAGGTAGTGTTGTAAAGGGGGACCTTTTTGATTTAACAAAATAGGACCTACATGGTGGTAGGATTTTTTTTTTTTTAAGAAGAGTCAAAGGTCTCAAAAACTGCATTGGCTGCAGTCATTCAAGACTTCACATTAGATAAAATACATTGCTTTCAGACTGAGATGCTTTACTAATATAATACTTGCCACTCTATAGATCTCAATGTGCTTTATGAAAGTAGATAAGAATCACTATCCTCATTTTGCTGAGGGGGAAAGTGAGGCACAAAGAGTTGAGGTGACTTATAATAAATAATATACCTATCTCTTAGAACTGGAAGGGACCTTGAAAGGTCATTGAGTCGAGCCCTGTGCCTCTACTAGCAGGACCAAGTACTGATTTTTTGCCCCAGATCCTTAAGTGGCCCCTTCAAGGATTGAACTCACAACAGTGGGTTTAGCAGGCTATTGCTCAAACCACTGAGCTATCCCTCCTCCACTTGCCCAATGTCACATGGGATATGTCTTCACTTCGAACCAGAGGTGTACGTTTCGGCTTGAGTAGACTTACCCACCCTTGCTCTGATTGAGTTAGCACATTAAAAATAGAGTGTAGCTATGGGGGAGCATCTAGCCACCCTGAGTTAATACATAGATATCTGTCAAAGATGCTAAGTATGTACATGAGGTAGCTAGTCCCACCCACTGCTTCTGTTGGCATGGCTACAGTCTATTTTTAGTGCATTAGCTCAGAGCTAGCACAGGTATGTCTCCTGGAGCTGGAAGTGTAGACATACCCATGGAAAGTTAGTGGCAGTACTGGGACTAGAACCCAGATCTCCTGACTTGTATGTGTTGGACTGGACTATTTTTCTTGGCCTACACCTAGAAGCCCTTACTCACAGGTAATATAGTGATGTCAGTGAGAGGTTTATAAGAATTACTCACAGGAGTAAAGGTTTGCAAGGTCAAAAAGGTTTGGAACCCCCCCTGTTAGTGTTCAAATGGAAAAAACCAGTGAATCTGAAGGGAAATAATCTGTCCTGATTTTGCCATAAAACAAAATCCTAGAGAAAGTTTAGTTCTAAGAAGCTAAAATGTATCTATTAAAATAGTTGACTGCTAGCTTTAGTGAGCATTGACTTAAAATGTCTAGTCTCTCTCCATTTGGCACTGCAGCCTCAAGCATAGAGGTTTCCAAGTACTGCATTACAGCTGAATCAGAACCCTTGGAAGCTTTTAGCTCAACTAAGCATTGAATTTTGAAGTGGTACCAGAGTGGAATCCTGACAGGTGAGATGGGCTAGGACAAACTGGGTAAATCAAATGATGTATTTTTAAAAAACTGCTCCTAGCTCTATACCTGTTTAGCAGTTGCCCTTTTGCTTATTTATGTGCATCTCCCTGACTCAGGACATTTTTAGAAAAAGTAGCAAAACTGAGCTTGTAATAGTAGCAAAAGATTCCCTTTTTAACCACATATGGGTGGTACAGAACTTGAACAAGGGAAACCAAGCTGGCTTTAAATCTGATACATCTCCCCCACTGTCTATGGCTAGCAAGATATGTATCTGAACTACTCAAGTGCTGATGCATGACAGTGAGGCCTCTGGTTTAGGGTAAATTTTAAAAAAAAAGACAAAAGGAAAACAAAGTACAATGTGAATGGGTGGTCTGGTGGTCTGGGTGCTAGCCTAGCACTGGGAAGACTAGGGTTTAATTCCTTCTTCTGCCACAGACTCACTGTAAGGGCTGGTCTACACTATGGGATAAAATCGATTTTAGATATGCGATTTCAGCTACGTGAATAACGTAGTTGAAGTCGAATATCTAAAATCGATTTACTCACCCGTCTTCACTGCTCAGGATCGATGTCTGCGGCTCGCCATATCGATTCCGGAACTCCGTTGGGGTTGGTGGAGTTCCGGAATCGATATAAGCGCGCTCAGGGATTGATATATCCCATCTAGATTAGACGCGATATATCGATCCCAGAGCAATCGATTTTAACGCGCCGATATGGCGCGTAGTCTAGACGTGGCCTAAGTAGCTCCCTTAGTCTTTCGGTGCCTCATGTATAAAATGAGAATGATAAGAAAAGGCTACTGCACAGGGGTGTGGTAAAGACAAATATATTATAGATTGTGAGGTGCTCAGATATTATAGTAATGAGTGTCATAGGAGTATCCAAGGCTACTTAATGCAGCTCCAAACTATACTGTGCCAGCAAAAGAAACAAACAGCTTATACACACCAACACTCCCTCAAGGTGAGGTTATTAGTGTTCCCTAAATAACTCTGTCAAAGGGTGAGTTGTCCCTTTAAGGGCAGGTCTGAGTCCCAAGTTTGGCCCTTCAGGGACAGAATCTTGGAATTGTAATATTCCAAAGGGTCAGGTGACTGAGAAGATCAGGTGATAGCAGGCTATAAAAGAGCTGCTTGTGGCAATAGCTGGGTGACTGTTCTCAGTGGCCTAAGGAGAGGGAGAGCAAGAGCAAGAGCAAGAGCATATGTGGTACGTAGGTCTCTTGTGAAAAAGAGATGAAAGAAGGCCCAGAGGACCAGCCTGGGGGAAGTCCAGCTTAAGAGCCAGCCCGTCTTTGGGGTGAAGCCAGAACTAGTAGGGACATCTGAAACTAACCATGGATCTCCAGCTGAGGGTGGTCAGAAAAGCTTGGAGAGGACTATTTGTGAGCCTCTGGACCACAGGTGAGTGAACCCTTTATTAAGGGCTGAAGATTTGAGCCCAGGGAAAGCAGAGGATAAACTGTTTGGCCTGGGATTGATTGGGGCCTGAGGCCTGATCTGTGGAGCTACTCTTTGTTTGGGGGGTCTCTGGTTGGGCCTTGGGAGGTGGGCTTCCTCCCACACTCTCTGCATTTCCCTGCAACCAAGTGGAAGGACTTTGTCCAGGGAGAACCTTAAATTGACGCTCACCACTGCACTGAAGGGTGAAGGCTGGGGCCTGTGCAGAGCCAAGGATGCTTTGTTTTATTTGGACTCTTGTGTTTCTCCTAGAAAAGGAGGACTTGCCAAACCAATCTGAGGAAGTTTGTCTTTGCAAGGGAAAGTCAGGCAGTGGCTGCATCCTGATGCTAGATTCTATATGCTGTTAGACTGCTGTCTCTCTTCAGCCACCGGGCTAACACCAATGTTAATCTTAGAGTGACGGGAGAGGAGAGACAGCTGTATTTTACATTGAAAATGAAATGGAAAGGGCTTGAAATAAACATATACAAAAATAATTGCCACAGTGGTGTAATAGAAAAGTCTGTTAAACTCGCCCCCTGAACTCACTGAGAGCCTAAGTGTTCAGGGTAAAAGAGCCCTAGGTGCCTGTGTTTCTGCCTCTGAGCATGCACATTGCTGCTGCCTATTTCCCCCTTAGCCCCCGGAACGAGGCACAGAGCAGCGAAAGACAGGTGGTCAGCCACCTAAAGTGCAGGTAGAGCCCAGTCCAGTAGGTGGCTCTGATCACATTAGTGGATTGGGGCCCATTCAAAATCCAAAGGGCTTGCAGGCTAAATAACCCAAAATCAACCATTAGAGAGATGTTAGAACTCTATATAAATGGTAATTAAGGTAATTCCTGCTAGATAGGCTAGAGCTTTCAAGTGCAAACCTATATTGTTTAGAAATTAGACGTGATACTAATTGTATATGTTTACTTATTATTCTTGTTAAATGTTAGCCATGTAAACACACAGTTCGTGTCTGTCACTATAGCTGTTGATTCAGAGATCAAAAGGGAATATTAATATTTCACCCAAGATTGATCTGAATAATGTTGTCGTCTATATGTCTCTTTAAAGTTTGTGATAGACTGCCTAATGGATAAATTCTTATGTTAATTAATATAGTTAATTACTGGTGAGGTTTGGGAATCAGAAGGTTACATCAAAGGCCTATTGTTCTCCTGGACTGTATGATCAATTGGCCGTTAAAAACTATAAAAGACCCTTGGGTCCTGATCCTGTCATCTCAGACCTGCTTGATGTTTCATGCAGGGGAAGCTTAAGTTGTAAGGCTGAGATCCCAGTTCTAAGCTGGAACATCCTGAACATAAATATTGGAACTATGAACTAATTCTGAAAAACTCTTTGCAATTACAATGCTCACCATCTCTAATATGAATTCAATCTCAAGAACTGTACTCATCTCTGTATATATACACTGATCTTTTAACCAATATTCAATTTAATACATTTTAGTTTAGTTGATAAGAATTAGCTGTAAACATGTATTTGGGTAAGATCTAGAATATTCATTAACCTGAGAGGTAATGTGTCCAATCCTTTGGGATTTGTAAAACTTTTTATAAATTAATAAGATTTTCAGTAATCCTCATATTTGACGTGGGTGTTTGGGTGGAGGCCTAACGCTGGGTTGCTTTAAGGGAATTGAGTTGCTGGTTTCCAGGTAACCAGTAAGGTATTAAAGAAGCTGTTTTGGTAAATCTAAGTATTGGAATATCCATCAGCTTTGGGGATTGTCTACCCCATTCTTTGCAGTTCACCCTAATTAAGTGACCTCAGTTGGCTCTCCTGGAACCCCAGTCAGACACCCCTATCAGGGTATCCAAAGGCTAGTGGGTAGGGCACTTTCCTGAGAGGTGGAGACCCCCATTCAATTCCTTTATCCCCTCACCTTGGCAGAATGGATGGAATTGAACCTGGGTCTTCCACATCCCAGCAATACACTTACCACTGTGCTCAAAGTTATAAGGTGGGCTTCCCTCTCATTCCTTCTTCTCTATTTTCTAACTTAGATCTTCAAGAAACATCTCGGGCTCCTAAGCTGCCTGACTCCAGGTCGTGGGTTCCTGCTGGTGGATCACTAAGCAGAGATTGGAATCTCCCTGCTGCCTCGACTTTGGTGCCTATCTCTGAAAGAGGGGCAGGGCTTAGTACACACCCCTCTCCTTAGCATCTCCATCTGGCTTTAAGCCAGCCTGCTAGGTGAAGAGCTGCCTATGTGGATCACATTCTTAGGTCCCTACCTCTCCCTATTCATTGTATAGGGAGCCAAGATGCTTAACTCTGCTTTGTAGATCAGTGATGTGATTTTCTAGGTGCCATGATGCTCAGTGTCACAACATCTAAGTCTTGTCATGGATCCCATCCATAGTCCTTACATACCACTTCCCATTTGAGTTTTTCAAAGTATTTCACAAGTACATAGCAATTTAAACTTGCAGCAGTGCCTTGAGTAGCTGTTACTATCACCCGTTTACAGATGGGTGGAACTGAGGCCCAGTGAAGTTAAGATGCTGATTTTCAGAGGAGTTGTCTTCCTACAATTCCAGTTGAAGTTAATGGGAGCTGTAGATGCTTTTTACTTCTAAAAATGAGGCCCTAAATGACTTCCCAAAACCAGAACTCTAGTGTCCTGACCCCTCAATTTGAACCATACCCACATGGTCCTTCTTCTTTAAGCCATATTCACAAGTCAAGCACATGCTGAAAATAGAAACCACACATAAGTAAAAAATTACTTTACTCAACTAAGGAAGATCAGCTGCACACTAAAACAAGACATCGGCTTGCAAGAGCTAAATAACCATTTGCTGTATCGCATGTGAGGCTGATGGAATTTTGAGTAGATTCTCCATGCATTCGCTGTGCATCATCACTAGCTATCCTGGATTACAACTACCGGTATTTAAAAACAAAAAACTGGGTTGATCACTTTATTAAGATGGAGGTTTCACTAATTTGCAGTATAAGTCCAAAGAATCATCTTCAAGAGGCACTTGGAAGGTAGAATATCCAGCCATTCCTGGTATATGCTCTTGATTGTGAGAGCAAATGGTTGCAGTAACCAGTCTAATAAGAGTCCCAGCCCAGCAAAAAGTGACAAGATATTTCCCCAGAGAAAGAACCTGAGATGGATTTGTCAAAACTCTTATTTGTAATCCAAATTACAGTAGTGTGGAGTTGGTCTCCAGTGTAGCTAATATGGGGGAAATTCCAAAGATCAATGTGAAAAAAGAACAAGATATTTAACAAGAGACAGAAAATCAAAACAGAATGCAAATAAATGAGAAATTAAGGCTGCGCAGCAGCATGAGTTGTATTTGCCCTGTGAGGAAAGCTTATTAATGAACTAAGGCAATTTTGCCAGAACTCTACATCAGTAATGTGGCCCAAGCCATGTTTCTATTTCTCTTGTGATTTAGCTAAACAATGGTGAGGATAGCAGATCAACAAATAGTAAAAGACCAAATAGACTAATTAGAGCCTTACAGCATGCTGGAACTCTAAAAGATGATACTGAAAGGTGGTGATAGCTGTGCCTGAGCAATTTATAGTGGAACTGAGGCAATATATTTCCTAGTCTGGAGAAATATCCTTTATTAGATCTGGATAATACAGCATATCGGATCCATAACCTGAGAGTCCCCTGAGCACTTTGCTTTTATTTAATACAGTCCAAATCTTAACCTTTCAATATCCAAAGTGAGAGGGTCTGAGTAGACCTGCCACATGAAAACAAGGATTTAGCAAACCTGTAGCTGCTTTGAGAGTGAGTGGACTATGGGAGTTGGGAACCTGGGTCCTCTAGTTCTGGTTAGGTCACTGACTGGCTGGGCAAATCACTTCCCTGAGCCTGGGTTTCACCAGTGATAAAACAATGATAAAACTCTCCTTCCTCACAGGGCTCTTGTGAGGAGAGCACTACAAGTCCCAACTCTTTTTACCTGTTTAGAAAGCGCCTACTGGCCATCAGAACTCTTAATGTGACTTTGGACTAGAACTCAGGCCAAAGGCTCCCCACAACAGGCTGCTAACGTTAAAGCTAAACTAGTGCTCATTAGCTATAGTAGTTCTAGAACGTATAGCGTCTCCTGGGATGTACCTACACTGCAACTAGAGGTGTGATTGCAGCACGTGTAGCTGTATCCCAGCTAGCATTAATCTAGCTAGCTCAGGTACCAATAGTAGTGAAGCTGCGGCAGCATTGGCTAGCCACCTGAGTAAGTACCAAGGGTCCTGGACAGGCTTGTATGGCCAGAACTTCTGTGGCTTTACTGCTGTTTGAGCTAGCCTGATTAAAGCTAGCTCAGGTATGTATACATGTGCTGCCGTCAGACCCTGTGTCTGCGGTGTAGGTTTACCCTACATTTCAACTACGGAAGCTGTCATGAAGGCCTGGTCTACACTATGCCGTTAAATCGATTTAAACAGCGTTAAATCGATTTAA